>NC_044035.1:249923457-250226577 GCF_901765095.1 Microcaecilia unicolor | reverse complement strand
TGATTCCCAAATAACGGATACTATGAGAGGCCCATCGGAATGCAATGGCTGCCCTCAACCTATCTTCTTCCAGTTGGAATAGGGAACTCCCCAAGAGTTCACTTTTATCCATATTAACCTTTAATCCTGCAAACCTCTCAAATTCGTGAAGCACCTTCACTACAATGGGTAATGTCAAGCCTGGGTCTCTAATATGAAGTAACACATCAGCAAAAAGAGCAATGCAATGTTCCATTCCCACTGCCTGAATTCCCTGAATATCTGGGTGTTGATGTATCACTTCCGCCAAAGGTTCTATATAAAGCGCAAATAGAAGGGGTGACAGAGGACACCCCTGCTTAATCCCTCTACCAACAGGAAAAAAGGAGGTATACGCCTATTAATACGAAGATACGCCTTCGGAGTAGTGTAAAATGCCTCTATCTAGGAACAAAAATTAGCCCCAAGACCCATTTGATGCATCACCCACCATAAAAAAAAAGTCCAGCTAACTCGATCAAAAGCCTTCTTCGATACTACTCCCAAGAACACTACACTAGACCCGGAAGTTCTAAGCCTCCCAGATCAGATGAAGAGTGCACTGAATGTTGTCACCCACCTGCCGCCGAGGGATAAAACCCAGTTGATCTATGTGGACTATCTGCGGCAATACCCTAGCCAATATATTGGCCAAGACTTGGCATCAGCATTCAAAATGGATATGGGTCTATAGACCCCGCATACTGATGGATCCTTCCCTGGTTTTGGCAACACTGTCACTCCTTGTTTAGCCATAGATGGTGGCAAACTGTGTCCTGTAAGTACTCCATTGCCCACGCACCAATAAGTCCCCTATTTACCCAACAAAATTTGTATAAAAGCGTGCTGTAAAACCATCAAGACCAGGAGCCTTCCCATTCTGAAGCCTAAGAATAGCCCCTTGTTCTTCCTCCAACCGAATGGGTTCACCCAGCTGTGCACACTCCGATTCAGTGAGTCGTGTAAGGGGGATAGAATCCAGATAATGGGCTATCGCTGAGGCCGACTCTCCATCTGTTGCTCTATATAAGACCTGGTAGTAAGTATAAAAACAATTTTGAATATCAATCAGTATATTGCCAACATCCCCCGCTGTCCTGGATCTTATGAATAGAAGATCTCATCCTCCACACCCAAAGAAAGCGAGCTAGCATGGTGCCCGCTTTATTTGCAAATTTAAAGAAACTTTGCTTAAGTTTTGTTCTCATGAAATCCACTTTCATCATCTGGAGTTGTGCAAGTTTCCCTCCTCACTTTTCATAACTCTTGCTATACTTGTTGTCCTCATTCTCTCTTCCTCCGAGCCCTCCATTTAACCAGGGTCCCACGTTCCACTGCCTTCAGTGCGTCCCATAGAAGACCATCACTCACTCCCCCATTATTAAGCAATCTAAACTCCTGTATAGTTTGACAAAGCTCCTCCCTCACTTTCTCATCACCCAACAGTAATTCATTGTCTCCAAAAGCCCTGCCCCTGTGATTTCCCCAACCCTTGAATCTTGATCCATACCAAGGTGTGACCTGTAAACTGTATATTCTCCAAGGACAAGCAAGCTGCTTGTTCTTACGATTGGGTGACGTCCACGGCAGCCCCAGGAATGGAAATCTTCCCTAGCAACAAAAAGTTTGCTAGAGCCTTCGCGGGCGCGGCCATCTTCCTGACCGTTGCACGAGAGTCCCGCTTAGTCTTACTTTTCCCGCGGTGGAGAGTGGCTATTTATCGATATCTCTCCTCACCCCAGTAAGAGCCTTCATGTCTTTTTCGCAGTTTTCCTCCCTTCTTACTTTTATTTTTCAGTACACTGTAAAACTAAAAAAAAAAAAAAAGTCCCTTAACTCTTAGTTTTGGCCCTTTTAAAGTTTTCTTTTGTTTTTGTCGCGCCCTCTTAGGCTGCGCGTACACGTTTTCCTTTTTGTCTTTTTAATTGGCACAATCGAGAATTTTGACTTCACCGCCGCTATTTTTCTGTCCATGTCATTGAGGACTCCCAGCGGCTTCAAGAAGTGTACTTGGTGCAACTGGGCGATCTCAGGTAACGACCCCCATGCGTAGTGTCTCCAGTGCCTTGGGCCCGACCATCGCCCAGATGCATGTAAGTTTATTTTATTGCATTTGTATCCCACATTTTTCCACATGTTTGCAGGCTCAATGTGGCTTACATTGCTCGGCCAAGGTGTCACCACGACAATAGCATATACAATTATTAATTGCATAAGAACATGGGAAACATAGTGTATAAAAGCATCATATATATAGATAACATTATCGGAATAACAGGTAACGCGGCAATGTATTAATGTTCAGATGTTGTGTCTTAGCCTTAAAAAGTGAACACAGGCGTCGAGGAAAGCTCTACGGGATCGTCTTTTTGGAGCTTCGCCCGGTTCTTCGACGTCGACATCGGTACCGCAGTCGTCGACTTCAGGAGCGCAGGTAATGGCTGCCTGGAGACCACCACACACTGGGAGCAGTGAGTCGTTGAGTGGGTCTCCACCTGCCTCGAAGACTTCTGCTGTACAAACCCACCGGGACCAGCCACTTTCGGACTCGACCCCGCGTCCTCGTCGGTACCGAGGAGCATCGATGACGCGCTTCGAGCGAAGGCTAAGAAGCATCGTCATTGGTCTCCTTCCAGACACGGTACCGGGAGCTCTGGGGTGTCGAAGGATTCGGCACCCGTGAAGCGCTGATGCCGGGAGGAGCGCTCACCCTCCATTCAAGAGATGTCAGTCTTCGGGCAGCTCGGTACTGCCGCCTCAACCTCCACAGATTCTGGCGCCGACTCCTGCACCGATCCCACCGCCTTTCTCGACAGCGACTTTGGACAAGCACATCCGAGCCATTCTTCTAGGTCTTCTGGAAGGGCTGCTGCATCAGTCTGCTCCGGTGCCAGGGGTGCTTGCACCCCCGGTACTGCCGATGGAAGCGGCAGCTGGCTCGTCGCCTGTGGTGAGGTCTCCGACACCGGGACCGCCTACGGCATCGATTGCCACCCAGGACGACTCCCCGTCGCTGGAGGGAGCTTCATCGCTGCTGGCATGGGAGTCGACTTCTCGACATCGAGGACATGGTTCCTCGGCGTTGAGACGGGCCCGGTTTTGGACTGCAGTTAAGGAACTCTTGTCCGATACCGATGAGGATGCCTCATGGGATGAAGAGCAAGATCCCAGGTATTTCTCTTCTGAGGAGTCTTGTGGTCTTCCTTCTGATCCTACTCCTTCTCCAGAAAGAAAGCTTTCTTCCCCAGAGAATCTTTCTTTCTCTTAATTTGTCCGGGAAATGTCTGTGGCTATTCCCTTCCCCATGGTCTCTGAGGATGAGCCAGGACTGAGATGCTCGAGGTCCTTGACTACCCGTCACCACCTAAGGACTTATCCACGGTTCCTTTGCATAATGTGCTCAAGGAGACTCTTCTGCGGAACTGGATGAAACCATTAAGTAATCCCACCATTCCTAGGAAAGGTGAGTCCCAATATCGGATTCATGGAGAACCTGAGTTGATGAAGTTGCAGTTACCTCACGACTCTGTGGTTGTGGATTCCACTCTCAAGAGAGCCGGGAGTTCTAGAGATTTTGCCTCGGCACCCTCGGGACAGGAATCTATAGACTCTTTTGGGAGGAAGGCCTACCAGTCCTGTATGCTTATGGCCAAAATTCAGTCTTACCAGTTCTACACGAGCATTCACTTGAGAAACACGGTGAAGCAACTGGTGGACATGGTCGACAGGCTCCATCCGGGGCAGGCCAGGCCTTTTCAGGAGGTGGTCAGGCAGCAGAAGACGTTTCGTAAATTCCTGTCCAGGGGTGCTTACGATTCTTTTGATGTTGCATCCAGATTCGCTGCCCAAGGTATAATGATGCTCAGACTCTCATGGCTGCATGCCTCTGGCCTGGACAATAGGGCCCAGCAGCGGACTGCGGATGCCCCTTGCTAGGGGGATAATATTTTTGGTGATAAAGTCGAGCAAGTGGTTGATCAGATCACTCAGCGGGAAACCGCTATGGACAATCTCTTCTGCCGGGCGCCTTCTGCTACTACTTCATCAGGTAGACAATTTTTCTGGGGAAGGAGGAATGCTCCCTATGCTTATAACAAGCGTAGGTACAATCCTCCTTCTCAACAGCCTTCTCAGGCTCGTTCTCATTGTGCACCAAGGCAGGCCCCTGCGGCTCCCCAGCAAAAGCAAGGGACGGACTTTTGACTGGCTCCAGTTGAGCATAGCCGCTATAAAAGTGTCCGAGCCGGACGGCTTGCCAGTCCGGAGGGAGGATGAAATTCTTTCACCAAAGGTGGCCTCTCATAACCTCCGACCGGTGGGTCCTTCAGTCTGGTTAGGGTACTCCCTCAAATTGACTTCCAGTCCTCCAAGTTGCCCACTGGGAGCTCAGTCCTTCAGCTTCTAGCACAGGCAGGTACTTTCAGAGGAGCTCTCCGCCCTTGTCAGCGCCAATGCACCAGGGCAAGAAGGGCTGGGGTTCTATTCTAGGTACTTCTTTGTGCAAAAGAAAACGGGGGGGGGGGGGGGGGGGGGGGGATGGGTCCCATCCTAGACCTAAGGGCCCTGAAGAAATTCCTAGTCCAAGAAAAGTTCAGGATGGTTTCCCTGGGCACCCTTCTCCCCATGATTAAGGAAAACGATTGGCTATGCTCTCTGGACTTAAAGGATGCTTATACTCACATTCTGATACTTCCAGCTCATAGGAAGTATCTTCGATTCCGTCTGGGAGCGCAGCACTTCCAGTATTGTGTGCTGCCCTTTGGTGTGGCGTCTGCGCCAAGTATTTACAAAATGCCTGGCAGTAGTTGCAGCGTCACTACGCAGACTGGGGGTGCATGTGTTCCCTTATCTCAACGATTGGCTGGTGAAGAACACCTCCGAGGCAGGAGCTCTACAGTCCATGCACATGACTATTCGACTACTGGAGCTACTCGGGTTTGTAATAAATGACCCCAAGTCCCATCTTTTCCCTGTTCAGAAACTGGAATTTATAGGACTCTACTGGATTCACGGACAGCTCATGCCTATCTTCCAGAGGCCAGAGCAGACAATCTTCTGTCTCTAGCTTCTATGGCCAGAGCGTCTCAACAGATCACAGCTTGGCAGATGTTGTGACTTCTAGGCCATATGGCCTCACAGTTCGTGACACCCATGGCCCATCTTCACATGAGATCAGCTCAATGGGACCCTAGCTTCTCAGTGGTATCAAGCTGCAGGGGATCTAGAGGATGCAATCCAGCTGTCCACCGATTTTCACAATTCCCTTCAGTGGTGGACAATTCGATCCAATTTGAGCTTCGGACGTCCTTTTCAAATTCCTCAGCCGCAAAAAGTGCTGACAACTGATGCATCCCTCCTGAGGTGTGGAGCTCATGTAGATGGGCTTCACACTCAAGGAGTTTGGTCCCTCCAGGAAACAGGTCTTCAGATCAATCTCCTGGAGTTGCGAGCATCTGGAACGCTCTAAATGCTTTCAGAGATTGGCTGTCAAATCAAATTATCCATATTCAGACAGACAATCAGGTTGCCATGTACTACATCAACAAGCAGAGGGGCACCGGATCTCGCCCCCTTTGTCGGGAAGCCGTCAGGATGTGGCTTTGGGCTCGCTGTTATGGCATGTCTCTCCAAGCCACGTATCTGGCAGGCGTAAACAACAGTCTGGCCAACAGATTGAGCAGGATAATGCAACCTCTTGAGTGGTCGCTCAATTCGGGCGTCCTTCGCAAGATCTTCAGAGAGTGGGGCACACCCTCAGTGGATCTTTTTGCCACTCAAATCAATCACAAGTTCCCTCAGTTCTGTTCCAGACTTCAGGCCCACGACAAACTAGCATCAAATGCTTTTCTCCTGCATTGGGGGACAGGACTTTTGTATACGTATACTCCCATACCTCTGGTGGGGAAGACTTTGCTGAAACTCGAGCAAGACCGCGGAACCGTGATTCTGATTGCTCCCTTCTGGCCGCGTCAGATTTGGTTCCCTCTTCTTCTGGAGTTGTCCTCCAAAGAACAGTGGAGATTGGAGTGTTTTCCAGCCCTCATAACTCAGAACAAACGGGCGCTTCTGCATCCCAACCTCCAGTCTCTGGCTCTCACGGTGTGGATGTTGAGAGCATAGACTTCGCTTCTTTGGGTCTTTCTGAGGGTGTCTCTTGGGTTTTCCTTGCTTCCAGGAAAGATTCCACAAAGAAGTATTACTTTTTCAAATGGAGGAGGTTTGCCATCTGGTGTGATAGCAATGCCCTAGATCCTCACTCTTGTCCTACACAGACCCTTCTTGAATAAGTTCTACATTTGTCAGAGTCTGGTCTCAAGACCAACTCCGTAAGAGTTCACCTTAGCGCAATTAGTGCTTTTCATTGTTGTGTGGAAGGTAAGCCTATCTCTGGACAGCCTTTAGTTGTTTGCTTCATGAGAGGTTTGCTTTTGTCAAAGCCCCCAGTCAAACCTCCACCAGTGTCATGGGATCTCAACGTCGTTCTCACCCAGTTGATGAAGCCTGCTTTTGAGCCACTGAATTCCTGTCATCTGAAGTACTTGACCTGGAAGGTCATTTTCTTGGTGGCTTGTTACTTCAGCTTGTAGTGTCAGTCAGCTTCAAGCCTTAGCAGTGCATGCTCCTTATCTCAAATTTCATCATAACAGAGTAGTCCTCCGCACACACCCTATGTTCCTGCCGAAGGTGGTGTCGGAGTTCCATCTGAACCAGTTAATTGTCTTGCCAACATTTTTTCCCCGTCCTCATACCTGCTCTGCTGAACGTCAGTTGCACACCTTGGACTGCAAGGAAGCATTGGCCTTCTATATGGAGCGGACAAGCCCCTTCAGACAGTCCGCCCAAATGTTTGTTTCTTTTGATCCCAACAGAAGGGGAGTCGCAGTCGGGAAACGCACCATTTCAAATTGGCTAGCAGATTACATTTCCTTCACTTATGCCCAAGCTGGGCTGGCTCTTGAGGGTCATGTCACGGCTCATAGTGTTAGAGCCACGGCAGCGTCGGTGGCCCACTTGAAGTCAGTCACTATTGAAGAGATTTGCAACGCTGCGACGTGGTCATCAATTCACACATTCACATCTCACTACTGCCTCCAGCAGGATACCTGATGCGACAGTCGGTTTGGGCAGTCGGTGCTGCAGAATCTGTTTGGGGTTTAGAGTCCAACTCCGCCCCCCTAGGCTCATTTTTATTCTTTTCCAGGCTGCACTCTCAGATGTTCTGCTTCGTAGGTCAATCCTTGTTATGTCCTCGCCGTTGCGAGGCCAAATTGACCTTCTTTGTTGTTTTGAGTGAGCCTGGATGCTTGGGATACCCCAATCGTGAGAACAAGCAGCCTGCTTGTCCTCGACGAAAGATACATACCTGTAGCAGGTATTCTCCGAGGACAGCAGGCTGATTGTTCTCACAAACCCGCCCACCTCCCCTTTTGGAGTTGTCTTTTTCCTTGTTATTGCTTTATAATTTGACTAAGTGGGACTCTCGCGCGATGGGCGGGAAGATAGCCATGCATGTGCGGTGCGCGCGCCCGAAGGCTCTAGCAAACTTGTTGTTGCTAGGGAAGATTTCTGTTCCTGTGGCTGCTGTGGACATCACCCAATCGTGAGAACAATCAGCCTGCTATCCTCAGAGAATACCTGGTACAGGTATGTATGTTTTGCTTTACCAGTAGTGGGGTATTGCACTCCACATGTTCCAGTGAATCCAAATCCCATCAATACAGATATATGTTTGGGACATATGTGAGTAGCAGTTGTAACTGCGTTGCACTCCATGCATTAACTGCCAACAATATACCACTTCTGAGGCCTTCAAAAGTGAAGCAGTGCTTTGCTATTGGGCTCACTGTAGTGCCCACCCCCAGTGGAGTGGTCCAGGCATTGGCCTGGCACTACATTAAAATCTCCACCAACCACCACCTCCTCATTAACAAACCCCTGGATCTCCCCCAGGAGTGTTCGGAGAAAAAATCTGCCTGACCTGTATTCGGAGCATACAAATTAATGAATGTGAGTTCCCTGCTGAGGGGTACTTAATGCCACATCTACCACTCAAATCTCTAAACACCTGTTGTATAGTGAACCCAATATTCTGCCTAAGCAAAATTGCTACTCATTTGCGTTTACCCCCTGAACCTTGATGGACCACCACTTCCCCAAAGGGGCAATGGTTTAACACATGTGCATTATGGGGTTGCAAGTGAATTTCTTGCAAAAATGCTATATCACATTGCATTCTCCCTTATTCTTTAAAAACCATACTACATTTCCCTGGATTGTTAAGCCCATTTACATTCCAGGTCTTCACCACCATTTCGTCCCCTCTCCCCCCTTCATCCCAACCCTCTGAGTAGAGCTTCCCAAATAGGTTAAATCCACCGTTCGCCCATTCGATTGACCCATACCACCGCCATTGATCCTGAATTGCATCCCCACCCTAATCCTATCCAACCCTCCCCATGGAAACTGCTGATCTCTTCCGTATTAGATCAACCAAACCCAGAGGAATCAACCCACTCTCCAGAAGGCATTC
The DNA here is from genome assembly GCF_901765095.1 of Microcaecilia unicolor. NCBI lineage: Eukaryota > Metazoa > Chordata > Amphibia > Gymnophiona > Siphonopidae > Microcaecilia > Microcaecilia unicolor. Next base: position 250,218,029 of record NC_044035.1, on the reverse strand, counting down.
ACTCCCCACTTAATTCCCGAATTGCCATCATCTGCATTCCGATCCCATGACCCTCCCCTGCACCACCCAGGAAAGCGCACTTATACTATTAACCCACCTGCACTTTTCCATGCACTCCCCCCATGCATACCAAAGCATCAAACACTCCAATACTGTCGTCAACTGCAACCTCAAGACAAGTCCAAGTACATTCAGTCCTCTTCCTCTTAGTAATCAAACCTTCACACATTGTGACCTCCAAGTTCCACAGCCCACGACCTGCTGCCATGCCGAATCAGGTCTGGGTTCCGATATCATCACTGCTGACTTAACTGGTTCCGGTACCTTTTCACTGCCTAAGGCTTGCAGTGCTGACTAGGCCTCCTCTGGTGTTTTTTCACCTTCTGTGATTTTCCCACCACAGTGAGCCATACCGCAAAGGGAAAGAGCCATCTGTAACAAATTCCCTAAGTCCGCAGAAACTGAGTAACCTCCCAAAAAGATCTGTTCTTTTGGAAAGTAGACCACATCAAGTCCTGGTAAACTTCTATCTTGCAGTTTTTCCAAACAATTTCAGACTGTTGTCATGCTTTAACTAGAATGTGCTCCTTCGTAGGGTACTCCGCAAAGCAAACTACAGTGCCTCGTGGCACAGTTTCATGGAGGGGGCCCAGGGCCCTATGAGCCCTCTGAATATGAAAATCCATTTCTCTCCTCGCTGGACTAGTTTAACAGGTAAGAGCAAAATTCCTGTATTGCTGCCACACAATTGGTAAAAGACTCAGTTTCAGGAATCCCTTTGAAACGCAAATGACATCTTCTAGACCTGTTTTCCAGGTCTTACACTTGATCTTCTCATCCTCACTGTCTTTGTTGACAAAGTTGTGTAGCACTCCCATTTCACTCTTAATACAGCCGAACCTATCTCACTGACTTGGGTACCTAGGTTGCTGATTTCAGCTCTGATATCTTTTAAAATATCCTGCACATCTTTACGGACCCCTGCGAAGTCCGCCTTCAGTTCTTGGAACCAGCCCACTACATCCGATAAATCTCTTCAGTATCTGCTAGGGCCTCATTCTGCTCTTCGTCCTCCGCGTCGGATGGGATATGCGCCATTTTTTCACACTTGTCCCAAGCCCTGCTGGGTCCAGCTTCTGTGTAACCTAATAAAGATATTTATATATAAAACCAGAAAAAAATTGTAAAAAAATTGCATAAACATGTTGGACAAAATACTTGCACATTTTTGTACATGTCCAAGTTGGTTGCATAATGAAAAAGTATGACAGTAAAGCAGAGCTTTTCAAACTGTGGTCAGGACCCACTTTGGGGTTCTCAATCTTTGTGGGCTTGTCCATAGGTGCATTGTTCTACACCCCTGGGGGGGGGGGAGGTGTCAGTTTTATTTGGCTGTGATTATAGGGTCACAGCCACAAAAAGATTGATAAACATTGGTGGAACAAGAAAGAAGAGGTGACAAGTTGTGTAGAACTGTAGGAGACTAATTGAATGGTGTAGAACAGGCATGGACTGGAGGAACTTGCAAAGAAGAGTAGTTGGCAAGAGGCAAAAAGGGTGAAGGGAGGCTACATAAATGTGTGCTGCATTTAGGATCCTGAGAGTTCTTGTTGTGCAGCAAAGAAATAGTTGAAAACTGGCACTTTTGGTGAGTGTATTCAGAACTTTGAATGAAATGTGTTTGTTTTGCAGGCACAGTGATTACAAAGTGGTTTCTCCTGCTTTACGGGCAGTAGGCAACATTGTCACAGGAGATGACATACAGACACAGGTACCCCACTGCATGGCTGTAGAGTGTATTGTTAAATCGCATTGTTCCTAGCTTGGCATCAGTTGGGGGAGATTTGACTACACAGCAGTGTCAGTGTTGTAGGAGCCGGCAAATGATATTAAGACCTTTTTCAAATATTGCCAAATTGATTTAAAATGTACACTGAGTAAGTTTTTTCATCTCATACCAATTCTTTGAATTTCTTTCTGTGCTAGAGTCTCTCTCCTTATTGTCATCAGCCAAGATTAGAAAGAACTTAGTCATAAGTTGTAAAGGGAACGTTTGTAGAAATCATTTTTTTTACCAGGAGTGAAACTCACTCATGTGCTCTTATCTAATGAAGGATCCTTAAATACCCCATTTCCCCATTCCAGGCTTAATTAAAAATAAGTAAATTTTGATCCAGCGGCTTCCACCCCCCTCCTTTTGGCTTCCAGCTCAATTGACATCAGAGCTGGAGTCTTCCTGTATCACTAAGCAGTCATTGTGATGTTACTCCTTGGCTGGGGCGATGCACAAGGACTCATTCCAGAACCCTGAAATTATGGGCGCTAAATTCAGCCACTACAGTGGGGGAAATAAGTATTTGATCCCTTGCTGATTTTGTAAGTTTGCCCACTGACAAAGACATGAGCAGCCCATAATTGAAGGGTAGGTTATTGGTAACAGTGAGAGATAGCACATCACAAATTAAATCCAGAAAATCACATTTTGGAAAGTATATGAATTTATTTGCATTCTGCAGAGGGAAATAAGTATTTGATCCCTCTGGCAAACAAGACCTAATACTTGGTGGCAAAACCCTTGTTGGCAAGCACAGCGGTCAGACGTCTTCTGTAGTTGATGATGAGGTTTGCACACATGTCAGGAGGAATTTTGGTCCACTCCTCTTTGCAGATCATCTCTAAATCATTAAGAGTTCTGGGCTGTCGCTTGGCAACTCGCAGCTTCAGCTCCCTCCATAAGATTTCAATGGGATTAAGGTCTGGTGACTGGCTAGGCCACTCCATGACCCTAATGTGCTTCTTCCTGAGCCACTCCTTTGTTGCCTTGGCTGTATGTTTTGGGTCATTGTCGTGCTGGAAGACCCAGCCACGACCCATTTTTAAGGCCCTGGCGGAGGGAAGGAGGTTGTCACTCAGAATTGTACGGTACATGGCCCCATCCATTCTCCCATTGATGCGGTGAAGTAGTCCTGTGCCCTTAGCAGAGAAACACCCCCAAAACATAACATTTCCACCTCCATGCTTGACAGTGGGGACGGTGTTCTTTGGGTCATAGGCAGCATTTCTCTTCCTCCAAACACGGCGAGTTGAGTTCATGCCAAAGAGCTCAATTTTTGTCTCATCTGACCACAGCACCTTCTCCCAATCACTCTCGGCATCATCCAGGTGTTCACTGGCAAACTTCAGACGGGCCGTCACATGTGCCTTCCGGAGCAGGGGGACCTTGCGGGCACTGCAGGATTGCAATCCGTTATGTCGTAATGTGTTACCAATGGTTTTCGTGGTGACAGTGGTCCCAGCTGCCTTGAGATCATTGACAAGTTCCCCCCTTGTAGTTGTAGGCTGATTTCTAACCTTCCTCATGATCAAGGATACCCCACGAGGTGAGATTTTGCGTATAGCCCCAGATCTTTGTCGATTGACAGTCATTTTGTACTTCTTCCATTTTCTTACTATGGCACCAACAGTTGTCTCCTTCTTGCCCAGCGTCTTACTGATGGTTTTGTAGCCCATTCCAGCCTTGTGCAGGTGTATGATCTTGTCCCTGACATCCTTAGACAGCTCCTTGCTCTTGGCCATTTTGTAGAGGTTAGAGTCTGACTGATTCACTGAGTCTGTGGACAGGTGTCTTTCATACAGGTGACCATTGCCGACAGCTGTCTGTCATGCAGGTAACGAGTTGATTTGGAGCATCTACCTGGTCTGTAGGGGCCAGATCTCTTACTGGTTGGTGGGGGATCAAATACTTATTTCCCTCTGCAGAATGCAAATAAATTCATATACTTTCCACAATGTGATTTTCCGGATTTAATTTGTGATGTGCTATCTCTCACTGTTACCAATAACCTACCCTTCAATTATGGGCTGCTCATGTCTTTGTCAGTGGGCAAACTTACAAAATCAGCAAGGGATCAAATACTTATTTCCCCCACTGTATGTGTTGCTGTTGTAGAGTAAGACACACTTCCTCTTCCAGCTCTCTGAGAGTGCTGCTCCTGCAGCATCCCCTAGCCAACCTAAAGGAGAGGAAGACTTGGGAATCAAATCCAGGTTCCACTGAACCACCAGGCCAAGGATTGTTGTTAAAGTTCTCAGAGGACAAGCAGGCTGCTTGTTCTCACGACTGGGTTGACGTCCACGGCAGCCCCACCAACCGGAAGAAAACTTTGCGGGCGGTCCCACCGCCCATGCGCGGCCGTCTTCCCGCCCGTGCGCGACTGTTCCTGCTCAGTTTTTTTCTATTCCGCGCTGGAGAGAGACGTGTTATCGTCTCTGTCAGCCCCAGAAACCGGATTGCAGCCTAGCCGCGGTTTTTTTCTCCTTCGCATACGCGTTCGCGTATTTCTTTTTTTTTTTCGGATTTAAAAAAAAAAAAAAAAAGAACAGTGTCCTCGTCGTTCTTAGCCGCGAGGGTGCTTCGTTGCGGCCTTGTGGCCGCGTGGTCGTTTTCTTTTTGAGGGTGTGCTTTTTCACCGCCACCATTGACGACTTTGACTTCGCCAATGCAATTTTTCCGTCGATGTCCTCGAAGGTCCCGAGCGGATTCAAGAAGTGTGGTCGGTGCGGCCGGCAGATCTCGCAAACTGATACGCTTGGTGCCTCCAGTGCCTCGGCCCGGAGCATAATACCAAGACGTGTACCTTGTGTCTCGGCTTAAGGAAGCGGACACAGGTGACGAGGCAAGTTCTTCGGGACCTTCTTTTCAGAACTTGCGCCGGCCCTTCGACGTCGACTTCGACGGCATTGGTGTCGACGGCCGGATCTTCGGTACCGATGTCGACGAAATCGGCACCGACCCCAGGAGTACAGGTACTGTTGGTTCGCTGGCCTGCCGGTGACGGCGGGGGTGAGCGGCCGCTCGGGCAGTCGGCCCCGGCCACTCCCTTTACCCAGGGCCATCGGGACCGAACCCTGTCTGATCCGATTCCTCGGGGGGGGGGGGGGTTCTACCTCCTCTTCATCTTTGCCGCCGAGCACCAATGACGGGCACCGAAAGAAAGCCAAGAAGCACCGTCATCGGTCGCCCACAGCGCACGGAACTGCCAGCTCCGGCACCTCGAGGGAGGACGCGACGCCAATGAAGCGGCAGTGCCGAGAGGAGCGTTCCCCCTCGGTTGAAGAGGTGTCGCTGCGCCAGTCCGCGGGTGCTTCGGTACCATCTCCTGGACCCGAGCAGCTTCCGGCACCCACACCGGCCCTCCTGCCTTTCCCGACAGCGGGCCTAGACGAGTGCCTCCGAGCCATCCTTCCGGGGATTCTGGAAGGGCTGATGCGCCAGGCTCTGCCGGCACCGGGGGTGCTTGCGCCCCCAGCGCCGTTGATGGAGGCGCCGGTGTGCTCTAGCCCGATGCCGAGGCCTTCGACGCCGCTTGCGGCGCCGGTCTCGACCACCACGCAGGTGGAGTCCCCGTCGATGGAGGGAGCTTCATCCCCGCCGGCGCGGGAGTCCACCGCTCGACGCCATCACCGAAGACGTGGGTCCTCGCAGTCGAAACGGGCCCGGTTGAGGTCTGAGCTGCAAGAGCTCATGTCCGACACCGAGGAAGAGGCCTCGTGGGGGGAGGAGGAGGACCCCAGATATTTCTCCTCAGAGGGGTCTGTGGGCCTTCCCTCCGACCCCACTCCTTCACCGGAGAGGAAGCTCTCGCCCCCTCAGAGCCTCTCTTTTGCCTCCTTTGTCAGGGATATGTCTATTTGCATTCCCTTTCCCGTGGTCTCTGTGGATGAGCCGAGGGCTGAGATGCTTGAGGTCCTCGACTATCCATCACCACCTAGAGAGTCTTCCACGGTGCCGTTGCACAATGTCCTCAAGGAGACACTGCTTCGGAACTGGCTGAAGCCATTATCTAACCCCACCATCCCCAAGAAAGCGGAGTCACAATACAGGATCCACTCTGACCCAGAGTTGATGTGGCCTCAATTGCCTCATCTCGGCGGTCGTGGACTCTGCTCTCAAGAGAGCACGGAGTTTGAAGGATACCGCCTCGGCACCCCCGGGGCAGGAGTCTCGCACTCTGGACTCGTTTGGGAGGAAGGCCTACCAATCTTCCATGCTCGTGACCCGCATCCAGTCATACCAGCTCTACACGAGCATTCACATGCGGAACAATGTGAGGCAACTGGTGGACCTGGTCGACAAGCTCCCTCCGGAGCAGTCCAGGCCTTTTCAGGAGGTGGTCAGGCAGCTGAAGGCTTGCAGAAAGTTCCTGTCTAGGGGTATCTATGACACCTGTGATGTGGCATCCCGAGCTGCGGCCCAAGGTATAGTGATGCACAGACTCTCCTGGCTGCGTGCCTCTGACCTGGACAACCGCACCCAGCAGCGACTGGCGGATGTCCGTTGCCGGGGGGATAACATTTTCGGCGAGAAGGTCGAGCAGTTAGTTGACCAACTACACCAGTGGGAAACCGCTCTCGACAAGCTCTCCCACCGGGCGCCTTCAGCATCCACCTCTGCAGGTGGACGTTTTTCCCGGGCCCGGCAGGCTTCACCCTATGCCTACAGCAAGCGTAGGTACACCCAGCCGGCCCAAAGTCCTCCTCAGGCACAGGGACAATCCCAGCGCGCTCGTTCCCATCAACAGCGTGCGCCTAAGCAGCCCCCTGCGCCTCCACAGCAAAAGCCGGGGACGGGCTTTTGACTGGATCTATGGGAACATAGTCGCCATCAAAGTGTCAGTACCGGACGACCTGCCGGTCGGAGGGAGGTTGAAAGTTTTTCACCAAAGGTGGCCTCTGATAACCTCCGACCAGTGGGTTCTCCAAATAGTGCGGTGCGGATACACCCTGAATTTGGCCTCCACTCCACCAAATTGCCCACCGGGAGTCCAATCCTTCAGCTCTCACCACAGGCAGGTACTTGCAGAGGAACTCTCTGCCCTTCTCAGCGCCAGTGCGGTCGAGCCCGTGCCACCCGGGCAGGAAGGGCAGGGATTCTATTCCAGGTACTTCTTTGTGGAAAAGAAAACAGGGGATGCACCCCATTCTAGACCTGAGAGGCCTGAACAAATACCTGGTCAAAGAGAAGTTCAGGATGCTTTCCTTAGGCACCCTTCTTCCAATGATTCAGAAAGACGATTGGCTATGTTCCCTGGATTTAAAGGATGCTTACACTCACATCCCGATACTGCCAGCTCACAGACAGTATCTCCGATTCCGTCTAGGGACACGGCACTTTCAGTATTGTGTGCTGCCCTTTGGGCTTGCCTCTGCACCACGGGTGTTCACGAAGTGTCTCGTGGTGGTTGCGGTGTATCTACGCAAACTGGGAGTGCATGTGTTCCCGTATCTCGACGATTGGCAGGAGCTCTTCGGTCCATGCAGTGTACTATCCACCTTCTGGAGCTGCTGGGGTTTGTGATAAATTAGCCGAAGTCCCATCTCCAGCCAGTCCAATCTCTGGAATTCATAGGAGCGCTGCTGAATTCTCAGACGGCTCAGGCCTTCCTTCCCGAAGCAAGGGCGCAGAACCTTCTATCCCTTGCCTCTCAGACCAGAGCGTCTCAGCAGGTCACAGCTCGGCAGATGTTGACTCCTGGGTCATATGGCCTCCACGGTTCATGTGACTCCCATGGCTCGCCTCCACATGAGACCTTCTTAATGGACCCTAGCTTCCTAGTGGTGTCAGGCTACCGGGAATGTAGAGGATGTCATCCGTCTGTCCATCAGTTGCCGCAATTCGCTGCACTGGTGGACCATTCGGACCAATTTGACCCTGGGACGTCCATTCCAAATTCCGCAGCCCTCGAAATTGCTGACGATCGGATGCATCTTGCCTGGGGTGGGGAGCTCATGTCGATGGACTCCACACCCAGGGTCTGTGGTCCCTCCAGGAACAAGATCTTAAGATCAACCTCCTGGAGCTCCGAGCGGTCTCTAACGTGCTGAAGGCCTTCAGAGATCGGCTGTCCTACCAAATCATCCAAATTCGGACAGACAATCAGGTTGCAATGTATTACATCAACAAGCAGGGGGGCACCGGATCTCGCCCCCTGTGTCAGGAAGCTGTCGGGATGTGGCGTTGGGCTTGCCAGTTCGGCATGCTTCTCCAAGCCACATACCTGACAGGCGTAAACAACAGTCTGGCCGACAGACTGAGCAGAGTCATGCAACCACACGAGTGGTCGCTTCATTCCAGAGTGGTACGCATGATCTTCCGAGAGTGGGGCACTCCCTCGGTGGACCTTTTCGCCTCTCAGACCAATCACAAGCTGCCTCTGTTCTGTTCCAGACTACAGGCACACAGCAGACTGGCGTCGGATACCTTTCTCCTCCATTGGGGGACCGGCCTCCTGTATGCTTATCCTCCCATACCTTTGGTGGGGAAGACCTTACTGAAGCTCTAGCAAGACCGCGGCACCATGATTCTGATAGCGCCTTTTTGGCCCCGTCAGATCTGGTTCCCTCTACTTCTGGAGTTGTCCTCCGAAGAACCGTGGAGATTGGAGTGTTTTCCGACTCTCATTTCGCAGAACGACAGAGCGCTTCTGCACCCCAACCTTCAGTCTCTGGCTCTCACGGCCTGGATGTTGAGGACGTACACTTTGCTTCGTTGGGTCTGTCTGAGGGTGTCTCCCGCGTCTTGCTTGCCTGTAGAAAGGATTCCACTAAAAAGAGTTACTTCAAGTGGAGGAGATTTGTCGTCTGGTGTGAGAGCAAGGCCCTAGAACCTCGTTCTTGTCCTGTACAGAACCTGCTTGAATACCTTCTGCACTTATCAGAGTCTGGTCTCAAGACCAACTCAGTAAGGAATCACCTTAGTGCAATTAGTGCTTACCATCATCGTGTAGAGGGTAAAGCCATCTCTGGAGAGCCTTTAGTCGTTCGATTCATGAGAGGCTTGCTTTTGTCAAGGCACCCTGTCAAGCCTCCTGCAGTGTCATGGGATCTCAACGTCGTCCTCACCCAGCTGATGAAACCTTCTTTTGAGCCACTGAATTCATGCCATCTGAAGTACTTGACCTGGAAGGTCATTTTCTTGGTGGCAGTTACTTCAGCTCGTAGAGTCAGTGAGCTTCAAGCCCTGGTAGCTCATGCTCCTTATACCAAATTTCATCATAACAGGGTAGTACTCCGCACTCACCCTAAGTTCCTGCCAAAGGTGGTGTCTGAGTTCCATCTTAACCAGTCAATTGTCTTGCCAACATTCTTTCCCAGACCACATACCCGCCCTGCTGAACGTCAGTTGCACACATTGGACTGCAAGCGAGCGTTGGCCTTCTATCTGGAGCGGACAGCCCCACAGACAGTCTGCCCAATTGTTTATTTCTTTTGACCCCAATAGGAAGGAGGTCGCTGTCGGGAAACGCACCATCTCCAATTGGCTAGCAGATTGCATTTCCTTCACTTACGCCCATGCTGTGCTGACTCTGGAGGGTCATGTCACGGCTCATAGTGTTAGAGCCATGGCAGCGTCAGTGGCCCACTTGAAGTCAGCCACTATTGAAGAGATTTGCAAGGCTGCGACGTGGTCATCTGTCCACACATTCACATCTCATTACTGCCTCCAGCAGGATACCCGACGCGACAGTCGGTTCGGGCAGTCGGTGCTGCAGAATCTGTTTGGGGTTTGAATCCAACTCCACCCTCCAGGACCCGATTTGTTCTGTTCAGGTTGCACTGTCAGTTAGTTGTTCTTCGTAGGTCAATTTCTGTTATGCCCTCGCGAGATTCAATTGACCTGGGTTCTTGTTTTGAGTGAGCCTGAGAGCTAGGGATACCCCAGTCGTGAGAACAAGCAGCCTGCTTGTCCTCGGAGAAAGTGAATGATACATACCTGTAGCAGGTGTTCTCAGAGGACAGCAGGCTGATTGTTCTCACCTACCCTCCCTCCTCCCCTTTGGAGTTGCGTTTTTACTCATTCCTTTGCTTGTGATGGGAACGGTCATGCACGGGCGGGAAGACGGCCGCCCATGCGCGGTTGGCGTGCCCTGCGTGCGGGACCACCCGCGAAGTTTTCTTCCTGTTGGTGGGGGCTGCTGTGGATGTCAACCCAGTCGTGAGAACAATCAGCCTGCTGTCCTCGGAGAACACCTGCTACAGGTATGTATCATTCGCTTTTGGGTATGTGATAAAATAACTGTCTTTTTATTGAGAGCAGTGGAAAGCCTGACAGCTTGGTCTATTAATGTGTGATATCAAACAGAAAAACAAAGTTCACCGAGGACAAGCAATCTGAATAATTCCCACAAGTGTGTTGACAATGCACTTCGGCTTGGGAACCGGTATAATCCATAGCAAAACTTTTGCTAGAGCCTTCTAAACCATGTCCCGTGCCCAACTGCACATGTGCCTTCCTGCCCGCCGTGTGACCGGATTCCTCATTTCGTTTTTTTCCATGTAAGGAGCAGCAGGTTTTTCCTGTTGCTCTTTTTGTCACCCGGGAACGAGCTTTCGTGTGCCTTAGCACTATTTTTGTGAGTTTTTCCTTATTTCTTTTTTTATTTTAAAAAAAAATAATATATGTATATATATACACAATACCCTTTCCAGTATTTTCTTAGTTTTTTCTGATCTGCTTTTAAGTTTCCTTTATTTTCGTCATGACCATGTTAGTTTGCTCGGACGGGGTCTCTTCTCTTTTTGTGCCCTTTTTCTTTGGAACCATCGAGTTTAATTTCGCCAAAGCCATCTTCCCTTCCATATCATGGGAGACTCCCAGTGGCTTCAAACGCTGTACTCATTCTAACCGGACCATCTCAGGTACTGATACACATTCGTGGTGTATACAGTGCGTTGGGCCCGACCATAGCCCAGCTCGTTGTGCCATTTGTCTTCGTAGGAAGAAAAGGACTCAACTTGCTCGAGAAGCTCAACGAGAGAAACTTTTTGGGGCCTCTCATAACCTCCGACAGGTGGGTTCTTCAAATAGTCCGGTTAGGATACACCCTCAATCTGATCTCCAAACCTCCAAATTGGTCACAGAGCGCTCATTCATTCAGCTCTCAGCACAAGCAGGTACTTGCAGAGGAACTCTCTGCCCTGCTGAAGACCCATGTGGTTGAACCCATTCCACCAGGGAAAAGAGGACAGGGATTCTATTCCAGGTACTTCCTTGTGCAGAAGAAAATGTGGGGGGGGGGGGGAGGGGGGTGTCCCATGCTATACCTAAGGGCCTTGAACAAATTCCTGGTCCGAGAACAGTTCAGGATGGTTTCCCTAGGCACCCTTCTTCCCTTGATTCAGGACAACGATTGGCTATGCTCTCTGGACTTGAAGGATGCTCATATCCCGATACTTCCAGCTCACAGGAAATATCTTTGATTTTGACTAGGAACGCTACACTTTTAGTACCGCGTACTGCCCTTTGGCCTAGCGCCAGCTCCCAGGGTATTTACCTAATGTGTAGCGGTAGTTGCAGCGTTGCTACTCAGACTGGGAGTGCATGTGTTCCCTTATCTCGACGATTAGCTGGTAAAGAGCACCTCGGAGGACGGTGCTTGGGAGTCCATGCTGAAAAATATTCAGGTGCTGGAACTACTAGGGTTCATAATAAATTACTCCAAGTCCCACCTCAACCCTGTTCAACAATTGGAGCTCATAGAAGCCTTGCTCGACACAAGAACTGTCCGTGCCTATCTTTTGGAGACACAGGTGGACAACCTTCTGTCCCTAGTGTCCAAGGTTTGATGGTCTCAGCAGGTCACAGCTCGGCAGATGTTGAGACTCTTGGGCCACATGGCCTTCACAGTTCATGTTACACCCATGGCACATCTTCAAATGTAATCCACTCAATAGTCCCTGGCTTCTCAGTGGTGTCAAGCCACTGGGGATCTAGAAAATACCATCCAAGTGTCCACCGACCTTATACGCTCTTTTCAGTAGTGGACGATCGATCCACTCTGACCTTGGGACGTCCATTCCAAATTCCTCAGCCGCAAAAAGTTCTGACGACGGATGCATCACTCCTGGGGTGGGGAGCTCATGTAGATGGGCTTCACACCCAAGGTTTTGGTCCCTCCAGGAAACGAATCTTCAGATCAATGTCCTGGAGCTTTGAGCGATCTGGAATACTCTAAAGGCTTTCAGAGATCGGCTGTCCAACCAAGTTATCCTCATTCAAACAGACAACCAGGTATGTTTGTGCAGCGCTGCGTACGCCTTGTAGTGCTATAGAAATGCTAAATAGTAGTAATGCTAAATAGTAGTAGTAGTTGTGATGTATTACACTGGATCTGGCCCTCTGTGTCAGGAGGCCATCCAGATGTGGCTCTGGGCACACCGTCACGGCATGTTTCTCCAGGCCTCTTATCTGGCGGGCATAAAGAGTCTGGTCGACAGACGGAACAGGGTCATGCAACCTCCTGATTGGTCTCTGAATATGGGCATTGCCTGTAAGATCTTCCGAGCATGGGTCACCTCGGTAGATCTTTTTGCTACTCAACTCAACCACAAAGTCACTCGGTTCTGTTCCAGACTTCAGGCCCATGACAGACTAGCATCGAATGCCTTCCTCCTTCACTGGGAGACAGCCCTCTTGTATATGTATCCTTCAGTACCTCTAGTGGGTAAAACTTTGTTGAACCATGATTCTGATTACGCCCTACTGGCCCCGTCAGATATGGTTCCCTCTTCTGGAATTGTCCTCCGAAGAACCGTTGGGATTGCAGTGTTTTCCAACCCTTATCACTCAGAACGAGGAGTCGCTTCTACATCCCAACATTCAGTCTCTGGCTCTCATGGCCTGGATGTTGAGAGCCTAGATTTCGCTTTCTTGGGTCTTTCAGAGGATGTCCCGGGTCTTGCTGGCTTCCAGGAAAGATTCCACTAAGAGGTGTTACTCTTTTAGATGGATGAGGTTTGCCGTCTGGTGTGACAACAAAGCCATAGAGCCCTTTTCTTGTTCTACACAGACCCTGCTTGAATACCTTCTACACTTACCAGAATCTGGTCTCAAGACCAACTCCGTAAGAGTTCACCTTAGTGCAATTAGTGCGTGTCATCAGCGTGTAGAAGATAAGCCTTTCTCTGGACAGCCTTTATCTGTTCGCTTCATGAGAGATTTGCTTTTGTCAAAGCCCCCAGTCAAACCTCCACCAGTGTCCTGGGATCTTAACATCATTCTTACCCAACTGAATTCCTGCCATCTGAAGTACTTGACCTGGAAGGTCGTTTTCTTGGTGGCTGTTACTTCATCTCATAGGGTAAGTGAGCTTCAGGTCTTAGTAGTGGATGCACTTTATACTAAGTTTTATCACAACAGAGTAGTCCACCGCACGCACCCTAACTTCCTGCCGAAGGTGGTGTCTGAGTTCCATCTGAACCAGTCGATTGTCTTGCCAACATTTTTCTCCGTCCCCATGCCCACCCTGACAAAAGCAGCTTGCACACCTTGGACTGCAAGAGAGCATTGGCCTTCTACATGAAGCGGACGAAGCTCTTCAGACAGTCTGCTGTTGTTTGTCTCTTTTGATCCCAACAGGAGGGGAGTTGCCATTGGTAAACGCGCCATCTCCAATTGGCTGGCAGATTGCATTGCCTTCACTTATGCCCGAGCTGGGCCGACTATAGAGTGCCACATCACAGCTCATGTTAGAGCCATGGCTGCGTCAGTGGCCCACTTAGTCAGCCTCCATTGAAGAGATTTGCAAAGTTGTGACGTGGTCTTCAGTCCACACATTCACATCTCATTACTGCCTTGAGCAGGATACCCGACGTGACAGTCAGTTTGGGCAGTCAGTGTTGCAGAATCTGTTTGGAGTATAGAATCCAACTCCACCCTCCTAGGCCCATTATTCTGTTCCAGGCTTGCAAACTCAGCTAGTTTGTATGTAGTGTCAGGTTAATCTATGTTATGTCCTCGCCATTGCGAGGCCCAATTGACCAATGTTTGTTGTTTTGAGTGAGCCTGGATGCTAGGGATATCCCACTTGTGAGAATTATTCAGCCTGCTTGTCCTCTGAGAAAGCGAAGATACTTACCTGTAGCAGGTATTCTCCGAGGACAGCAGGCTGATCATTCTCACAAACCCGCCCACCTCCCCTTCGAGTTGTCTTCTTTTCTTTCTTCTTTTTGCTTGTTAACTGAACTGAGAAACGCGGTCACGTGGCGGGCAGGAAGGCACTCTGCGCATGCGTAGTCAGGCACGGGACATGCTTTAGAAGGCTCTAGCAACGTTTTTGCTATGGATTATGCTGGTTCCTGTGCCGACACAGATTGTCGACCCACTTGGGAGAATGATCAGCCTGCTGTCCTCGGAGAATACCTTCTATAGGTGAGTATCTTTACTTTACATGCAGAAGCAAAGGGACCTACTTTGTATATAAACTGAAGATAAGGCTCTACTGTTACCATAAGCGGTTGAGGTATATTCAGTGATACCATAAAGTAATGCTTATATGGTGCAAACAATTCTTTTTCTTGTTTGAAGACCTCAGTCAAATGGAGTTGTGGACCTGTTCAAATTCTTGACTGCCACTCTCCTATCGTCACAGGTCTTCGATTTTTAAAAAATTTTGGGTGTTTTTTTGTTTTTTTTTACACAATAATAACTTTTAGTGGAAATTTCAACGCTTTAGAGAAATAGTACTAATCGACTGTTTCACTTACCTTGTTGAAGTCAGTTTTCAGAGGGAATTTTTATATTTGACATGGCATCATGTTTTGCTCTATGGCTGTATCAAGAATCATCCTCTGTAACAGACACAATGTGTTAGATTCAAAACACACTCAATGATGATAGAACAAAATCTTCAAAACAATAATTACCAAAAAGGCATCTCTGCCATCCGTGCCAGCAGTATGCTTTCTTGTCTGGCCAAGATGGTGGCAGCATTTCTAAACAGCTGATTTATAGGAGTCAATTAGAAGAGCCGCCAATCAGGGTGCATGGCTATACCACCGTCATCTACTCTAGCTCAGCATTAAGCCCGTGCGGTATAATGGTGTTCAATGAGAAAATCCAAAATTGTAGTTGTTTTTGTTCCAAATTTTCTCCCTCCCAGGCCTCCTGTATCATTTCGATTATGCGCCATTTTTTCATTCCATCTATGGCGATGTTCCTTCCAGTAGCAGAGGTGCTTGCAGGTTTTCAGTAGTAATCCTCGATTTGTGCTCACTGAGTCTTATCTTTATAGGTCTACTGCTACGTCCAATATATAGCAACCCGCATCATAGAGATGTACTACATTGTTGGAATTGCACGATGTATTATATTTAGAATTGATTTCCAACCCTGTGATGGGGTTCTTCCCCATCTTGTATTTTGGAGAAGGTTCCTTGACAATGTTTTCTTCCTCTTGCATGGCTCAGAAGAAACTTTAAGGGAATTTGAAAGATGGATAAACACCTAAGATGATTTTAAATTTACTTTACATGCTAACAAAGAAAAGATTTGAGTTTTTGGATACATTAGTATGCAAGCAACAAGCTGGATTTGCAACAACATTGTATAGAAAATCACTGGAGCGTAATAATCTGCTTAGATTTGACAGTTTTCACCCTTTACAGATTGAAGTATAATCTTCCTGTGAGTCAATTCTTACAGTTGAGATGAATCTGTAGTACTATGGAAACAACATGGTTTTACCAAAGGGAAATCGTGCCAAACGAATCTCGTTGAATTCGTTGATTGGGTGACAGGAGAATTAAATCAGGGACGAGCTATAGATGTAATCTACTTAGATTTCAGCAAAGCTTTTGACACGGTTCCCCACAGGAGGCTCTTAAATAAACTGGATGGGCTGAAGATAGGACCCGAAGTGGTGAACTGAATTAGGAACTGGTTTACGGACAGACACCAGAAGGTGGTGGTTAATGGAATTCGCTCGGAGGAGGGAAAGGTGAGTAGTGAAATGCTTCAAGGATCATTGCTGGGGCCGATTCTGTTCAATATATTTGTGAGTGACATTGCCGAAGGGTTAGAAGGTAAAGTTTGCCTATTTGCGGACGATACTAAGATTTGTAACAGAGTGGACACCCGGGAGGGAGTGGAAAACATGAAAAGGGATCTGCAGAAGTTTGAAGAATGGTCTAAGGTTTGGCAATTAAAATTCAATGCGAAAAAATGCAAAGTGATGCACTTAGGGAAGAGAAATCCACGGGAGACGTATGTGTTAAGCGGTGAGAGTCTGATAGGTACGGATGGGGAGAGGGATCTTGGGGTGATAGTATCTGAGGATATGAAGGCAACGAAACAGTGTGACAAGGCGGTGGCTGTAGCGAGAAGGTTGCTAGGCTGTATAGAGAGAGGTGTGACCAGTAGAAGAAAGGAGGTGTTGATGCCCCTGTACAAGTCGTTGGTGAGGCCCCACCTGGAATATTGTGTTCAGTTTTGGAAGCCGTATCTTGCGAAGGATGTAAAAAGAATTGAAGCGGTGCAAAGGAAAGCTACGAGAATGGTATGGGATTTGCGTTACAAGACGTATGAGGGGAGACTTGCGGACCTGAACATGTATACTCTGGAGGAAAGGGGAAACAGGGGTATGATATGATACAGACGTTCAAATATTTGAAAGGTATTAATCCGCAAACGAATCTTTTCCGGAGATGCGAAGGCAGTAGAACGAGAGGACATGAAATGAGATTGAAGGGGGGCAGACTCAGGAAAAATGTCAGGAAGTACTTTTTCACGGAGAGAGTGGTGGATACTTGGAATGCCCTCCCGCGGGAGGTGGTGGAGATGAAAACGGTAACAGAATTCAAACAGGCGTGGGATAAACACAAAGGAATCCTGTTCAGAAGGAATGTATCCTTGGGAGCTTAGCCGAGTTTAGGTGGCAGAGCCGGTGATGGGAGGCGGGGCTGGTGGTTGGGAGGCGGAGATAGTGCTGGGCAGACTTTTATATGGTCTGTGCCAGAGCTGGTGGTGGGAGGTGGGGCTGGTGGTTGGGAGGCGGGGATAGTGCTGGCCAGACTTATAAGGTCTGTGCCCTGAAGAGGACAGGTACAAATAAAAAGTAGCACATATGAATTTATCTTGTTGGGCAGATTGGATGGACTGTGCAGGTCTTTTTCTGCCGTCATCTACTATGTTACTATGTTATGCTTACTTCAAACAACAAGCTATGATATTGACAAGGCGATTTAAAGACAGAGGCTATCCCAACAAAGCCCTGAAACAGGCATATCTGAGGGCTCGCTTCACCCAGTGTGACCTGGTATTACAGAAGACACTGGCAGCACAGCAGGATTGAATAACCTGTGTGCTACCATATTCCATTATCTCAAATGAGAGAATACAAATTTTGAGAACCCACTGGCAGATACTCCGTTACCCAGGATTCGAGGAATACCCACTTATAAACGGGGTAAAATCATAGCCGAGATGTTGAGCCATCAATGTTATAAGACCTTATTAGATCAATACACTGGGTCTCAAGAACAATGTGGGACCTGCCAATGGTGTCCACTGGCAATGACAGGTTCCACTTGGAAGAACCCCATCACAGGGTTGGAAATCAAATCTAAATACAATACATCGTGCAATTCCAACAATGTAGTACATCTCATTGAATGCCCATGCGGGTTGCTATATATTGGATATAGCAGTAGATCTATAAAGATAAGACTTAGTGAACACAAATCGATGATTTCTACTGAAAACCTGCAAGCACCTTTATCGAGCCACTGGAAAGAACATCGCCATAGATGGAATGACATAAAATGGCGCATAATCGATATGATACAGGAGGGAGGAAATTTGGAACAAAAACTTAACTACAATTTTGGGTTTTCTTATTAAACACCATTATACCGCACGGGCTTAATGCTGAGCTAGAGTGGATGACACTGGTATAGCCATGCACCCTGATTGGCGGCTCTTCTAATTGACGCCTATAAATCAGTTGTTTAGAAATGCCACCATCTTGGCCAGACAAGAAAACATACTGTCGGCACAGATGGCAGAGATGCCTTTTTGGTAAATATTGTTTTGAAGATTTTGTTGTTTCATCATTAAGTGTGTTTTGAATCTTAACACATTGGGTCTGATACAGGGGATGATTCTTGATACAGCCATAGAGCGAAACATGATGCCATGTCAAATATAAAAATCCCCTCTGAAAATTGACTTCAACAAAGTAAGTGAAACAGTCGATTAGTACTATTTCTCTAAAGCGTTGAAATTTCTATTAAAAGTTGTTGTGAATTACATAAGACAATGAGTAATTTCAAAAATATTAAACCCCAAACGTTTTTAAAAATCGAAGACTGGTGACGATAGGAGAGTGGCAGCCAAGAATTTGCACAGCTCCACAACTCCTCTGAGGTCTTCAAACAAAAAAAGAATTGCTTGCACCACATAAACATTACTTCATGATATCACTGAATGTATGTGTATATAGTCGCCACATATGGCGATTGATGGGATGGGGAGGGGGAGTGCACATCTTCAGTTCTCTTGGCATTCTTGGAAAACTTTGGTTTGGCTAGAACACCAAAAACGTATTAGCTGCCTTTTGCTTATGGAAGATAGGTCAAGCATTTAAAAGAACAGCTTTCTTTAATATTGAGGATCCATATAAGTGTTCTGCTCTGTTATCTGTTTATTCTTTTTAAAATCTCGTTTAGCTCTCATATTTGTAAAGCGGTTAGTTTATAACTTGAAGTAACTAATTGCCTTATTCCCTTCAACCCTCTTATATGCAGTATCTTGAACTGATTTTAGGACACTCAAAGAATAGTTCAAAGTTTCACCTAGAACTAATGGAGTGCAATTTTCAAGATGTCCATATAAACAGTTGTGTGCATTTCTGTTCACTTAATTTAATCTCTGCATGGTACTGAGTTAACATTTTTCTACAAAATGTGCTAATTTTAACACATTGAAAATAATAAAATGAATATGGCAAAAATTTGGACACCCAGTCATTTCATTAATTCTTAATTTTTTAAGGCCCTAGAAACTAACTTTACGTCAGTTGAAGAAAAATTAAATGCTTTTATTCTTCTAATCTCTTAACTTTTATTCTTCTAATCTCTTTGTGATTATTCCTACTTTCAGTGAGGGTTATCTCTAAATTGCTGTCTGAGCATTTGAAAATGAAGATAATTCATTCTGACAGAGCAGGTGAAGGCTGTTAAAAAAAAAAAAAAAAAAAGTCAAAACTGCCATCTATCAATTTCAGCTGTCAAACATTATGAAATGGAAATTACATGTAATTGTCAAAGCAAGATCTGGAAGACCTAGAAAAATCTCTGGTAGAAGTTCCCAAAACTGGTCAGTTTTTCAAAACCAAACCCTCAGACCACTACAAATTATCTGCTGCTGAGAAGTTTAGCTCACACAAGTAGTTTGAGTTCATATTGCAGAGTTGCAATATGACATAACAGTGTCTGCTTGGGAGGGTTGTCAGAAGGACATCTGTTTAATGAACCAGTTCAAAGTCATTTGTCTAAAGTATGCAAAAGAGAACCTTGATTAGCCTTATGCATTTTCAAAGTGCTTTGGACCGATGAAATGAAAATTGAACCGTTCGGCCACAACCACAGAAGATACATTTGGAGAAAAATAAGTAAAGCATTTGAAGAAAATGCTTTGTCAACTGTTAAGCATGAGCTGGTTCTAGTATGCTCTAGGTTGTGTGCAAGTGGAAAAACAAATGAATTAGCTTAGAAGGTAATGTTCACAGTTGTTGAACAAAATGTGAGGGAGAAGATGTTGGCTATTTCAGCAAGACAGCTATTCAGAACAAAAATGAACCATGGAATACTTAGAGAAAGTTTCAGAATGGCTTTCAATTCCTAGGTTTGAAGGTTTTTTTTTTTTTTTTATTGGTGGGGAGATCTGAAATATGCAGTGCATGCAAAGAGATCTAAGAGTGTTTCTGAACTAAAATGTTTCAGTGAATCCCTAAGTGAACAGATTGACTCAGTTTCTACATAGAACAAAATTAAACAGGATGTCTTTCAGCAAATGTTAATGCTGCCATTGTTTTTACAGATTCAAAGTAAGATGATTGTAAATATGACATGTTCAAAAGTTTGGATACATTTTCAGTCAGTAATTTGTAACCTATTTTTGGCAGAAATAGCCGCTCTAGTCTTGCTTTTTTTTTTGGGGGGGGGGGAATTTTTTTTTCTGCTCTTCTGTACAGAACCCTACCTTAGAGTTATCCTTACAGTTCTTCAGGTTGGAAAAGAGATTACTGAGAAAGAGGTTTGATATTTGTGTAAAATCATGACATAATTTATCCAAGGGTGCCTAAACCTTCATACACAAGTAACTGTTGGTTTCCAAAAGTACCCATCTGTTATTAGACACGTGTATAGGCAGCAATGTAGTGGGTTCATAAGCTGCCTTTCCCTCTGAAAAGAGACTAAAAAGCAACATTTGTGTCCATATTAAAAACAAAATCCTATCTTCATATAGGCCAATCTCGCTGTTGAACGTAGAAACGAAATTCTTTGCAAATGTTCTGGCCAATAGACTAGCAAAAGTGCTACCGACGCTGATTTCAGAGCAGCAAGTAGGATTTGTGGCTGGGCGCACAGTAGCACACAATATGAGATGGCTGTTGCTATCAATGGAATATGTTGAAAAAGTAAAGGTACCTTCATTATTGGTAAGTTTCGATGCTGAAAAGGCATTCGATCGAGTGTTCTGCGAGTTTCTCTTTACGGTCCTAAGGAGATATGGATTTTTGGGTTTCTTCTTAGAGGCGCTGCAGGCGTTGTATAGATTTCCCAGAGCTAGGATCCAGGTTAATGGAGTCTTATCCTCGGAGTTTGAAGTACACCACAGTACTAGGCAGGGGTGCTTGCTGTTGCCCATGCTTTTTATCGATGGATCCCCTGATTAGAGAGATCATGAATAATCCGGACATCAAAGGAATAGAGATGGGATCTCGCATATTTAAGATTTCGGCATTTGCAGATGATTTGTTGGTACATGTAGTGGACCCTCAGGTTTTGTTCCTGACGTTAATGGAATGCTTTGAAGAGTATGGAGATTATTCTGGGTTTAAATTGAATTTAGATAAATCTGTAGCAATGGCCACGGAGTCATCAGGGAAGGCAAGTTAGGTGGGCTCTTTCCCGGTAAAATGGGAATCAGTTTCGGTATCTAGGTATTCAGACTATAAAATCACTCACTGGACAAGGAAAGATAAGAGAGAGGAGGAGGAATAGCACTAATCTATATATCTCACTTCACGGTAACAACAACTGCTGAGTCCATAACACCGATACTCGAAATTGCCTCAGTCAGAATCAGCCACACAGATCTGATTGACAACCTAAATATTATCCTATTCTACAGACCTCCAGGCAACTGGAAAGAAAGTCAATCGCAATTCACGGATTTCATATCAAATACCTGTGTATCTAACGCCAATATAATAATAACAGGAGACATAAATATACACCTAGAAGACCCGAACGCAAATAATGCACGTGAATGCAAAGACTTCCTCCAGCTATGGGATCTTAAATGGCCCAGCATGCAAGGCACCCACGAAAAAGGACACACAATTGATCTCATCACATACAAATTATCCTCAGACTTAAATATCACAATATCAGACACAATATGGACAGAGATACCATGGTCAGACCACTACAAACTAAACTTTAACTTAAAATGGCAGAAAAAAGGTACACAACCCAAACAAGAACCCACAACATATATGACAAGAGGCCAAATTGACCCGGCGACATTCTGGCAAGAGATCTACAGTGATGGATGGACAGCACAGCCAGATTCTAATCAATTCCTTCAAAACTGGGACAGATGCAAGAACACACTAGACAAAATTGCACCACTGCAACAAAAGACTACACGAAGAAAAAACTCAATACCATGGTTCAACGAAGAACTAAAAACACAGGCCAGAAGACTTGAACGGATGTGGAAGAAAAGGAAAGACGAACAGACACTTAATGAATGGAAACAACATCAAAGAAAATACAAATATGCAATAAGGCAAACCAAAAGAGCATACTATAGAACCAAAATAGGGCCTAACTACAAAGACACACACAAGCTATACCAAATCATAAATAAACTAATAGACACTACACCAATTACTACAACCAGCACAGACATCCCAATGGCTGACGACCTTGCCAAGTACTTCAACGAGAAAATCATAAAATTACGGTCCACGTTACCACTTAACACTACTGACCACGAAAAATTTATGGACTGCTTAGACCCAACCCCCGGTGAATACCCAACGGATTGAATTTGGAACAGCTTTGATTTACTAACCAAAAACACTATTTCTCAAGTAATCAACAAATTTTCGAAAACCCACTCCAAATTGGACACCTGTCCCAGTTATCTAGTAAGGTCCGCCCCCAAACACTTCATAACAGAACTTACAACATACCTGAACTACATGCTACAACATGGACTCTTCCCCAAAGACAAAGGAAACATATTACGCACACCGATACCCAAAGACCTAAAGAAAAAAACTAAACGACACGACCAACTATCGACCAGTGGCATCCATCCCCCTGATTGTCAAAACAATGGAAAGTATGGTAACACAACAACTTACCATCTACTTAGACAAATTCACAATACTGCATGAATCACAGTCTGGATTCAGATCTAACCACAGTACAGAAACAGTGATAACCACCCTCATAACTAAATTCAAACAACTAATAGCAACAGGACACAGTGTGCTACTCCTCCAATTCGACATGTCCAGCGCATTTGACATGGTTAGCCACCAAATACTCTCGAACATCTTAGACTACTTCGGGATTGGAGGAAACGTACTAAAGTGGTTCCAAGGATTCCTAAAAGCTAGAACCTACCAAGTGATCTCAAAATCAAAATCGTCAGTACCATGGACACCAGAATGTGGTGTTCCACAAGGATCACCGTTGTCACCAACCTTATTCAACCTAATGATGACACCTCTAGCTAAATTGCTATCCAACCAAGGTCTCAATCCGTATATCTATGCAGATGATGTCACGATATACATCCCGTTCAAGCAGGACCTAACAGAAATTGCAAAAGAAATCCAAAGTAGCCTCCAAATAATGAATTCATGAGCGGATGCATTTCAACTGAAATTAAACGCAGAAAAGACAGTGTCTCAACCTATCCTCACAATACAACTCAAACAAAAACAACACTATATACACCCCAGAATACACTCTTACGGTCTCCGATAGCTTGAAAATCCTGGGAGTAACGATTGATTGAAACCTAACACTAGAAGACCAAGCGAAAAATACAACAAAGAAAATGTTCTACGCCATGTGGAAACTCAAAAGAATCAAACCCTACTTCCCAAGAGACACATTCCACAGCCTAGTACAGTCAATGGTGTTAAGTCACCTAGACTACTGCAGCGCAATATACGCAGGTTGTAAAGAACAAGTCATTAAGAAGCTTCAGACAGCCCAAACCACGGCAGCCAGACTTATATTCGGGAAAGCAAAATACGAAAGCGCCAAACCGCTAAGAGAGAAACTACACTGGCTTCCACTAAAGGAACGAATTGCGTTTAAAGTATGCACCATGGTCCATAAAATTATAAATGGAGAAGCTCTGGCCTACATGTCAGACCTCATAGACCTACCTGGTAGGAATGTACGTGCTGACCTTTTAGCATTCCTAGCAGGTAGGTCTATGAGGATTAAAATATAAGTCCATCTACGCAACCAGCTTCTCCTACATTTGCACACAGCTATGGAACGCGCTCCCGAAGACCATAAAGACAACGCAAGATCTAACCATCTTTCGTAAACTACTGAAAACGGACCTATTAAAAAAAGCATACAACAAACAATCGTCCTAACTGCTAAACAACAACAACAACGAAGAATAAGACCGAAACGACATAACCACTGCCCTACACTATTACTCTCACCATAATACCATCACCTGAGCAACTACTTAAAGCTGACACCTACACAAGACCACAATATATTCTTCTACCACACATATACGCACTTATTTGCAAACCACGTGTTAACAAGTACGCAAGCACACAATGCATTCTTCTACCATGAACGTACGCACTGGATTGCAAAATCATGTGCATATTTAAAGTCCGGAAATGGCAGTAGCCATAACGGCAAATGTAAGCCACATTGAGCCTGCAAATAGGTGGGAAAATGTGGGATACAAATGCTGCTAAATAAATAAATAAATAACCCTGCAGTACTACGATGCTTTATAAAGCAAATATAGATATCTTGCTGGATCGTTGTAAATTTACTCTAGCAAACTGACATTTTCCTCTCTCACTTCATGGTAGAGTGCAATTGTTCAACATAGTGCTCTTTTCAAAATGGCTATATATTATACAACTGCTACCAATTAGAATGTTGAAGAGAGACCTTAAGAGATTACAGATGATGATTTCCTATTTCTTTTTGGGAGGCAAGAAGCCGAGAATGCAGTTCAAGCATTTGTTGGGACCCTGTAAGCTTGGGGATAGGTGTTCCGGATCTATCCTTGTATAACTATGCCTGTTTGCTTCAGCATCTGGGAGATTGGGTATTGGAAGAGTGCAGATATACCCCTAGAGGTTATGAGGCGGCATTTTACTCTCCATGGCATGTGAACTCTTTATTACATTGCTCGCAGGGCTCGCTCCCAGGATGGTTGCGAAAGAGTGTGGTATTAAGATTGCTGCGTCAGACTTGGAGATTTTTGATATTGTTAATAGGCGGTTAGGGGGGGGGGAGACATATCGGACCAGCTTCCGATTAGGGGCAATGTGCATTTTGTACCCAGGAACGGGAAAGGTAGAGCAGAGGGACATGATGGCCCGTATGCAATTGCAACACTATATTGCCTTGCTGGAGAGACGTTCCCTGACTCCATCCTTGGGAGAGAAGACTCAGGAGTTTTTTGATAAGTTTAGGGAGGGGGACCTTTCGATATCAAGATTACACAAGGCCATACAGCTGAAATCCCAGGGGAGGACATTTGCAGACCTTACTATGTGGTGGGCTACAGAGGTAGGAAGAGGTATAGAGCCCATAAAATTAATAAAGAGAATTCCTGAGATCTCGGTTAATGCTGCATTGCGGGAGTGCCAATTCCGAATTATGCATAGGCCGTATTTTACTCAGGAGAGGCTGCTTAAGATAGGGGCGATAGAAACACCAGTGTGTCAAAAATGCAAACAGGGACTGAACTCCTTTTTCCACTCATTGTGGGAATGCCATAAGACTCAGGCCTTTTGGAGGGCGGTGTTTGGGTATCTGGAGAAGTTAATATGATGTGTAATATCATACTCCCCGACAGCAGTATTGTTAGATAACTATGAAGATTACCACTTAAACAGTAAATCGTACACTTTGCTTGCTAGGAAGGCGGGGATCGTGGGGAAGAAAGTGATACCATGACGGAGCAATGTAAGCCACATTGAGCCTGCAAATATGTGAGAGAATGCAGGATACAAATGTAATAAATAAATAAATATTAGGGGTTTGGGTGGGAGACGAAGCACCATCATTCTGGGCGTGAAGGAATAAGTTTCATGCCCTGATGACCTTGGAATGCCAATATGCTAGGCATATACCTAAACGGTTAAAACAATTCCAAGCAGTGTGGGGAGTATAGATTGCATCCCTTCCGCACAGGGCACGAAGCTTGTTGCTGAACTCCGGTTGAGAGTTGAAGGGGCAAGGTGGGGATGCTTCGTTGCAGTCAGGGGAGAAAATCAGATGAGCACACATGTTTCGAAAGATGTTGGCCGGTGGACCCCCCCCCCCCCCCCTTTACTTTTTTTTTTTTTTTGTGACGATGAGTAGTGGGAGAAGGGGAGAAGTGGGTGGGATAGCAAGAGAATGAAGGGATAGAATGGAACAAGGGAGCATAATCAATATTTAGGGTGGTTACAGTGAATACGTTGGATAATTTAGGGAGGTGGGAGGTTGGGAGAGGGAGTTATATGGGATAGGAGACATATGATGATAGCCACGTTACGATAAACATGGTTAAAACACAGTTGAGAGAGGGGGTGGGGGGAGGGAGGGGGTTAATATTTGGAAATGTTTGATGATTCAGCCACTGGGTGACTTATTTTTTATTTTTGTTACATTTGTACCCTGCGCTTTCCCACTCATGGCAGGCTCAATGCGGCTTACATATTGTATACAGGTACTTATTTGTACCTGGGGCAATGGAGGGTTAAGTGACTTGCCCAGAGTCACAAGGAGCTGCCTGTGCCTGAAGTGGGAATCGAACTCAGTTCTTCAGTTCCCCAGGACCAAAGTCCACCACCCTAACCACTAGGCCACTCCTCCTCTTACACATAGATGGTTGTGTTTA
The DNA here is from genome assembly GCF_901765095.1 of Microcaecilia unicolor. Classification (NCBI taxonomy): domain Eukaryota; kingdom Metazoa; phylum Chordata; class Amphibia; order Gymnophiona; family Siphonopidae; genus Microcaecilia; species Microcaecilia unicolor. The sequence continues at coordinate 250,191,841 of NC_044035.1, read as the reverse complement.
CAAAATATCATGTATTGCACATTGGAAATGGCGATTGTTTTATGAGATGAATCATTAATAAAAATTGTTGAAACATAAAAACAAAATCCTACAGGACTTCTTGAGAAATGTGCCATAGATACAAGAAATGCACCCATAGGTAAGGGCTTCAATATGTAATATTCCTGTAATATAAATGTGTAGGGGTATTTTTAACATTACTACTTTTAATATTTTAGGTAATCTTAAATTGCTCAGCCCTTCAGAGTTTATTACACTTGTTGAGCAGCCCAAAGGAATCCATTAAGAAGGAGGCATGCTGGACGATATCAAACATTACAGCTGGAAACAGGGCTCAGATACAGGTAACATGAGTTTGCATTATTCATAAATGCACAAGATGATTCTTGTCAGTTTGCTATGCTGTTTTCTATTGGAAGTGATCTGAACTGTGAAACACCTTCAACCAATTATATTTTATAGCTAAACTAGCTGTTAAGCCCGTTAAAACGTGCAAGCTTTTTGTTTTTAAAAACGTAATGAAAGAGCGAAAGGAAGAAATGCAAGTTGAGGGGCGAGTTTTTTGTTGTTGTAAATTTAATAATTCTTACCTCCATCCATCCATATCCAGCAACCCTACTCTCTCCCCTGCCCTCCCCCCCCCATGTCCAGCAACCCTCCTCTCTCCCCTGCCCTCCCCCAATGTCCAGCAACCCTCCTTTTTCCCTTGGCCTCCCCCCATCCACCAACCCTGCTCTTTCCCCTGCCCTCCCCCCATGTTCAGCTACCCTCCTTGCCGCCGCTCCCTCCCCCCTCCGTGCCGGGCCCCCTGCACTGACATGTCAGCGCCTCTCACCTCCTTGTGAAAGCACTGCATCAGCAGAAGATCAATCTTCTGCTGCCTGCAGCGCTTTCACATGGAGCGGTGGTGACGTCGGGGGGGGGGGGGGGGTGGAGGTTTGTGTGCCGGCGACCTCGGGACGCCGGGCTCTCAAAGGCAATTCCCACTCTGCGGCCGTCCGATTCTCAGAGAGGGGGGGGCCGCTGCTGCTCTTTTTGCTGTCTCCCTCCCATTAGCAACGCATATAGCCTCCGTCGGTGGAAGGGGCGGGACAGCGACGCCGGCAATGGATCACTGTGACCTGCTGCGCATGTGCGGAACGTTGCTCTCTGAACGTTCGGCCTGTACTGCTGGTGGAGGCGGGGCTTGGACTTTTGCTCTCTCAACGTTCGGGCGCTACTGCGCATTTGCGGGTGAGTCGGTCCAAGCTCATTTATATAGATTGATAGTATACAGTAGAGCAGTGTTTGCATTGAGGAGCTGCAATGACAGTTTTTTTTTTAAAGTACTATCCATTTGGTGGAGGGAACAATAGATATAACTAAAATGAGGGAAGATGAATAATAAACTGTAGTAAAGCATATTGAGGTGAATACCTGAGCCACAGTCAAAAGGAGAGTAGAGGATGAAACAAATAATGATCAGCCAGTCTTTATTGAAAGCACCAATGCAAAAAAGATCCGACACTGGCTGTTTCAGTGGGCAAAGCCACTTGCCTCAACAGTCACAAATATCACTGTTTAAAACATAAACATTATAAAAATCAGCAACATGAAAATGATGATCAGACAAAAGTGACTTTTTTTTTTTTTACAAATATACATTTAAAACCTAAACATGAGACAAACATAGTTCAAATAAAAAAGTAAAATCCAAGCTGAAAATAGTAATAATGAATACATAATAAATAAATAGAAAACAAAAAATATACAAAATAAAATTAGCATTCGGTACATGCAGTTGTAGCATTCAGTGGTACAGGCACTAAAATACTAAAAGGAGCAGAGAACATGAGTCATAAAATGTGAGCTGGGAAGAAACACTCTCAAGGGTATATCAGAGGTAGTGAAAATAAACTATTAATATAAAAGGAAAAGGCATAAATACGTACCTCTGAACCTGAAGAACGTGCTAAAAGATCTATTTCTGGTGCACAAAGAATGGACTTGAGCCTATGGGATGTGAAAAAAGAGAAAATGTATGAAAACAGATATAAATCTGTAAGTGTATCAAACGAGTGATGATAAAGGTCCATAAAACAAGGAGAAAACTAACTAGAGGAATCCGAATGTGTCAGGTCACAAAAAACGGGAAGTGTACCAGTGGGACTAAATAGTCTGCTGTGGTTGCTATACCAACTGAACACAATTATAATACCCAGATCCAGAAAGCAGTGTGAAGAACAACATATAATGTGGTTTAAACTAGAGACCTGCATGCAGCTCTGTGGGGATGGAAGCAGTTCCTGCGGGGTTCCCAGGGGGATGGAAACAATTCCTGCAGGGTTCCTGGGGAAAGTGTAAGCTGGTCTTGTACCAGCCTCTCTCCTACCGAGTACCAAGTTCTTTGAGTGCTGCCTCCTCCTCCTCCTTTTAACAGCACAGATGCAGAAGTCTCCATTAAGGAGGTGCTAGAGACACAAATGATAGAATTCAAAAAGGCATGGGATGAACACAGAGGATCTCTAATTAGAAAATGGAAGTTATAAAAAAAAAAAAAAAACCCTAAACTTAGATGGCTGCATGTGTGTGGATGTGTCGAGTGATGCTTAGATGGCGACTCTTGCTTTGATAACTAGGGCCGATACCAGGCAGATTTGTACAGTCTGTGTCTCTTAAATGGCAGTCTGGTTTAGAATAGGCTGGCAAGGGCTTAGACAGAAACCTTAGTTGCTAGAAAATGAGGACAGTGCTGGACAGACTTTAATGGTCTGTGTCCCGCAGATGAGAATACGAATAGGCTGGAGTGGGTTCGACGGCAGCTTCTGCAGTTGGAACATAAGGATAGGGCCGGGGGGACTTCTATGGTCTGTGTCCCAGAAATGCCAAAGAAATACCATAATCAAGTATATAACATCATGTTCATTGTTGAGAGACAAGATATGATAGAAACGTTTAAATATCTCAAGGGCATTAGTGTACAGGAAGTGAGTCTTTTTCAACTGAAGGAAAACTCTGGAACTAGGGGGCATACAATGAAGTTAAGAGGGAATAGGCTTAGGAGTAATCTAAGAAAGTATTATTTAACAGAAAGGGTGGTAGAAGCACAGAATGGCCTCCTGGTGGAGGTTGTGGAGTCGAGGACTGTGTCAGAATTTAAGAAGGTAAACAAAAAAAGCAAACACTGGGCCTTCAGGATTGAGAATAAAATGGAGTCCTTTAATATCACAGTTACCCGACACGGGCCGTGTTTTGGCGTATAACCGCCTGCATCAGGGGTCTGACATGAAAATACATAAAAAAAAATTTTAAAACCATAAATTGATTCAACAATATCAGTAAAGCAAAATTACACATCATTGTCACACCTTAAAAACATATACATATATATTCTCATTATACTACATACACACCACGCACAAATTTATGTATACATATAAAAGAACATTTAAAAGAACATTCAAATAAAATTATTTAAAAGACACATATACTTCAAAATGATGCCTATATATGCCCACCTGTACACAAATCTCTATAAGCTCACATATCCAAACACACATATGTATATATATATATATATATATATATATATACACCTACACAAATGTATATTCTCTTAAATAAACATACATACAAATTCATCCATACAGTCATATCATGTCACGTATTTCTAAATAAAGCATCATCCAAGCATGCTAAACCCTATAAAATCACATATATTAAATAATCCTTTCTTACCAATAGACTCCTATCGGTCAATTTGCAAACTGCAGCACAAGGGGGAAGTGAAACAATCGGGGTAAAACTCCTAATGTGGGAGAGCAAACAAAGGGATGTTCATAATCAATCATCTGGTGATGGCCAAATGGTGAACAATTCAAGCAATGACGGCCCCTGTCTCATAAAACTCCCTTACTTCATAATATATTAGCTAAAGTATATCACGATAAGGCCATACTCCACATCTAAAAAGGTGAAAGAGAGTCATTACTAAAGCCCTGGAGGCCTTTAAATTACAAATACTCATATACAGCACCAAATTTAAACTATACTCCCTATATTAAACCCCGACTGGGGTTGCTTTGCCTCACCTCAAGGCCATTTTATATCCGTAACTCCAAAAGAGCATATGCAAAAGACATATAACTGACTCCCATGCATTTGTCTATCAAAATCGAAAGATCTTTATGGTGAAATTCCAGTACAGCCCACAGTGTAAAGAAGAGGGAGGGGGGTGGGTTTCAAACTTAATATAGCAAACCTCATCCCCAAGTGATATAATTACTGAGAGGAGATTATGCGTACCCGTTGTTTCAACAGCTTGTCTCTGTTCAGAAAAACGCCTCCAATACTAACAACCGCCAAAAGTAGGAGCGTGCGCACCAGTGTTCAAAAATATATGCTTCCTACGGTGACGTAACGGGGCGGGTTCCAACATTTAAGGTAGTCCATCGGGAAACTTCACAATCGCCCACTGTGGATTCTAAACCAAAATACCCCATAAACAAGGGGCGTGCGCACAAGAATATTCCAGGTTATATTCTCTACAGTAGTGTTATAGGGCGATCCTCAACACTTAAAGCAATATTTAAAACAGTACTAAAAAGATCCCGCAATACCCTACTATTAACTCCATCCAGGAACATAAACCAAAATCATTGGAGCGGAGTACCCCATTCATATCCATTCGTCCAATTATACATTCTTCCAAATAAAGACATGCTAAACCTCAAGCCATCATGGATTGGAGACCCCCACATATCATCATACATATTTATGGGGTCACACCACAGACATGATGTAAAAAAAGGGGGGGACAAATCACTATCCAAAATTACAATATATGTTTACAATTATAATGTCCAAAAAAAACCATATCATATATTTAATGTTTGTGAATAAACGTCAATTACATATATTATCATTAAAAAAATGGTTAAAATAATAGAAAGCTACCATATCACACAAAACAATGTGTTGTAATATTCTTGTGCGCACGCCCCTTGTTTATGGGGTATTTTGGTTTAGAATCCACAGTGGGCGATTGTGAAGTTTCCCGATGGACTACCTTAAATTTTGGAACCCGCCCCGTTACGTCACCGTAGGAAGCATATATTTTTGAACACTCTGGTGCGCACGCTCCTACTTTTGGCGGTTGTTAGTATTGGAGGCGTTTTTCTGAACAGAGACAAGCTGTTGAAACAACGGGTACGCATAATCTCCTCTCAGTAATTATATCACTTGGGGATGAGGTTTGCTATATTAAGTTTGAAACCCACCCCCCTCCCTCTTCTTTACACTGTGGGCTGTACTGGAATTTCGCCGTAAAGATCTTTCGATTTTGATAGACGAATGCATGGGAGTCAGTTATATGTCTTTTGCATATGCTCTTTTGGAGTTACGGATATAAAATGGCCTTGAGGTGAGGCAAAGCAACCCCAGTCGGGGTTTAATATAGGGAGTATAGTTTAAATTTGGTGCTGTATATGAGTATTTGTAATTTAAAGGCCTCCAGGGCTTTAGTAATGACTCTCTTTCACCTTTTTAGATGTGGAGTATGGCCTTATCGTGATATACTTTAGCTAATATATTATGAAGTAAGGGAGTTTTATGAGACAGGGGCCGTCATTGCTTGAATTGTTCACCATTTGGCCATCATCAGATGATTGATTATGAACATCCCTTTGTTTGCTCTCCCACATTAGGAGTTTTACCCCGATTGTTTCACTTCCCCCTTGTGCTGCAGTTTGCAAATTGACCGATAGGAGTCTATTGGTAAGAGAGGATTATTTAATATATGTGATTTTATAGGGTTTAGTATGCTTGGATGATGCTTGATTATGAACATCCCTCTGTTTGCTCTCCCACATTAGGAGTTTTACCCCGATTGTTTTACCTACCTCTTGCGCTGCAGTTTGCAAATTGACCGATAGGAGTCTATTGGTAAGAAAGGATTATTTAATATATGTGATTTTATAGGGTTTAGCATGCTTGGATGATGCTTTATTTAGAAATACGTGACATGATATGACTGTATGGATGAATTTGTATGTATGTTTATTTAAGAGAATATACATTTGTGTAGGTGTATATATATATATATATATGTATATATATATATATATATATATATATATATATACATATGTGTGTTTGGATATGTGAGCTTATAGAGATTTGTGTACAGGTGGGCATATATAGGCATCATTTTGAAGTATATGTGTCTTTTAAATAATAATTTTATTTGAATGTTCTTTTAAATGTTCTTTTATATGTATACATAAATTTGTGCGTGGTGTGTATGTAGTATAATGAGAATATATATGTATATGTATATGTTTTTAAGGTGTGACAATGATGTGTAATTTTGCTTTACTGATATTGTTGAATCAATTTATGGTTTTAAAATTTTTTTTATGTATTTTCATGTCAGACCCCTGATGCAGGCGGTTATACGCCGAAACACGGCCCGTGTCGGGTATCTGTGATATTAAAGGACTCCATTTTATTCTCAATCCTGAAGGCCCAGTGTTTGCTTTTTTTGTTTACCTTGTTGTATTTGTATACTGTTTTCCCTCTCTTTTGTGCCTGTGTCAGAATTTAAGAAGGCATGGGATAAACATGTGGTATCGCTTAGAAAAGGAAGAGTTAGGGGTTGCAGGCTGGATGGGCCATTTGGCCTTTTTCTGCCATCATGTTTCTGTTTCTGTAATGAGTGTGACTATTGGGCAGACTGGAAGAACCGTTCAGGTTTTTATCTGCTGTCACTTACTATGTTTCTATTAATCCTCTTCTCTTTGGCTGATGTGCAGACTTCAGCTCTGACACAGGCACGAGCATCAGATGTCACCTGTCCTACTGGCGCATGCATGTGGCAACCTCTCAGCACAGAGTGCCAGTGAATCAAAGTCTTACATGTGTGCACCAGAGAGTTCCAAGTTCCGTTCCGTCCTTGTCTGCAGTGCTGCTGCTCGAACCCAGAAAGACAGAGCCGACCAGAATTTTTTTTTTTTAATGTAACATTAAATTCTTGCAAGACTGGGAGTGGGTTAAATTCTTGTGGGGATGGGTAAGATTTATGTTCCCGTGCAACTTTCTAGTTTATACTTCTTAGCAAATGAAAAAAAAAGCATGCAGAAGACCGAGAACTATGTTGAACCTCAGTTGCTGAGTGGTTTAAAGAGTTTGCTCTGTATACGTTGTGGTAAAACATTCCATGTCATGTTTAACTATGCACGTATAAAAAATGAAATGAAGCTATTTAAGAAATCTAAAATGATAAACAAGTATGGCAACTGATAATGTGGGACTATGGATATACGTATTTTATATAAATGTCAAAAAATGGAGTGTTCCTGGTGCTGTAAATAGTTAGAATCATGGTACTATAAGTGCAGGAAAAGCCATGCCATCCGTAAAAAGTACTAAATGCGTCTTACCTCAGTAAACCGGAGAGTCTAAGAAGAAAGCACTGTGAACTCAGTGGCAGAACGGTAAACAGAGCAGCCGACCAAAAAATGATGCCGTATTTAAATACATTATGCATTAGACTTTAATAAGTATGGAGGAAATCTCTTTTAGCAGAGTAGCAAGAACACGCTCTTCATTCTCTCCTCAGCTTGCTGTTTTAGTTTGGCTTTTGGCTTTGTTTGTTTTTGTGTTAAACAGCACCAGCATCCCCTTCTTACTTTGTTGTATAGTTTATAGCATTTTCAGCACTTATACATTTTCTTTGTTTTACCATGGCTCGTTGGCCCCCTTATGCTTGAGCACTTCGTTTGGAGTAATTTTTGTTTTATATTTTTCACAATTCAGCCATTTGACTTCGCTTTGGCAATTTTCTCAACATGTTCCCCAAAAAACTTCCAGTAGTTTTACAAACTCTTCCTGGTGTGCCAGGGCCAAGTCACTGATTAACACTCATAATTGGTGTCTGTGACCTGATCTTAATGTTTCTTTTGTATACTCTTGTCGGCAGATGTCAAAAAATAATTACAGTTGCGAGGAGCAGCATGGAAAAATGTTTGATGCTGAGAAGTCTAGTCCATTGACTTTGGCATTGGAAGTGTCTGTCGAAGTTACATCAGACAAAATGGAATATAGTTAACTTTCTAGAAGCCCAACGGGTTACACGATTAGAGGCAACATGGCTATACCAAAGGAAAGTCCTGCCAAATGCATCGGATTGACTTCTTTGGGTGACCAAAGAACTGAATAAAGGACAAGTGCTAGTTGTAATCTACTTGGATTTCAGCAAAGTCTTTGATACGGTCCCTCACAGAAGACTCATGAATAAGCTGAGAGGTCTGAAGTTGGGACCAAAAGCGGTGAGCTGGATTGGAAACTGGTTGACTGACATTAGACAGAGGGTGATGATAAATGGAATCCACTTGGAGGAAATGAGGGCGAGAAGTGGATTGCCTCAGGGGTCTGAGCTGGGGCCGATTCTGTTTAATATATTTGTGATAGACATTGCTGAAAGGTAGTTTAATATATTTGTGATAGACATGGCTGAAAGGTTAGAAGGAAAAGTTAGCTTTTTTGTTGATGACACTAAGATAGCCAATAGAGTGGATATCCTGGAGGGAGTAGAAACCATGAGAAGGGTTCTCCAAATGTTGGAAAAATGGTCAGAGAGTCTGGAAGTTAAAATTTAATGGCAAGAAGTGTGGAATGATGCACTTGGGGTGCAGAAATCCAAAAGATGTACCAGATAGGAGGGAAGAGATTTGTAACCTCGGCTCAGGAGATCAACCTTGGGGTGAGGATCTCAAGGCGATGAAACAGTGCAACATGGTGTTGGCTGTGGCCAGAAGGATGCTAAGCTGCATAGAGAGGGGTATAACAGCAGAAGAAAGGAGGTGGTGATGCCACTGTACAAGTCGTTGGTGAGACCCCACTTAGAGTATTGTGTTCAGTTTTAGAGGCTGTATCTTACTAAGGATGTAAAAAGACTTGAAGTAGTTCAGAGAAAAGTGACAAAAATATGGGGTTTGCATAGCAAATCATAAGAGGAGAGAATTTCTGACCTGACCATCTATACCCTGAATGAAAGGAGAAAGATGCTCAAATATTTGAAAAGGTATTAATCCACAAACAAACCTTTTCCAGAGATGGGAAGGTGGTAGAACTAGAGGACATGAATTGAGGTTGAAGGGGGAGCAACTCAGGAATAATGTCAGGTAGTATTTTTTTTTTTTTCACTGAGAGAGTGGTAGATACCTGGAATACCGTCATGCAGGAGGTGGTGGAAATGAAAATGGTAACTCAATTTAAAAAATGTGTGTTTTCAACACACAAAAAAATCCTAACTCTTTCGTTGACCCACCCTCTGAGTTGATCTATCAACCAGTGAACTTAAAGTTCCCTACAGTATAGAGGGATAGATATATCTTGCATACTCGGTTGTACATTTTTTTTAAAGGTGTATTCATACACATTTGGGACATAAACCACTAAAAGATAGATCCTTATCTTGTAATTTAACCTGATGCAATATATATCAGCTATATGCATCTTTAGTTACAAAGTGGATACGATCTGGTAGATGTTTGCGAATTAAAACCACTACCTCACCCTTTCTGTGCGGTATAGATGAGTAATAAAGCTCTCCCGCCCATCCTTTACACAACTTTTGAACTTGATCTGTCAGTTTCATCTCCTGCAGACAAGCAATGTCAGCTTGATGGTGCTTTAATAAACTAAGGATTTTACTCCTCTTAATTGGTGATGTAATAACCGAGACATTCCACGAGATTATTCGGTGATTGGGAACACTCATCTGATCAAGGACCCAGAGGGTATTGTTAAACCAATCACCCTGTGTGTTCAGCCCTCACACAGGGCCAAGAACTGTGGTTCCATGTACCATCAAATATAGACTCTCTATCCTCAACAGGGGAACACCAAAAACCCAATAAAATCCAATGGAAAAATAGTTTGCCTCAACCAAATTATTGCATACTAGTGGGTTGGCAACCATGCATATGCCCCCTGCCCCCTCCCTCACTCCATAATGTCCCACCTGCATTATTCCTCTGTGGCTACCCCTGAGATTATCCCGAGGGAAGGCGCTAATCTTGTGTCTATATGCCAACTGGTGCCCCCTATAGCCACCCACCAAAACAAACCAACTTTACTATTGAATGATAAATCATAGCATCTCTGAACTGCAAATCTACCGATACTAATGATAAACAATGTAACTCATAGGCTGTGGAGTCAACATTGACCACCTTTAAGCCAACAGTAGTGAACAAGTACTAGCCAAAACCATTGCCTGAGCATAAACTCACTGGCCCATCAAACTCTCAGGCCTGGGATCAAGTTGCCAAAGTAGTTAGGTTAATTCACTCAGATGCTGTCTGTGCCAAGGCAAAAAAAAGTCCATCGGTAATCACTCCTGTTAGCAAAACCCCAACTGATTACTGCTAGAACACCCACGTTCTTGGATTTGTTTCTTACAACACTAATAAAACAAATAATACTTAGAAGTGAAATAAAAAGAAAAGCTTATTCTGGAAACAAGTAAATAGCTCGAGCAGAGGCTTATAGCAAGTCTGAATTACAGAAAAAGAAATGATTAGAGAGACCCCCTTATCTTCATGCCAGTTCACTGCCTTGGGAACAGTGAAGCCGCCCGAACATAGATTTTTCTCATTTTTATACAGTTTGATTTAGTGTGTTGTACAATAATCAGGAAGCTAATTACCATCTTGGCACATCCCAATAACCAATCATCTACTTTCCTAATCCAACACATCTGACTTCGATCTTATCAATTATCAGTTCATACCCTAATTCTTAGAATAGCAGTTACGCCTCTCCACCTGACTGAGTCCCAGTCATGCTGTCTTGATCCACCTACTAGAAACTTCTCGCCCACTATACCTTCTGTCACAGATTCCATGCACCCCTTCTCATGCTACTTCAGAAGATTTTTGTATCACATATCTAAACTATATGTACCAGCTGACCTTGTGGTTGAGCTAGCAGACTGTTCCCAACTTTCCCTTTTCATCATCCAGATATAATGTGGTTTCAAGTGGTATGAAACACAGGAAATGTTGCCCAAAGATTAACATAAATCCAAATATCCATTAATGTAATCTTAATTACATTGGACCATTCTATATATATGTATTTATCTTCTAAAAGCTTGTAACAAAGTTCACAATAAATAAATTCTTAAGCTGTCTTGTACAGCATCTTGCCCTAGACATGACCTTAACATTGGTCAGCAAAAATACAGAAAAAACAGGGGTCTTTTTTTCCATTCTCGTGACGCACCCTCTCCTTAATATCTTATATAACCGTCTCCCATGCACACATCTGTGTCCATAAAACGGTCCACTTCCCCTTCTCCCATTGCTTGCCCAACAAATCACTAAATGCGTAAGCATGTTTTTGGGTCCATTCTAGTCAGTAGGAGTGTGGGGGTCACATAGCTGTCCTTGCACAATTTCAGAAGGCCACCCTGCAGCCTGATCTAGTTAGTAAGGCTTGAAAACAGCACACACAATAGTTAGGGGGGGGGGGATGAAATAAATCTTACAGGTAATCCTTGTTTCATTATCCAGAGGGGTGCTTTGAACATACAAACATTAGGAGTCCCAAGTATTTCAACTCATTTTGTTAACACTTATAGGTGGCGCAAAAGTTCCACTTTCTGGGGATAGCTGTGAAATTTAGCAATTATTGGTCTTGGTCACGGGTCCCAGTCACGTTGACAACTCGCATGTGCCCTGTCTGTATAGAAAGGTCCTGCAGCAACCACTTGTTGGAACGTAGTAGATATTCAACTTTCTAAAATCTTAGGGCGTTGCTGTGGAATCGTCTCTGGGAAAACCCGCAAAGCGAAAGTTCTCCATCTTAGAATGATTCTCCAAGTCGTACAGCTTCTCTGCATGCCGCTGAATCAGCTTTGTCAACTTGGAGAGCTCTGTAGCACTAGCTTGTGTGTGTATTTACATTAGTGTAATATATAGGTCACCCTCAGAAGAAATGGACAGAGCTTTAAATGAAGACAATCACAAGATAGCTAAGAAAGGGGAGGTACTACTAATAGGTGACTTTAATATGCCAAATGTCGATTGGAGTGTCCCTGCTGCGGGGGTGTCTAGAAGCAAAGAGATCTTAGATTCTCTACAGGAAGAATTTCTCCAGCAGTGGATGACGGAACCGACTTGGGAAGGAGCGATTCTAGACCTGGTGCTTACAAACGGAGAGAATGTTTCTAATGTGTTAAGGTGGAAGATCATTTAGTATCTAGTGACCACTGGTTGGTGTGGTTTAATATTAAGACGCAGGAAGAAGAAAGCTTATTAGAGATTGAAGGTCCTAGATTTCAAAAAGAACTAACTTCGTTGAGATGGGGGAATTTCTCAGGAAAGAGCTGGATGGGAACAACTGAAAGGAGCTATTCTAAAGGCAACAAACTTTTATGTTAGAAAATTACATACAAGTAAGAGGAAAAGAAGGCCGCTCTGGTTCTCAAATGTAGTAGCTGAAAAGGTAAAGGAAAAAAGACTAACCTTTATGCATTACAAAATGACTCTAAGAGGAAGACAGGCAAAAATAACTGGAAAAGCTCAGAAGCTGGAAAAGCTGTCAGGAAAGCAAAGAGGCGAACAGAGGAAAATATAACTGATACAGTAAAACTGGGGCACAATCCATTTTTTAGATATGTAAGTGATAGGATAAGTGCCATAATAGCATTGTGAGGCTCAAGACTGAGGGGGAGGAGTATGTAGAAGCTGGTAAGGGTAAGGCTGAACTGCTAAATATTTCTGTTCAGTGTTCACGGTTGAAAGGCGGAAGACAAATGCTAATGAGGATGGATGTATGGTAGACGGAGACCGATTCTCAGAAGACTGTGTGTGTTAGCAGCTGGCTAAACTAAAAGTAGACAAAGCAATGGGGCCTGATGGGTTACATCCGAGGGTACTCGTAGATCTTGGAGAAGTTCTGGCGGCTCTGCTGTCTGACATGTTCAATGCTTCCCTAGAATATGGAGTGGTCCTGGAGGACTGGAGAAGGGCGGATGTGGTTCCTCTGCACAAGAACAGAATCAAGGAGGAGGTTGCGAATTACAGATCGGTCAGTCTGACATCAGTGGTGAGTAAACTAATGGAAACGTTTCTAAAGCAGAGGATTTTGAGATTTCTAGAATTGAATGGACTGCAGGATCCGAGGCAGCATGGTTTCAGTAGAGACAGATCTTGTCAGACAAATCTGATTTGACTTCTTTGACTGGATAACCAAACAGTTGGACATGGGGCACTAGATGTGGTGTATTTAAATTTTAGCAAAGCCTTTGACACAGTTCCGCACAAGTGACTGATAAGTAAAGTGAATTCCCTCTTTATGTGACCTAAAGTGACTGGGTAAAAAACTGGTTAAATTTAAGGTGACAGAGGGTAGTGGTAAATGGAGTTTGATCCGAGGAAAAGGATGTTTACAAGTGGTGTACCACAGGAGTTGGTCCTTGGGCCAGCTGTTTTTAACATCTTTTTGAGTGATGATATGGAAGGGCTGTCTTGTAACATTTGTCTCTTTACGGGTGATACCAAACTCTGTAATCCCCGGAGGGTGTGGATAGCCTGAGGAAGGATCTAGCGAAGCTTAAAGAATGGCCCGAAAATTGGCAACTAAGATTTAATGCTAAGAAGTGCGAGGTCATGCACTTGGATTATAAGAATCCATGGTACAGTATAGGGGGTGAAGTGCTTCTCTATACAAAGAAGAGTGGGACTTGATGGTGATTGTGTCTGATGACCTTAAAGTGACCAAACAGTTAGAAAGGGCGACACTCCAAGCCAGAAGGATGCTCAGGTGCATAAGGAGATGGATGCTCAGCAGGAAACAAAGAAGTGATAGTGCCCTTGTATAAGTCTCTGGTGAGACCCCATTTCGAGTACTGCATGCAGTTCTGGAGACAGCACCTACAGAAAGATATAAAAAGGATGGAGTCAGTCCAGAGGGTGGCTGCAAAATTGGTCAGCAGTCTCGGTCATAAAACATATAGGGACAGGCCCTTGAACCTCAACACGTATACGCTGGAAGAGAGGCAGGAGAGAGGGGATATGATAGAGATGTTTAAATACCTCAGTGGTAATGTACAGGAGGTGAGCCTTTTCCAAATGAAGGAAACTTCTGGAATTGAGAGGGCATAGGATGAAGTTAAGAGGAAATAAGCTTAGGAGGAATCTGAGGAAATACTCTTTCATGGAAAGAGTGGATGCATGGAATAGCTTCCCGGTGGATGTTGTGGAGACGAAGACTGTGTCTGAATTTTAAGGAGTGGGACCAGTGGTGTGCTGGTAAATTTTTAACAGGCTCTCTCCCCGGTCCACCTCGGCGCCCCCCCCCCCCCCCCCGTCCACCTCGGCGCCCCCCACCCACCTCGGCGCCCCCCCCCAAAAAAAATTGCAGAGCTGGCTATACCCCGGGGGGGGGGGGGGGGGGGGTGGGGGTGGCAGCGGCCAACACATTACTCTCTCCAGGAAAAAAAAATTAAATGATCCCAGGTTCCAATCTAATTCATTTTTAATATGGGATAAAATGCCATAAATAAGTAAATAAACATAAACTTTTAATGTTCAGCACCTGATTCTCAAAGTGGACATATTCCAAACACTATAATGAAAATAAAATTATTTTTTTTCTACCTTTGTTGTCTGGTGACTTTTTCTCTGATCATGCTGGTCCAGTATCTGATTCTGCTGCTCTCTATCTGTTCCCTTGACTCCGTTTCCAGGGCTTCCTTTCCATTTATTTCTTTTCTTTCCTCCTTTCTTCTTCATTTCTGGTCCTCCGCATACTTGACTGTACAGTGGATCCAGCTTCTGCCTATTTTCTCCATCCATGTGCAGTTTCTCTCCTCACTTCCTTTTCCCTCATCTAATCTCCTTCCTCTATCTTCCCTCCATGTCCAGCATTTCTTCTCTCTCCCTTCCCTCCCCTCCATCCATGTCCAGAATTTCTCTTGCTCTCCCCGCCATCCATGTCCTGAAACTCTCCTCTCTCCCCTACCCCTCTCTATCCATCCATACCCAGCAATTCTCTTCTCTCCCCTGCCCCCTCTGCCCAGCAATTCTCTCATCTGCCCATCCATGGCCAGCAAATCTCTCCCCTGCCCCCCTCTGCCCATCCATGCCCAGCAATTCTCTCCCCTGCCTCCCTCTGCCCATCCATGCCCAGCAATTCTGTCCCCTGCCTCCCTCTGCCCATCCATGCCCAGCTGTTCTCCTCCCTTGCCTCCCTCTGCCCATCCATGCCCAGCAGTTTTCTCCCCTGCCCCCCTCTGCCCATCCATGCCCAGCTGTTCTCTCCCCTGCCTCCCTCTGCCCATCCATGCCCAGCTGTTCTCCTCCCTTGCCTCCCTCTGCCCATCCATGCCCAGCAGTTTTCTCCCCTGCCCCCCTCTGCCCATCCATGCCCAGCAATTCTCTCCCCTGCCTCCCTCTGCCCATCCATGCCCAGCTGTTCTCCTCCCTTGCCTCCCTCTGCCCATCCATGCCCAGCAATTCTCTCCCCTGCCTCCCTCTGCCCACCCATGCCCAGCAGGTCTCTCCCCTGCCCCCCTCTACCCATCCAGCGATTCTCCTCCCTCCCCTGCCGCTCTGAAGCATGTCCAAAGATGTCCTTCGCTCCCACCATCCCCTCCCGCTCCCCTCCGTCTTTTTTTAATTACCTCCGTCGAAGCGCCGCCATTTAAAGCCCTGCTGCGTGCTGGCTGGCCGTCTCCAGGCTTCCCCTGCTTGATTCGGATGATGTTCGTGCCTTAGTCCCGCCTTCATTCTGACGTCATTTCCTTTTTTCGCGAAGGCGGGATTAAGGCACGAACATCTTCCGAATCGAGCAGGGGAAGCCTGGAGACGGCCAGCCAGCACGTAGCAGGGCTTTAAATGGCGGCGCTTCAATGGAGGTAATTAAAAAAAGACGGAGGGGGGCGAAAGACATGGTTGTACATGCTTCGGAGCGGCAGGGGAGGTAAGCATGGCCAGTGATGGCGCCCTCCTGCCATGCTTACCTCCCGCAATGGAGCCGGCTCGCCCCCCAACAACAACCGGCTCGCAAGAGCTGTCAAAATTTAACAAGCGGCTCTTGCGAGCCGGTGCGAGCCGGCTACAGCACACCACTGAGTGGGACAGACATGTAGGATCTCTTAGGAAAAAGAGGAGTTAGTGGTTACTGAGGGTGGGCCATACAGCCCTTATCTGCCGTCATGTTTCTATGTGCCATCATCCGGGCTAGATAGCTGACACCCAAGTTATCCAGTATGTGCAGAGATGTTTGTAATCAATTGTTACATCCCTGCAATTTTTGTCGATAACTGTGTGAAACATGAATCGAATGCCTGAACGACCGATGCTGTGATCTCCTTGGTAAGTGAGTCTGTAGCTAGGCATGGAGGACTAGGAACAGGCTCCACCATCTTGTTTTCTGCCTGTTTCCCTCGATCTGTGTCTTTTTTTTTTTTTTTGCATTTTCGCCGTCTTTTGTTCCATTCCTCTGGCCTGATTTTTGTCCATAAATTGCTTAAATGTTTGCTAAAAGTCGGCTCTTAAATTATGGTGCTAATAAGATAAAAGGGTGGATGAATGGAAGGCCTCCAAGCAGCTCAAGCAAAGCACAGTCTGCTCTGTTCACAGCATCACGTGACCATTTTCTTCCAGATCTTTTATAAATGTTAAATAGCATTGGCCCCAGTACATAAGTATTGTCATACTGGGACAGACCAAAGGTCCATCCAGCCCAGCATCCTGTTTCCAACAGTGGCCAATCCAGGTCACAAATACCTGGCAAGATCCCAAAAAAGTACATTTTATGCTGCTTATTATAGAAATAAGCAGTGGATTTTTCCCAAGTCCATTTTAATAATGGTCTTTGGACTTTTTCCTTTAGGAAGCCGTCCAAACCTTTTTAAAACCCCGTTAAGCTAACCACCTTTACCACATTCTCTGGCAACGAATTCCAGAGCTTAGTTACACATTGAGTGAAGAAAGATTTTCTCTGTTTACTCTTTACAAAAATACTAGGGACTAGGGGGTACGCAATGAAGCTACAAAGTAGTAAATTTAAATAAATCAAACGATTCATGTCTACCTGTTCCACTCCACTCGTTATTTTATAGACCTCTGTCATATCTCCCCTCAGCTGTCTTTTCTCCAAGCTGAAGAGCCCTAGAAGCTTCAGCCTTTCCTCATAATGAAGTCATCCCATCCCCTTTATCATTTTGGTCACCCTTCTCTGCACCTTTTCTAATTCCATTATATCTTTTTTGAGATGCGGTGACCAGAATTGAAAACAATATTCGAGGTGTGGTCGCACCATGGAGCGATACAAAGGCATTATAACGTCCTCATTTTTGTTTTCCATTCCTTTCCTAATAATACCTAACATTCTATTTGCTTTCTTAGCCGCCACATCACACTGCGGCACTCCACTGTTCACCCTCCTCCTTTGAGAAAAATGGCCATTTAACCCTGTCCTCTGTTTTCTGTCCATTCCTAAGCCACAAAAGAACGTTGCCTCCTATCCCATGACACTTTTATTTTCTCAGAAGTCTCTCATGAAGTTTGTCAAAAGGTTTCCTAAAAATCTAGATACACATCAGCCGGTTCACCTTTATCCACATGTTCACGCCTTCAAGGAAATGAAGCAAATTGGTGAGGCAACACTTTGCTTGGCTGAACCCATGCTGACTCTTTCCCATTAAACCTTGTTTGTCTGTGTTCCGTAATTTTATTCTTTATAATAGGTTCCTCTATTTTGCCTGGCACTGAAGTCAGGCTTACCAGTCTGTAATTTCCCAGATCACTGCAGGAACCCTTTTTAAAAATTGGCATTACATTGGCCACCCTCCAATTTTCAGGTACTATAGACTATTTTAATGACAAGTTACAGATCAGTAACAGCATATTAGCAATTTCATGTTTGAGTTCTTTCAGTACACAGAAACGTAGCCAATTTGAGGTGTCGGGGGGGGGGGGGGGGGCGGAGAGTGGACTGCTGACGGCATTAACTTGTCAATTTGGCTCACTTTGTCTTCCAGGTTCACTTAGATTTTTTACAGTTCCTTTGCATCATCCTTTAAAACCATTTCTTGTATAGGTAGATCTCTTCCATCATCTTCTCTAAAGACCGAAGCAAATAATTCATTCAGTCTCTCCGTGGAGTTCCCCTTTTGCGCCTTCATGATTTAATGGTCCCAGTAATTCCCTCAGAGGCTTTCTGCTTCTGATGTACCTAAAATCCTCTTTTAGTCTATTTTATCATGCTTTGTATCTAGTGTGCCAGTGCTAATGTTGCTTCTTATTTTCTTTGAAGGGCTTTGGCTTTAATAGCCTCTCCCACTTCACCTTTTAACCATCCTGGCTGTTGTTTACTCTTCTTTCCACCTTTGTTAATACATGGAATACATTTGGTCTGGGCTTCTGTGATGGTATTTTTAAACAACATCCATGCCTGATTTAAAGTCCTAATGTTTGCAGCCGACCCTTTAAGCTTCTTTTTCTCCGAGGACAAGCAGGCTGCTTGTTCTCACTGATGGGTGACGTCCACGGCAGCCCCTCCAATCGGAAACTTCTCTAGCAAAGGCCTTTGCTAGTCCTCGCGCGCCCATGAGCACCGCGCATGCGCGGCCGTCTTCCCGCCCGAACCGGCTCGTGTTACGCCGTTCGCGCCCCTTAAGTTGACCTCGCGCATCTTTTTTGGACTTTTCGCTAGTAAAAAAAAAAAAAAAAGGGAAAAAAGATTTCGGAAGAAGGCCTTTTCAGTCTTTTTCCCCTTCCTGTATTTCCAGTTTTTGCCCCGTTAAGTTTCTTTTCGTTTTTGGGGTAGGCCCTTTTGAGGCCTTGGGTCGAATTTTTTTTCTCCCCCTCTTTTTGGTGCCTTACCGCAATTACGAGTTTTGATTTCGCCGGCATGATTTTTCCGCCCATGTCATCGAAGTCTCCCAGCGGCTTCAAGAAGTGCACCCAGTGCGCCCGGGTAATCTCGCTCACTGACAGGCACGCGTCGTGTCTTCAGTGTCTGGGGGCTGGGCACCGCCCGCAGGCCTGCAGTCTTTGCGCCCTTTTACAGAAAAGGACTCAGGTAGCGAGATTGGCCCAGTGGAACGTTTTGTTCTCGGGCTCTTCGTCGGCATCGGCACCGGGAGTATCGAGTGCGTCAACGTCGACAGCGTCAAGACCTTCGTCCTCGGCCGCTACTGCATCGAGTGCATCGAGGCATCGACCCTCTGCATCGGGGCCGAGACATCGGAAGGCTGCGTCGGCGTCGGTGGTACCGGGACCTCCACTTCTGCTGATGTCGTCGGACGGTGGTGCTTCGACTGGAGTGCAGGTGAGGGCTGTCCATTCCCCTGCTGGTGGCGGTGAGCCTTCGGGTGGGTCTCCCCCTACCCTGAGGGCTCCTGCGGTACAGCCTTCCCGAGACCGACCTTCTTCGGCCCCGAGGAAGCGATGGCTGGATTCTACGTCCTCCTCGTCGGTACCGGGAAGCTCCGGTGACATGCTTCGTTTGAAAAAGTCAAAGAAGGATCGACACCGGTCTCTTTCCCGTATCGGTACCGAGAGCTCTGGGTCGCCGAGGGAGTCGGCACCCAGTAGGCAACGGCACAGAGAGGACCGCTCACCCTCTGTTCAGGAGGTGTCGATGCGCTCCACTTTGGACAGCCCGGAACAGCCTCCACTCCCAGAACAGACTCTGACATCGACACCTGCATCGGCTTCCATGTCTTTCTCCACAGCCGCTCTGCACGAGAGTCTCCGGGCCGTTCTCCCAGAGATCCTGGGAGAGCTGTTGCGCCCTTCCCCTCCGGTACCGGGGGTGCTTGCACTACTGGTACCGTCGAGTGAGGCGCCAGCTGGCCCTTTGCCTAGGGTGAGGTCTCCGACATCGGTGCCGCTTGCGGTACCGACTGCGGTCGCCTCCCAGGAAGGCTCCCCGACGACATCGGCGGAGTGAGCTTCGCCGGCGAGGGAGTCTACCTCTCGACGCCCACACCGTGGCCATGGTTCCACGGAGTCGAGCCGGGCACGGCTTCAGACACAGGTCCGTGAACTTGTGTCTGACACCGATGTTGAGGCCTCGTGGGAGGAGGAGGAGGACATCAGATATTTCTCTGACGAGGAGTCTGATGGCCTTCCTTCGGATCCCACTCCCTCCCCTGAAAGGCAGCTTTCTCCTCCCGAGAGTCTGTCTTTCGCGGCCTTTGTCCGGGAGATGTCTACGGCCATCCCCTTCCCGGTGGTTGTGGAGGACGAGCCCAGGGCTGAAATGTTTGAGCTCCTGGACTATCCTTCTCCACCTAAGGAAGCGTCCACAGTACCCATGCATCATGTCCTAAAAAAGACATTGCTGGCGAACTGGACCAAGCCATTAAGTAATCCCCACATTCCTAAGAAGATCGAGTCCCAGTACCGGATCCATGGGGACCCAGAGCTGATGCGCACTCAGTTGCCTCACGACTCTGGAGTTGTGGATTTGGCCCTAAAGAAGGCTAAGAGTTCTAGGGAGCATGCTTCGGCGCCCCCGGGCAAGGACTCTAGAACCTTAGACTCCTTTGGGAGGAAGGCCTACCATTCTTCTATGCTCGTGGCCAAAATCCAGTCTTACCAGCTCTACACGAGCATACACATGCGGAACAATGTGCGGCAGTTGGCGGGCTTGGTGGACAAGCTCCCCCCTGAGCAAGCCAAGCCTTTTCAGGAGGTGGTCAGGCAGCTGAAGGCATGCAGAAAATTCCTGGCCAGAGGGGTGTATGACACCTTTGATGTTGCGTCCAGGGCCGCTGCTCAAGGTGTGGTGATGCGCAGACTCTCATGGCTGCGTGCCTCCGACCTGGAGAATAGGATCCAGCAGCGGATTGCGGACTCGCCTTGCCATGCGGATAATATTTTTGGAGAGAAAGTCGAACAGGTGGTAGAGCAGCTCCACCAGCGGGACACCGCTTTCGACAAGTTCTCCCGCCGGCAGCCTTCAGCTTCTACCTCTACAGGTAGACGATTTTTTGGGGGAAGGAAGACTGTTCCCTACTCTTCTGGTAAGCGTAGGTACAGTCCTCCTTCCGACAGCCTGCGGCCCAGGCTAAGCCCCAGCGCGCTCGCTCTCATCAGCAGCGTGCGCCTCAGCAAGGCCCCTCGGCTCCCCAGCAAAAGCAAGGGACGAGCTTTTGACTGGCTCCAGCAGAGCATAGCCGACATCCAAGTGTCAGTGCCGGGCAACCTGCCGGTCGGAGGGAGGTTGAAAGTTTTTCACCAAAGGTGGCCTCTCATAACCTCCGATCAGTGGGTTCTCCAAATAGTCCGGCAAGGATACACCCTCAATTTGGCCTCAAAACCTCCAAATTGTCCACCGGGAGCTCAGTCTTACAGCTTCCAACACAAGCAGGTACTTGCAGAGGAACTCTCCGCCCTTCTCAGCGCCAATGCGGTCGAGCCCGTGCCATCCGGGCAGGAAGGGCTGGGATTCTATTCCAGGTACTTCCTTGTGGAAAAGAAAACAGGGGGGATGCGTACCATCCTAGACCTAAGGGCCCTGAACAAATATCTGGTCAAAGAAAAGTTCAGGATGCTTTCTCTGGGCACCCTTCTCCCCATGATTCAGGAAAACGATTGGCTATGCTCTCTGGACTTGAAGGACGCCTACACACACATCCCGATACTGCCAGCTCACAGACAGTATCTGCAATTCCAGCTGGGCACACGTCACTTCCAGTACTGTGTGCTACCCTTTGGGCTCGCCTCTGCGCCCAGAGTGTTCTCGAAGTGATTGGCTGTAGTAGCGGCGGCACTTCGCAGGCTGGGGTTACACGTGTTCCCATATCTCGACGATTGGCTGGTGAAGAACACATCCGAGGCAGGAGCTCTACAGTCCATGCAGATGACTATTCGCCTCCTGGAGCTACTGGGGTTTGTGATAAATTATCCAAAGTCCCATCTTCTCCCAGTGTAGAAACTCGAATTCATAGTTGCTCTGCTGGATTCTCGGACGGCTCATGCCTATCTCCCAGAGGCGAGAGCCAACAACTTGTTGTCCCTCGTCTCGTGGGTGCGAGCGTCCCAGCAGATCACAGCTCGGCAGATGTTGAGATTGCTGGGCCACATGGCCTCCACAGTTCATGTGACTCCCATGGCCCACCTTCACATGAGATCTGCTCAATGGACCCTAGCTTCCCAGTGGTTTCAGGCTGCTGGGGATCTAGAAGACGTGATCCACCTGTCCACAAGTTTTCTCAAATCCCTGTATTGGACGATTTGGTCCAATTTGACTCTGGGACGTCCTTTCCAAATTCCTCAGCCACAAAAAGTGCTGACTACGGATGCATCTCTCCTGGGGTGGGGAGCTCATGTCGATGGGCTTCACACCCAGGGAAGCTGGTCCCTCCAGGAACGCGATCTGCAGATCAATCTCCTGGAGTTACGAGCGGTCTGGAACGCTCTGAAGGCTTTCAGAGATCGGCTGTCCCACCAAATTATCCAAATTCAGACAGACAACCAGGTTGCCATGTATTTACATCAACAAGCAGGGGGGCACCGGATCTCGCCCCCTGTGTCAGGAAGCCGTCAGCATGTGGCTCTGGGCTAGCCGTCACGGCATGGTGCTCCAAGCCACATATCTGGCAGGCGTAAACAACAGTCTGGCCGACAGGTTGAGCAGGATTGTGCAACCTCACGAGTGGTCGCTCAATTCCCGAGTGGTGCGCCGGATCTTCCAAGTGTGGGACACCCCCTTGGTAGATCTCTTTGCATCTCGAGCCAACCACAAAGTCCCTCAGTTCTGTTCCAGGCTTCAGGCCCACGGCAGACTGGCATTGGATGCCTTCCTCCTGGACTGGGGGGAGGGTCTGCTGTATGCTTATCCTCCCATACCTCTGGTGGGGAAGACTTTGTTGTAACTCAAGCAAGACAGAGGCACCATGATTCTGATTGCTCCTTTTTGGCCGCGTCAGATCTGGTTCCCTCCTCTTCTGGAGTTGTCCTCCGAAGAACCGTGGAGATTGTTTTCCGAACCTCATCACACAGGACGAAGGGGCGCTTCTGCATCCCAACCTCCAGTCTCTGGCTCTCATGGCCTGGATGTTGAGAGCGTAGACTTTGCCTCTTTGGGTCTGTCAGAGGGTGTCTCGCGCATCTTGCTTGCTTCCAGGAAAGATTCCACTAAGAGGAGTTACTTCTTTCTATGGAGGAGGTTTGCCGTCTGGTGTGACAGCAAGGCCCTAGATCCTCGCTCTTGTCCTACACAGACCCTGCTTGTATACCTTCTGCACTTGTCTGAGTCTGGTCTCAAGACCAACTCTGTAAGGGTTCACCTTAGTGCAATCAGTGCATACCATTACCGTGTGGAAGGTAAGCCGATCTCAGGACAGCCTTTAGTTGTTCGCTTCATGAGAGGTTTGCTTTTGTCAAAGTCCCCTGTCAAGCCTCCTACAGTGTCATGGGATCTCAATGTCGTCCTCACCCAGCTGATGAAACCTCCTTTTGAGCCACTGAACTCCTGCCATCTGAAGTACTTGACCTGGAAGGTCATTTTCTTGGTGGCAGTTACTTCAGCTCATAGAGTCAGTGAGCTTCAGGCCTTGGTAGCCCAGGCCCCTTACACCAAATTTCATCATAACAGATAAGTCCTCCGCACTCACCCTAAGTTCTTGCCAAAGGTTGTGTCGGAGTTCCATCTGAACCAGTCAATTGTCTTGCCAACATTCTTTCCCCGTCCTCATTCCTGCCCTGCTGAACGTCAGCTGCACACATTGGACTGCAAGAGAGCATTGGCCTTCTATCTGTAGCGGACACAGCCCAACAGACAGTCCGCCCAATTGTTTGTTTCTTTTGATCACAACAGGAGGGGAGTGGCTGTGGGGAAACGCACCATATCCAATTGGCTAGCAGATTGCATTTCCTTCACTTACGCCCAGGCTGGGCTGGCTCTTGAGGGTCATGTCACGGCTCATAATGTTAGAGCCATGGCAGAGTCGGTAGCCCACTTGAAGTCAGCCACTATTGAAGAAATTTGCAAAGCTGCGACGTGGTCATCTGTCCACACATTCACATCTCATTACTGCCTGCAGCAGGATACCCGACGCGACAGTCGGTTTGGGCAGTCAGTGCTTCAGAATCTGTTCGGGGTTTAGAATCGAACTCCACCCCCCTTGGCCCATGTTTATTCTGTTCCAGGCTACACTCTCAGTTAGTTGGATAAATTGTTAGGTCAATCTCAGTTATGTCCTCACCGTTGCGAGGCCCAATTGACCATGTTTGTTGTTTTGAGTGAGCCTGGGGGCTAGGGATACCCCATCAGTGAGAACAAGCAGCCTGCTTGTCCTCGGAGAAAGCGAATGCTACATACCTGTAGAAGGTATTCTCCGAGGACAGCAGGCTGATTGTTCTCACAAACCCGCCCGCCTCCCCTTTGGAGTTGTGTCTTCCCTTGCCTTTGTTTTGCTACATATGGGACTGACGAACACGAGCCGGTTCGGGCAGGAAGACGGCCGCGCATGCGCGGTGCGCATGGGCGCGCGAGGACTAGCAAAGGCCTTTGCTAGAGAAGTTTCCGATTGGAGGGGCTGCCGTGGACGTCGCCCATCAGTGAGAACAATCAGCCTGCTGTCCTCGGAGAATACCTTCTACAGGTATGTAGCATTCGCTTTAACCATTTTCCTCATTTTGTCATAGTCACCCTTTTGAAAATTAACTGCTGCTATAGTAGATTTCCTTAGTGACTTTACTCCAGATATCAATCATGTTATGATCACTGTTTCCCAGCAGATCCAACACCGTTACCTCTCATACCATGCCCTGCATTCCACTACTAGATCTAAAATAGCTCCCCCTTTTGTCGATTCTTGTACCAGTTGCTACAAGAAGCAATAATTTATTACGTCTAGCAATTTTACCTCCCTAGTGCTCACTGATGTAATGTTTATCCAGTCAATATTGGGGTAATTGAAATCACTCATTATTATACTGTTGCCCAATTTGCCAGCTTTCCTAATTTCTGTAAACATTTCATCTATCTGTCCGTTCTGTCCTGGCGGATGGTAGTACAGTCCTACCAGTATACTGCTTCCCTTCACACATGGAATTTCTAATAATTAGGATTCCTCGCTGCTGTTTTAAGTGGAATGTTTTTATTTTGTTTGACTATTCCCTCTTTAACGTATAGTGCAACTTCCCCCCCCCCCCCCCAAAAAAAAAAATTTTGATCCACTCTGTCATGATATAATTTGTACCCTAAGTGTCCCATTGATTGTCCTCCTTCCACAAGATCTAAGATTCGTCGTATATCTACCTCTTTATTTATTGATATATACTCTAATTCTACCATCTTATTTTTTAGACCTCTAGCATTTTGTGTATAGAACACTTGAAATTGTGTTTTTTTTTTCCCTTGTATCAACAAGCTGCTTAGAAGTTGAAGGGTATAATTTGCATCCTTTACACTGTTCTCCCATTAAACTCTCCTGGCTTTCTTTCACCATTATTGTAACCTCCTCTATTGGGAAGTTCCTGTTTCAGTAGTATCATTCAAGGATACTCCACACCAAACCATGTGCTTCCGGGTGACTGTTGGCTCACCCTCCCCCAATTTTAGTTTAAAACCTTCTCTCTCTCCTTTTTAAATGTTAGTGTTTGCAGCCTGGTTTCATTCTGATTAAGGTGGAGTCCATCCGTTCAGAACAGGCTCCTCCTTTCCCAAAATGTTGCCCAATTGAGACTCATTGAGAATTTGGAGCTGAACAGGGAGGAGCATGTCTAAAACTGCTACCCTGGAGGATCTGGATTTCAATTTTCTAAGAGCCTAAATGTGGTTTCCAGAACCTCCCTCCCACATTTTCCTATTTCATTAGTACCCACATGCACCAAGACAACCAGCTCCTCCCCAACACTATCTAAAATCCTATCTAGGTGACAGAGGTCCGTTATCTTCGCACCAGGCATGCATGTGACCATATGAAGGCTGGTCTGGCCTACTTGGTTGATGCTCTTTGATACACTCTGTGCCTTTGCTCTGGAGATGGCACTGGCCGTCACTGCACATAGACAACTTTGGCTCCACAATTGGGCAGGTGATGCAGTGTTAAGTCACAGCTGGTTAAGCTTCCCTTCAGGGGCAGATGGTTCTTTGTAGAGGATCTTAGTAACCTGGTTAAAGATTTGGTTGAGTCTAAGCCTACGCTCCTCTGCAGGATCTTTCTGTAGCAGATTTTGGGAGAACAGGAGGTATTGGCTGGGGCATTAGCAATTTGGCCAGCGATCGCACTCTCAGGACCAAAGATTGTCGGCCAAATTTCTGATGCATCCACTGCCTCTTGCACTGAACAATGAGGTGAGGTAGACCCACCCTTCTTGTCTTCTGATTGGAGGTTGCCTGTAGGAATTTGTGAAGGAGTGGGCCCAAATTAACTCAGACCAGTGGGTCTTGAAAATTCTCAAAGAAGGTTGCAAACTTGAGTTTTCCCACATGATCGATCTGCTCTTCTTAGTCTCCTTGTTGAAAGAGCACCAAAAGACACACCGTCCAGTCTGTGCTGGATTCCTTGTTGGTATTGGACACCATTGTTCCGATTCCGGCTGAAAAGAGTGAACAGAATCTTGATTTATTTTGTTGTGCCAAAGAAGGAGGGCTCCTTGTGGCTGGTGTTGGACCTTAAGGGACTGAATCATTGTCTTTAGGTGGCTCGCTTTCGAATGGAGTCCTTGTGCTCCATCATAGCTTCGGTCCAGACAGGGAAGTACCTCATGGCTCTGGTTTTGAAGGAGTCCTACCTGTATATTCCCATTTGGCTTCCATCAGCGGTTCCTGAGATTTGTGGTGTTGGGTCATCACTTCCAGGTCAAGGCAATGTCCTTTGGCCTGGCAACAGCACCATGCACCTTTTCCAAGGTCATGGTGGTGGTGGTGGTTGCAGCTCATCTACATCAGGGATCAGAGGTCATCCTTACATCAGTGACTGGCTAATTTGGGCCGCCTCCTTCAAGGGCAGTGAGGCTGCAACTTTGACAGTCGTACGTCATCTTCCGTCATTAAGTTGAGTTATAAATTTCAAAAAAGAGCTGTCTGACACCACCTCAGTCCCTGGAATATTTGGGAGTGCGCTTTGACACAGAGGAGGAGGAGGAGGATCTTCCTCACGGAACGCAGGCAAGAAAAAGTGTGATAGCAGATCCTGCTCCTCCTCTGGCTGAGGATGTTGGGACTATGTTCAGGTATTAGGGTCCATGAGTGCAGTGATGGAAGCAGTCCTTTGGGCAAAAGTGCACGTGTTCTCTTCAGCATTCGGTTCTCAGCCTCTGATCACCGGTTTTCCCAGGATTACAATGTTCGCCTGTCGTAGGGGGTAGAATCCAGA
This sequence comes from Microcaecilia unicolor, assembly GCF_901765095.1. Classification (NCBI taxonomy): domain Eukaryota; kingdom Metazoa; phylum Chordata; class Amphibia; order Gymnophiona; family Siphonopidae; genus Microcaecilia; species Microcaecilia unicolor. The sequence goes on along the minus strand of NC_044035.1, from coordinate 250,164,504 downwards.
TGCAGTATACGGTGGTGGGTTTCAGTGGAGAATTTGGATAGAGCGGTCCTGCTGCTGATCCATTGTTGAGAAATGGTGATAATGGATGCCAGCCTTTTGGGTTGAGGGGCACATTATCGGACTTGCATGGCACAAAAAACATGAAAACCAGAGGAGGTGGCTTGGTCCCTGCAACTCAGGGCAATAACGCTACACTCGGGAGGCCTTTGCCCTGTATTTGATGGCTGCACCAGTTCATGTTCTCCAATAACACAACAGCAGTTGCATATGTCAACAAGCAAGTGGGGATGCTCAGCTGTCAACTGGTGATGGAAGCAGCACTACTGATGTCCTGGGCAGAAGAACATCATCTGTGCCTTTCTTCACTCACATTGCAGGCACTCTGTGCATTTGGATATTCTCAGCAGGAACTCTTTGGACATGGGAGAATGGGAACTGTCTGAGGAAGCTTTTCAGCTGATTGTGTATCATTGGGGCTTGCTGTCTCTATTTGATGGCAACCAGGAAGAATGCCAAGGTGGCAGTGACACGGTGACATTTATAGCAGGGGATTCAGTAGTTGTGCTAAACTGGGGGTGACCAACCATGGCCCTTGCCAGGTTAGGTTATCAGGGTTTTCACAATGAATATGCATGAAATCTATTTGCACACAATTCAGGCAGTGCGTACAGATACTTATGCATATTCATTGAAGAAATCCTGGAAACCTGATGATTGCAGCCCTCAAGGACCGAAGTTGGATACCCTTGTGCTAAACGTTAGTGCAATGTGTACTATTAACCAAGGTTAATGTACTTGCGATTTGTGCTGAATGATGTCACGTTTTGGTTTTTCTGAGTCACCTATAACATTTGCCACTTTTCCTTTTGACTTCTGTGTTGATTTGAAGAAATTTAAGTTCTGTGTCACCATCACCTTTCCAAAGGACCTTACGAGACTGGGAGACTGGGCGGCTAAATGGCAGATGACGTTTAATGTGAGCAAATGCAAGGTGATGCATGTGGGGAAAAAAGAACCCGAATTATAGCTACATCATGCAAGGTTCCACGTTAGGCGTTACGGACCAAGAAAGGGATCTGGGTGTCGTCGTCGATAATACACTGAAACCTTCTGCTCACTGTGCTGCTGCGGCTAGGAAAGCAAATAGAATGTTGGGTATTATTAGGAAAGGTATGGAAAACAGGTGTGAGTTTGTTATAATGCTGTTGTATCGCTCCATGGTACGACCGTACCTTGAGTATTGTGTTCAATTCTGGTCGCCGTATCTCAAGAAAGATATAGTAGAATTGGAAAAGGTGCAGCGAAGGGCGACTAAAATGATAGCGGGGATGGGACGACTTCCCTATGAAGAAAGACTAAGGAGGCTAGGCTAGGACTTTTCAACTTGGAGAAGAGACGGCTGAGGGGAGACATGATAGAGGTATATAAAATAATGAGTGGAGTGGAACAGGTGGATGTGAAGCTTCTGTTCACGCTTTCCAAAAATACTAGGACTAGGGGGCATGTGATGAAACTACAGTGTAGTAAATTTAAAACAAATCGGAGAAAATGTTTCTTCACCCAACGCATAATTAAACTCTGGAATTCGTTGCCGGAGAACGTGGTGAAGGCGATTAGCATGACAGAGTTTAAAAAGCGGTTAGACGGTTTCCTAAAGGACAAGTCCATAAACCACTACTAAATGGACTTGGAAAAAATCCACAATTCCAGGAATAACATGTATAGAATGTACGTTTGGGAAGCTTGCCAGGTGCCCTTGACCTGGATTGGCCGCTTGATGGACCCTTGGTCTTTTCCCAGTGTGGCATTACTTATCTATTCTTCAAGGTTCTACACCACCTAATGTCAGTCTGTGTGTATAACTTCAGATTCCATCAAAAAATACTCTGAGCAGTACAAACGTTGTGATATTTTGAGGCTGAAACAGCAAGTTATTGTGTATCCACAAGCAGAAAGCAGCAGACAATATGACCTATGGGGTGCATGCAACAAAATAAAATAAGCTTTGCCTTGCCACCCATTCCTTCAGGTCATACTCAGATAGGAGTGACAGTAGACCACGTAAACTCATTGCCACTATGAGCCAAACTGATGGCACAGCTTCCTGGAACATCCATGAAAATGTCCTTAACACTTGAAATAGAACCAGTTAACAAGATCTCAATGTATAATACCCCCAGAGAAACAAAGAGTTTGGTGGCTATAATATCTTTCTTCTCGCCCCCCCCTAGAGCAGCAGGGGGGGAGGCTCAGTGGCTCCATCACATCATCTCTGAATTGGAGGTGATAGGTTGGGACTGCCAAGTCTCTCTTCTTTTTCTCAGGTTGGGATGCCCCCACCCCCCAGAGAAACCTCAAGAAGGACTTGGCAGCCCAAACATACCACATCTCTCCCCCCCCCCCCCCCCCCCCCCGAGAAACAGCAAGAGGGACGCATCGGCTCCATCACCTAATTTTTCAGTGGGAGGTGATAGGTTGGGACTGCCAAGCCCTCTTCCTCAGGTTGGGATGCCCCTACCCCCAGAGAAACAGGAAGAGGGACTCGGGGGGGGGGGGGGGGCTCCAACATATCACTTTGTTTTCTCCAGAAAACAGCAAGAGGGACTCAGCAGCTCCAGCATATTGGCTCTCACCCTCAGAGAAACAAGAGGAGCTGAAATTGACACCTACCTCAATTCCCCACTCTCTGCCTTCTGTTGTGTTCCTTTGTTTTACCACACTTCCTTTGCTCCACATCGTTACTGTATTCTGCCTCCCCTCCTGCCCCATCCTCTCCTTTCCCTCCTTTTACAAATGCACACTTTTCTTTTTTTTCTATGCTGCTCTTCCCCCTCTTTTGGTCCTTTTGTGCCCTAAATTCTCCCCTCTGTACACCCTCTTCCTGTTTCTGTACCCCTGCCCTTCCTGTCCTCACCATCCCTTCTGTCATCTTGCGCCCACTCTATCTTCCCCAAAAAAGTTTATTTATTTATTTAAATTTTCCAATATATCACCACATAAAGTGAATATGCAATCGGCATTATTTAACATTAGGAAACAAAAATAAGTATATATCTTTACAGCCCATTTGTCCACAAGTTAAAGAAATTTGATTCCAAGATTAAGGAAATTAAAAAAGAAAAAAAAATACAAAAATTAATAATCAATAGATGCTTCCTTTGGTTCAGACCCCAGCCTGCTAAATTAGGGAAGGTTTCCTATATTCACATCAACTCTTGCATCAATAAACTCTTTCAACTGTTTTGGATCTACAAACTGAAAATGTTTACCCTCTAGCATCACATTACAAAAACAAGGAAATCGCAAAACAAAATTTGCTCCCAATGCCACCACCCTGGGGCGAAGTTCCAAAAAGGCCCTTCGTCTCATCTGTGTAGGCCGTGAGAGATCTGGAAAGATACGGACCTTTGAGCCCAAAAACAGATTTTCTAAATGTCTCAACGAAAGCCGTAGTACGGCATTCCTATCAGGCTCCAACGCAAAAGTGGCAAGCAGAGTTAACCTCTGAGTAACTATTTCTAATGAGCTTTCTAGGAATGAGGTAAGATTCATTCCCTCCCCTATTACGGGGGGATTTCCCACCACCACTCCAGTACTCCCGATGTAATAAGCCTGTGTGATGGGAGGGAGTGATTCCTTGTCCATTCCCAGGATGTCCACCAAATAGTTTTTAACCATCTCCAAAGGAGAAATTAACGGCGATTTGGGAAAATTAAGAAACCTAAGGTTAAGTCTTTTAGTCTGATTTTCAAGGTATTCAAGTCGTTTATGTAGGAAATTATTGTCTTTAACCAAAGCTGTTTCTATAGGTCCCATTTCTTGAATTTTGATATCCACACGTTCCAATTTTTGGGTTTGCTGTGCAGTCACTTGTGCTTGAAGCAGGGCAGCCTCAGAAAGAACTTCAATATCAGAAGAATTCTGCTTTAAATTAGTTTGCATAGAGGTTTGGATATTGTAAACCATGTCCCATAGTGACTCCAGCATCACAATTGCTGGTCTAATCACTCCACTAGTCACAGGAGGAGATTGAGATAGACTATCAGCCCGAGCTAACTTGGAAACAATAGCTTGAGGCAATACCTTTGAAGCCTGTTGTTGTAATGTTTCCCAAAGTTGAGAATCCATCTCCGTTGCTGCAGTCACACTCTCAGACAGGACCAGCTGACCCACTTCGGCGTCTGTCTGTCTCAACAGCCAGCAACTCTCTTCCAGGCTGGGGAGGTGCAATTCGCTCCACAGGGCTCAAGGAAGCCCCGTTTCCACTCTCAATCGACTCTGAAGGGCCGAGAGTTGCAGTGGGAGTCGAAGTTCCCTGAGGACCCGGTTGCTACCTGGGAAATTGCAGGGTTGTTTGTTTCATCGTCGAGGAGGTCACAGGAACCGAGGAAAATTCCCTTACCTTCCCCCTCCGCTTCCCCATGGTTAACGAGGCTACAGAGGCACCGAGAGAAACTCACAAACACAGCAGCCTCCAGGAGCAAACACAGGTGCGTCTATTCACAGCGCCATCTTGGAAGACAAGATGTCTCTCCCCCAAAAAGTTAAAAAAAAATTTTTTAACCTCTGTACCCCTGTCTTTCCTGTCCTACCATCCATAGGCGGTCGGTGACTCAGCTGTTTGGGAAAGCTAAAGTGGGCGTGGCTGGGCATGGGGCCTGAGTCTCTAAATATATATCAAATGCTAAAAAGTAAAGTAACAAGAAAATTAAACAGTGTACCCTTCAATAGATATACAGTATATGTCTCTTAGGCAATTGAATTAAAGCAGGTTGAAAAAAGTATAGACGATGCCTACATCTCCATAGAGCCAGCCAGTCTGCTCTCTTACACATCCCTCTTACCCACAGCTAACATGCCTATGGAAATATTTCAGTTGTATTTAAAGATCTCTCAAGAGGCAGTGTCTCATAATTTAGTCTCTAAAATCCTTTCTGATGTTTGTGTCGTCTCAGTAAGGCCACTTAATTACAAAAAATGGCAAAACAAAGTCTTCTCAACCCAAATAGTGTGAAATTACAGCATATAGAGAACCACACAGATTCACTTTTCACTTCTTATTCTAAGGGGGGGGGGGGGGGGGGGAAAGGACCTCAAACGTCACAAGATGTTCTAATGTCCACTTTCTTTGAGGCTACACAACATGTCTTTAGAGGTTACTCAATCAGTGGTCCAAAAATCCCCATGGTGAAATTTTACTAAAACTGTTCCTTGAATTAATGTGCAATTCGTTTAGGGTGCTGGTGGTCAGTACCGAAACAGTTTTCAACGCAACTTGCACCATGTTGTTCTGGCTTGGCCAGTCCGGCCTCTTCACATCTTTCCCAGCCTTCCCCGATTCTATTTGTGGCCTGCTTTTTTCTCCTGGTCTGGTTGGGTATTTCGCCAGCTCTCCATCTTGGATTGCCATGCAGACAGTTGTCCTAGCTACTCTGAGCCGTCTCAACATCTGGAGTCTAATGAGGACCAGCCTATCTCTGACTGCCATCTTCAGAAAGTCTCTCTTCCCTTTCCCTGTTTCTTCTCACTCTGTTCCTTCTCTCCTGTTTCATGTAATTGTATTTGTACAACATTGTAAGCCACTTTGAGTCTGTATTCCTGTGGGAAAAAAGTGGGATATAAATGTGCAAAATAAAATTTCACTGTGCAATATTAATTTCTTCATTTTTTTGTTTTTCTTTTTACTTTTATCTTTCCACCACAATTCAAAATTGTATTTCAAGCATTGTAAGGATTAAATTAGCGTGACACTTATCTGAAATGGAAGGCCAACACACAATCCCTCCACTGCAAAACACTATACAGAAACAGGCAAAAATACACTCAAAACCTTATCAAACTATAACTGCACTAACTCCCAGGACAGGAAAAGCTACAACCTTATGTGTGAAAAAGCAGCACTGTAAATATTACACCAGGCCCTAAAACACCAATGCACTACCTAGTGGGAAAAATTTTGGGGGGGGGGGGGACTTTAACCAGATCTCTACACAAATAGTACATGCTAGTAGAACATTGCACCTTGGTCACACATGAAAAACACATGTCACAAAAAAATATGACACAAGGGACCAGGCAGCAATAAAAGATATGAAGGCAAAAAAACTGAACTGGAAACCTCAAGAAGTCAGATTCGGCATACACAATGCTAGAGAAATTGAAACAGACAATCACATATCACAGATGCACATTTCCAAAAGCTGACATATTCCAATTAATACATTTCTACCTTTGTTGTCTGACCATTTTGTTTTTTTTATTTGCTTTGGTTCCCGTGTCTGTTTTATGCTTGTGTCTGTTTTTTTTCTTGTCTTTGCAATGTATCCTATCCATTTGAAATTTCTTCTGTCTCCATATCCACCATCCTCCTGCGTCCTGTCCACCATCTCCCCACTGTGGCCCTGTCCCTATCCTTCCTCTGCTTTCAGCATCAGCCCTCAGTGTCCCGATTCAGCCCTTACATTCAGCAGTTTCCACTCTGTCTTGCTTTATCCTGCATTGGCTTTATGAAGATAGTACTAGGTCAGCTGCACCCCAGATGAGATCATCCAAAGGGGGAGCTGAGGAGGGCAGAATGACCTGTGAAGTAATTTCTTCGCAGATGTTGTCCTAAACCTAATTTGTTTATACTTAGAGTTTGAGAACATGTGAAGTCATTCTTATCAGCTGATAAGGGCAAATAGCTCTGGTGAGAAAGCTAGGGTCCATTGGAATGAATAGAGTCAAAATGGTATAAAAAGGGCAGCCTAGAGGGTATTAGATCAGAAGACTCCAGAAGGCAGAGGGGTGCAGAAGGCAGAAGAAGACTGCAGAAGGCTAGAGAGAGAGGGTGTGTCATGAAGTGCTGTTCCATCATGTAAATGCCTGATTTGCCTGTACAACTTTTGGGTAAGATACCAATGCTAATAAACTATCTTACTATATCTATTGAATACTGGGTTTCTTTCTAATTGTGGAGCTTGCTACTGCAGAACTGTGTAAAACCGTCATGAGCAGATACAAGGTTGGGGTAATTAAGTATTTAGAGAGAACATGCAATCCTTTTCAGGATAGTAGAAAGCCCATGGCTTCCGCTGCCCAAACGGTTCTGGCAGATCCAATTATATTCAGTTTTCCCCCTCTTTGTCCCTATCCCCTCCTGTGATCAGCATTGTCCATCTGTGTCCTTACCCCCCCCCCCCCCCACCCCGTGTCCTTATTCCTTTCCCTCCATACCTAGCATCTCTTTTGTCTCTCTTCTCACTTCCCTTCTTCCCACACCCCCTCCCTCTTTCATCCCACTTCCCTCCCCCACAGTTCAGTATGTCTCCCGTCCTATGTCTTGAGGGTCTCTTCCCCTCTCTTCCATCCAGCATCTTTTCTCCTTTCTTCCCCTAGTCAGTCAGCCAGTCAGTCTCTGTCTTAGCCCCCCTCGCCGCCAAGCTGGTCCAGTATCTATACCTCTCCCTCCAGCACCTCTTCCTGTTTCTGTCCCTCCCTCTCCCCTCCCATTCCAGTATAGCAGCACATAGTTCTCCCTCCCTGTCACCTGCAAGTCTAGCATTTCTCTCCTTTTGCTAGCCCCCCCCCCCCCCCCCCACGGTTCCTGTGTTTCTCCCCTTTTCTCACCCTTCACGGTTTCATCATTTCTCCCCTTTTCTCACCCTTCACGGTTTCATCATTTCTCCCCTTTTCTTACCCCCCTCGTGGTTCCAGTGTTTCTCCCCTTTTTTTACCCCCCCACCCCGCGGTTCTAGCGTCTCCTTCCCTCCCTCTCCCCATGGTCTAATGGTGCTTGCTATCCTTCCTCAATCGCAGCAGGCAGGAGCATCGCAGCGATAGAAAGGAACTTCCACAATCTTCTCTGTGATTTGTTCTGATGCAATTTCCTGTTTCGCATGGGCAGGACACGTCACGGGGAAGACTGAGGCAGCTCCTTTCAATTGCTGTGGTGCCCCTGCTGGCAGCGATTGAGGTGGAAGTGAATTTTAGGGTGAATTTATCCCTACTCCCAAATATCAATGGGCCAGCCACTTGTAATTTGTTAGTGGGAAATAAATCACCCGAGGCTACAAGCAGTTGGTAAAGCAATTCAAATCTTTTATTAGTATCTTACCAAATACAGATACAATTGGTAATTGCTTTGAGGAGAACGGTTGTTATACAAAGGTATTCGCAATCCAGATCTCCCTAGAAGTAGGAAATACAATCACTCTTATACCTTCATGGTGGCAACAAATTATTCATAGGTAATACGACAATAAACACACTTATTGGCTATGATATCGTGGTTAGCACTTATTGGATATATGATAAGTTGGTTAGTACTCAGAAAGATTAATAATAATTTTACCTAGAAATGCTAATAATAATATTACATAAGTATTGCCATACTGGGAAAGACCAAAGGGTCCATCAAGCCCAGCATCCTGTTTCCAACAGTGGCCAATCCAGATCACAAATACCTGGAAAGATCCCAAAAAAGTACAAAACATTTTATACTGCTTATCCCAGAAATTAGTGGATTTTCCCCAAGTCCATTTAATAACCGCTTTTACCACATTCTCTGGCAACGAATTCCAGAGTTTAATTACACGTTGAGTGAAGAATAATTTTCTCAGATTCGTTTTAAATTTACTACATTGTAGCTTCATCGCATGCCCCCTAGCCCTAGTATTTTTGGAAAGCGTGAACAGACGCTTCACATCTACCCGTTCTACTCCACTCATTATTTTATAGATCTCTATCATATCTCCCCTCAGCCGCCTTTTCTCCAAGCTGAAGAGCCCTAGCCGCTTCAGCCTTTCCTCATAGGGAAGTTGTCCCATCCCTTTATCATTTTCGTCGCCCTTCTCTGCACCTTTTCTAATTCCACTATATCTTTTTTGAGATACGGCAACCAGAATTGAACACAATATTCGAGGTGCGGTCGCACCATGGAGCGATACAGAAGCATTATAACATCCTCATTTTTGTTTTCCATTCCTTTCCTAATACCTAACATTCTATTTGCTTTCTTAGCCACAGCAGCACACTGAGCAGAAGGTTTCAATGTATCCTCAACGACGACACCTAGATCCCTTTCTTGGTCTGTGACGCCTAACGTGGAACCTTGAATGACGTAGCTATAATTCGGCTTCCTCTTTCCCATATGCATCACTTTGCACTTGCTCACATTAAACGTCATCAGCCATTTAGACGCCCAGTCTCGTAAGGTCCTCTTGTAATTTTTCACAATCCTCCCGCGATTTAATGACTTAGAATAACTTTGTGTCATCGGCAAATTTAATTACCTCACTAGTTACTCCCATCTCTAGGTCATTTATAAATAAGTTAAAAAGCAGCAGTCCCAGCACAGAGCCCTGGGGAACCCCACTAACTACTCTTCTCCATTGAGAATACAGACCATTTAACCTTACTCTCTGTTTTCTCTCTTTTAATCAGTTTTTAATCCACTATAGAACACTACCTCCTATCCCATGACTCTCCAATTTCCTCCATTGAGAATACTGACCATTTAACCCTACTCTGTTTTCTTTTAACCAGTTTTTAATCCACAATAGAACACTACCTCCTAACCCATGACTCTCCAATTTCCTCTGGAGTCTTTCATGAGGTACTTTGTCAAACGACTTCTGAAAATCCAGATACACATCAACTGGCTCACCTTTATCCACATGTTTGTTCACCCCTTGGTTCTTCTAGGAATACAAAGTCACCTTCCTTTGGAGTTATCAAGTTCTGCAACTGCATAACATCTGTGACCACTATGATGTTGCACTGTTAATCTGAATGTCCACCTACGCCTGTTTCTCATTGTAGCTTGCACTTAGGTTTCTCAACTGATCATGTGGCTTGGTACTGATCTGGAGCTCGGGCCAGTATTACACAAACGTAGGGCCTGTCAGCTTTTAGGAGGACTTGAGCCCTGAACAAAAGTAAAGACAATGGTTCATGATATACAAAAGGTTAGCAAGCACCATTGGACCATGGGGAGCAGGAGGGAGGGAGATGCTAGAACCGTGGGGGGGAGGGGGGGTAAGAAAAGGGGAGAAAAGCTGAAACCGTGGGGAAGGGTTAGAAAAGGAGAGAAACGCTGAAACCATGAGGAGTAAGAAAAGGGGAGAAACACTGGAACTGCGGGGAGGGGGATAGCAAAAGGAGAGAAATGCTTGCCTTCCAGGTGTCAGGGAGGGAGGGAAAGAACCGCAGGGAGCAGGAGGGAGAGAAGGAAGAAAGCTGCCAACAGTCTCGGACAGTAGGTGGAGCGAGAGAGAGCCGGCGGGCGGTCCTCTTGTTCAGGTCATGCTTGCTACTGGGGAGGCTTAGCCTCCCCAAGCCTATTATACGGGGCGCCTATGCTACCATCCCTTCTCTTTTGCAACATTTAACTCTCCCCTCTGTACCCCTACCTCTCCTTCTCCACACCAACTCTTCTCTCATTGTCTCCAGCCACCTTCTTCCTGTACTCCTACCTCTTCCTCTCCTCACTAACCTTCTTTTTGTCCCCAGCCACCTTCTCCCTCTGCTGGTGGAGGTACGCCGGAACCTGTAAGCTGCAGATGCTCTTGTGCTCCCTGCGCCTGATGCAAACAAAAAAAAACGAGCACAATTGTGAGGGATTCACGGACACTCCTGAAGGCCCTAACGGCCTGGTTGCCACACCCACTCCCTATTCCAACTTAATTGTTTTCTCCCTGGTTGCTCTTACTCTCTCCCTCTCCACCACATGACCCAAACTGAAGAAAATGACTGACTTTCTATACTCCCACCCAGCCATCCTAACATGCCATCCCTTCTCTTGTCACCCCCACCCACTCACTCATTCTTCCACAGACCCCTAACAATTTAAAAAATAAAAAAGGTATTTTTCTCCCATATGCAGCTTATATCATGAAATAAAATTGAAAATCACTAAAACATCTCTTGCATGGCTCAGAAGAAACTTTAAGGGAATTTGAAAGATGGATAAACACCTTAGATGATGATTTTAAATTTACTTTACATGCTAAAAGAAAAGATTTGAGTTTTTGGATACATTAGTATGCAAGCAACAAGCTGGATTTGCAACAACATTGTATAGAAAATCACTGGAGCGTAATAATCTGCTTAGATTTGACAGTTTTCACTCTTTACAGATTGAAGTATAATCTTCCTGTGAGTCAATTCTTACAGTTGAGATGAATCTGTAGTACTATGGAGACAACATGGTTTTACCAAAGGGAAATCGTGCCAAACAAATCTCATTGAATTCTTTGATTGGGTGACAGGAGAATTAAATCAGGGACGAGCTATAAATGTAATCTACTTAGATTTCAGCAAAGCTTTTGACACGGTTCCCCACAGGAGGCTCTTAAATAAATTGGATGGGCTGAAGATAGGACCCGAAGTGGTGAACTGGATTAGGAACTGGTTTACGGACAGACGCCAGAAGGTGGTGGTTAATGGAATTCACTCGGAGGAGGGAAAGGTGAGTAGTGAAGTGCTTCAAGGATCATTGCTGGGGCCGATTCTGTTCAATATATTTGTGAGTGACATTGCCGAAGGGTTAGAAGGTAAAGTTTGCCTATTTGCGTACGATACTAAGATTTGTAACAGAGTGGACACCCGGGAGGGAGTGGAAAACATGAAAAAAGATCTGCAGAAGCTTGAAGAATGGTCTAAGGTTTGGCAATTAAAATTCAATGCGAAAAAATGCAAAGTGATGCACTTAGGGAAGAGAAATCCACGGGAGACGTATGTGTTAAGCGGTGAGAGTCTGATAGGTACAGATGGGGAGAGGGATCTTGGGGTGATAGTATCTGAGGATATGAAGGCAACGAAACAGTGTGACAAGGCGGTGGCTGTAGCGATAAGGTTGCTAGGCTGTATAGAGAGAGGTGTGACCAGCAGAAGAAAGGAGGTGTTGATGCCCCTGTACAAGTCGTTGGTGAGGCCCCACCTGGAGTATTGTGTTCAGTTTTGGAAGCCGTATCTTGCGAAGGATGTAAAAAGAATTGAAGTGGTGCAAAGGAAAGCTACGAGAATGGTATGGGATTTGCGTTACAAGATGTATGAGGGGAGACTTGCGGACCTGAACATGTATACTCTGGAGGAAAGGAGAAACAGGGGTGATATGATACAGACGTTCAAATATTTGAAAGGTATTAATCCGCAAACGAATCTTTTCCGGAGATGCGAAGGCAGTAGAACGAGAGGACATGAAATGAGATTGAAGGGGGGCAGACTCAGGAAAAATGTCAGGAAGTATTTTTTCACGGAGAGAGTGGTGGATACTTGGAATGCCCTCCCGCGGGAGGTGGTGGAGATGAAAACGGTAACAGAATTCAAACATGTGTGGGATAAACATAAAGGAATCCTGTTCAGAAGGAATGTATCCTTGGGAGCTTAGCCGAGTTTAGGTGGCAGAGCCGGTGGTGGGAGGCGGGGCTGGTGGTTGGGAGGCAGAGATAGTGCTGGGCAGACTTATATGGTCTGTGCCAGAGCTGGTGGTGGGAGGCGGGGCTGGTGGTTGGGAGGCGGGGATAGTGCTGGCCAGACTTATATGGTCTGTGCCCTGAAGAGGACAGGTACAAATAAAAAGTAGCACATATGAATTTATCTTGTTGGGCAGACTGGATGGACTGTGCAGGTCTTTTTCTGCCGTCATCTACTATGTTACTATGTATGTTACTATGTTATAAATTATTGTAGCTGGTAGAAACAGCAGTAATAAACTCTATTTTGTGCTCATTTTTCTATACTGTTACATACAAGAGGTTGTCCTGTTTCCTGATGGATTCATCTTAACTGTTGTAATCTGCTTTGGGAAGCCTGGTGTTGCTACTCTAACCAATGAAAGGAAAGTCTGTTCTGTAACCCGAGGTTAAATTATTTTTTAACCTCAGGGGTGTGGGAGGAAGGTCCTGGGGGGTGAGGAGACTCCCGTTGGTGCCTGCGGGTGGGGATTGCGTGAGCTGTGGTACTGTCACTGGTTCGAGCGCTTCAGAGTGGCAGACTTTTTTTTGAGCCGTGAGAGTTCCCAGAACTCGGGCAGAGCCAGGGCCTTTCTTAGAGCTCCCTCCTACAAAATTAGAGCCTCCTGTGGCTCCAAAAGCAAGTCTGCTGCTCTTGAGTGCCTGTGGCAGGACCACAGCTCCCACCCAGAGACTCCAACGGTGGGGGTCCCCCAAGAGGTTTAAAAAAAGCCCCATTTTACCTCGTGTTATAGTTCTAATGGTTCCTCTGTGGTGTACATCCATATGCTGAATATTTATTTAGGATACACCAATATGGCACCTGCACAGGAGAGATGGCTACAACTTTTTATCACTCCATCTCCTGTCACGTTAAACTTCCTTGGGATTCACTTATTCCACTGAAGTCCCTGAGTGGAGCTCAGGAGGCAGTTGCATCCCTGTTGCAATGCCAGTAACCAATCTGCTGACCTGGTAAACAAGATTTTTTTTTTGTTTTTTAATATGCGGAGGGCAAGGAGATTCACTGAAGATCTTGACCACACGCCACTGCAAGATGGACAAATTCTTCAACTACCGCAAAGACCTGCACTCACAGGGCATTGACACTCTTGTGTTGGACTGGCCAAGCGATCCTCTTCTATATGTTGTTCCACTGTGGCCTCTAGTTGGTTGAATTCTCAGAAGGATTGCCCAGCATTCCAGTCAGGTCATGCTGGTGGCTCTACACTGGCCATATGAAGGCCTTAGTTCACAGACTTGATTCTGCTTCTAGACGAAGTGCCACTGAGCTTTCCTTGGGATTGGAGGGTTGCTACATCAGGGATTGGTGCTGATGGAGGGTTCGTCCTGCTTTGGTCTTATGGCTTGGCCCTTGAAAGGTTATGCTTGAGGAAGGAGGTCTATTCGGATTCGGTGATTGCAACCTTGCTTCAGGCCAGGAAGCGTTCTACATGTTTGGCCTATGCCAGAGTCTGCAGGACATTTGAGGACTGATGTGGTCAATTGGACATTTCTCCTTTCTCCGCGAGTTTTCCTCAGATCCTGGCATTTCTACAGTCGGGATTGGGGAAGAAACTAGTACTGGGATTGTTAAAGGTGCAGGTGGCAGCGCTAGCCTACTTCAGAGGCCGTTTGCAGCGTTCTGCCTTAGTGTCTCATCTGGATTTGGTCATGTTTTTGAAGTGGGGGCTGACTTCGACCTCCAGTATGCTCTGGAATGGAATCTTAACCTTGTGCTGTGATTACTACAACAGCTGCTGTTCAGGCCTCTCAAGAGGGCTTCTATTAAGGATAAAACCTTTTTTTGATACTGTCTTCAGCATGCTATGTATTGGAACTCCAGGCCCTGTACTGTTGTGACCCTTTTCTGTGCTTTACTGAAGCTGGAGTTTCTCTGAGGGCGGTGCTTTCTTTCCTTCCCAAGGTAGTTTCAGCCTTTCATGTGAATCAGTCGGTGGAATCTCCTTTCGCAGGGAGGCATGTGCTTTGAAGCTTTTGGATGTGTGGCGTGTTCTGATCCATTACTTGGAGGTTACGAATGAGTTTTGGATGACGGACAGACTTCTTATGCCGTTCAGTAAGCAGAAACTGGGTCAATTGGCATCTAAACCCACCATTACAATAAACCATCTCTTCAGCATGTGTGCTTGCAAAAAAATGCCCCCCCCCCCCCCCCCCCGAGGTTGTGCGAGATCATTCTGAGGCTTATTGTGTCCTCATGGGCAGAGTCATAGTTGGTCTCTCCAGTGAACATTTGCAGGGCTGCTACTTGGGTGACGTTGCATAACTACCAAGTATTACTGAGTAGACATGGTGGCCTGCTTGAAGGCAGCATTTGGGGCTGCAGTTCTACAGGTGGTGGTGCCTGAATCCCACTCTCATTAGGGATTGCTTTTGGACATCCCACTAGTGTGGAATAATGTGAAGGAACTCATTGGAAGGAAAAATTTATTCTTACTGTTTTCTTTCCATTAGTTCTTCACAGTATTCCAGAGGCCCACCCAGTTGTTAAATTGTAGTATTCAATAGGAAATGAAGAGACTGTCTGTTGGGTGGCTCTTGTCTTGCATTACACCTTTTTCAGATGTGGGGAAAGGTCTAGAAGGGGTTTTGGTTCTCTGTTTTGTTGTTACAGTTGGTTTATGTACTTCAGAGTTGTTATGTTTCAGATTATTCCCTATAGTTTTCACTGCTTATCTACATAAATACTGAGGAGAGGCAGTGCTTAGCAAGGTTTGAGGTGCAGCTCAGTTCAGAGTATTCTATTTCCACCTGCTGGTCGATGGACATAACTACCCAGTAGTCTGGAATAGTGTGAAGGACTATCAGGTAAGAACATAATTTTTCATTTTCTTCATCACAGTAGGTGCTCACAACTTCTGCCAACCTATGAAACCTTGAAGGTAGCCTTATAAGACCTATAGAGTTCATTTTAAATTATTGGTTTTTAAGACTCTATATGATTCAGTTCCTATACATTTTAGGAAGGTGCTGCAGTGTTACAAGCCTACACAAGTATTATGTTATGAAAATACACAGCGCTTGATCCATCATTTAAGTGTCTGCACTACAGCAAAGACAGTATTATCTTATTCTGGCTCCAGTGGGTGAAATGAGTTACCATTGAGACTTTGTTTATTGCAGAAGTTACTCCTGCCGGAATTCTGCAAGACTGCAGAGTGCAGAATTTGCACAGAACTCCCCAGTCGCACAGAATTCAACATTTCTGCACAGAATCTGTGCTCTCCTGCTGCACTCACACTGCCGCCCGGCCTACCTCAGCACTGAACCCTGATGGTCTATTGGCCTCTTCAGGGGCAGGAAAGAACCCCACTCTTTCCTGCTCCACTGCTCCCGCTCTCGCTGGTGCTATGCTTCTTCAAATTGGTGGCAGAGACTTCGTGGTAATCTCATGAGACTACTAGAAGTCTCAGTAGCCATTTGGAAAAAGCATGGCACCAGTGAGAGAGCAGCAGCAGGGCAATAAAGAGTGGGGTTCTTTCCTGCCCTGAAGAGGTTCTCCCACTGCAGCTCCTCCTCTCCTACTTCATCGGTGGAGGGAGGGAGGGGCTGTTAAAAAAAAAAAAAAAGTGCGGGAATGCTGTGGGTGGGGAGGGGGCTGCAAAAAAGGGGGTGCTATTTGTGGGGGAGAGAGGGGCTGTTAAAAGGGGGGAATGCTGTAAAAAAAAAAAGGGATGCTGTGGGTGGAGGGGCTGGAATAAAGGGGAATTCTATGTGGAGGAGGGGAGGGGATGCTATATGTGGGTGGAGGGAGAGGGGGCTGCAAAAAAGGGGGATGCTATGTGTAGGTGCAGGGAGGGGGAGGAGGCTGTAAAAAAGGTGGATGCTATGGGTGCTGGGAAAATTATGGATGGTATCTGTACAGGGAGAGTGGGCTGTAATATTGGTTAAGATGTACCAAATAAACTTGCAGAATTTGCAAACTGTGTGCAGAATTTTTAAATGTTTTTGTTGCAGAATTCTGGCAGGAGTAAGAAGTTGGATACTTTTAAGAAACAGCTTTTAAGGCACTCTTATTTGCACAGGCATATTTAGGGTTTTAACTTGGTCCTTTGTTTTTTATGAAGATGAAAGAGTAATATTTATATATATATATGATTTTTTGTATGTGGTTTTGTTGCATTGCTGTGTTTTTCTGTAACTCGCCTAGTTAATAGGCAGGCTGTAGTATTAAACTGAGGAGACCGCGTTTTTGTGGTGGGTGGGAAGGCACTCATGCATGCACAGTGGAACGTGTCTCGTTAGACGATGCGGGTCGGCATCACCCACTTCTGAGAATGCACGAAAGGGTATCGCATGTGTGATAAAACGCCTAGACACCTGCCTGGGCTAACTCTGCGGCCACCTGGAGGATCTGTCCCCAGCACAGCTCTGGTCCACCTACACCCTCCTCCCACCGACTGGGTCCCAACTGCCTCTGGGCAAGTCTCCTGCTCTCAAATTATTCCCCAGTGATTTCTGGGATACTGGGGCCACACTCCAAGGGATCCCACAGTTTCTAGAAAGCACTCACAGACCCAACCCACAACTCACCAAGATTCTTAGTCAGTTCAAACAAGCAGAGGCAATAAAGTGAAGAAGGTTTATTGTCATGAAAAATATTAAACAGTGAACCATACAACAGATGGAAAAAAGATAATCACCATCTGCTGGTCAACCAGGAGAAACACATCTGCTAACCAGGAGAACTATGCATGTTATCAGCAAAACAATACAGTTCATAGACTCAGAAGCCCACTATTTCGCCACAGCATGCAAATGAGATGCTCGGATCCCCCTTCATGCATCAGTCGCTGTTTGCATTTGATAGCTTGCACAAAAAACCCTGGTAGTCCAGTGGACTGCCTGATGACCCACCCCCCGACAAAGTTACCTGATGGTTCAGTGAACCCCGCACACCCCTTCCTTATTGATGGTCCAGTGTATCGCACCCCAGCAAATGATCCTGATAGTCTAGTGACCCCTTCCCACTCCAATACTCTAAAATTTGGGTGGCAGCAACACCACCCGCCTCAGGCCCCTCCACTTTCAAAAAGGCAGCCCCCAGCCCTTGTCTGGTGCATCCCAGAATGCACCGGGCAAGGCTGGGCCTGAGGAAGGAGGTGTTGCTGCTGCCCCTTATTCCCAACCTTTATTAAGATACCGGGGGGGGGGGGGAGGGGTCACTAGACCACCAGGGTCATTTGATGGGGCGCTGAGGGGTATGGTCCACTGGACCACCAATGGATTTTTTCATGGAGGGGTTGGGGGGGTTCGGGGTCCATTGGACCACCAGGGAATTTTGTCTGGGGTCCACCAAACTACAAGGGAATTGTTTGTGGGTGGGGGGGGGGGGGAGAACAGGGAGCGCAAGCAGGCAGCCTTTGCAGCTGCCGGCTTTTTCTGACAGCTCCAGAGCAGCTATAAAATTTTCTTCTTAGAGCTGTGGACTGGAGCTGTGTATCTCGGAATGCTCATTAGAATACTAATGAACTCATTGTCATACATAAGAAAATGAGTGGCCATACTGGGACAGACTAATGGTCCATCTAGCTCAGTATCCTGTTTTACAAACAGTGGCCAAGCCAGGTCACAGATACCTGGCAGAAACCCTAATCGTGGCAACACTCTATACTACAAATCCCAGGGCAAGCAGTTGCTTCCCCTGTCTGCCTCGATAGCAGACTATGGACTTTTCTTCCAGGAATTTGTCCAAACCTTTTTTAAACCCAGATACGCTAACTGCTGTTATCACATCCTCTGGCAGAGAGTTCCAGAGCTTAACTGATACGTGGAATGCTCTCCTGCGAGAGGTGGTGGAGATGAAACGGTAATGGAATTCAAACATGCGTGGGATAAACACAAAGGAATCCTGTTTAGAAGGAATGGATCCACGGAATCTTAGTAGAGATTGAGTGGCGACGCTGGTAATTGGGAAACGAAACCAGTGCTGGGCAGACTTTTGCGGTCTGTGCCCTGATCGCGACTGAATAGATAGGGATGAGCTTGAGTGTAAATTTTAAGGGGCTTCGACGTTAGCTTCAGAACCTTTAGTACAAGAAGAGTGCTGTGCAGACTTCTACGGTCTGTTCCCTGAGAATGGCAAGGACAAATCAAATTCGGGTATATATATAAAGTATTGCATATACTACTACTACTACTTAACATTTCTAGAGCGCTACTAGGGTTACGCAGCGCTGTACAAATTAACAATTAAGGACGGTCCCTGCTTAGAAGAGTTTACAATCTAAAGGACGAAATGTCAAGTTGGGGTAGTTAAGATTTCCTGAGAAGAGGTGTAGTGATTAGGTGCCGAAGGCGACATTGAAGAGGTGGGCTTTGAGCATTGATTTGAAGATGGGTAGGGAGGGGGCACGGCGTATGGGCTCAGGGAGTTTGTTCCAGGCATGGGGTGAGGCGAGACAGAAAGGGCGGAGCCTGGAGTTGGAGGTGGTGGAGAAGGGTACTGAAAGGAGGGATTTGTCTTGAGAGCGGAGGTTATGGGTAGGGACGTAAGGGGAGATGAGGGTAGAGAGGTAAGGAGGGGCCGCAGATAGTTCATTTGTAGGTGAGTAAGAGAAGCTTGAACTGTATGCGGTATCTGATTGGGAGCCAGTGGAGTGACTTGAGGAGAGGGGTGATACGAGTATATCGGTTAAGGCGGAAGATAAGACGTGCGGCAGAGTTCTGGATGGACTGAAGGGGGGATAGATGGCTACGTGGGAGGCCGGTCAGGAGTAGGTTGCAGTAGTCAAGGCGAGAGGTAATGAGAGAGTGGATGAGAGTTCGGGTGGTGTGCTCGGAGAGGAAGGGGTGAATTTTGCTAATGTTATAGAGGAAGAAGCGACAGGTCTTGGCGATCTGCTGGATATGCGCAGAGAAGGAGAGGGAAGAGTCGAAGATGACACCGAGGTTGCGGGCAGATGAGACGGGGACGATGAGGGTGTTATCAACTGAGATAGAGAGTGAAGGGAGAGGGGAAGTGGGTTTGGGTGGGAAAACAATAAGTTCAGTCTTAGACATATTCAGTTTCAGGTGGCGGTTGGACATCCAGGCAGCAATGTCGGATAAGCAGGCCGAGACTTTGGCCTGGGTATTCGCAGTGATTTCTGGTGTGGAGAGAGAAAGCTGGGTGTTGTCAGCATAAAGATGATAGTGGAAACCATGAGAAGAGATCAGGGAGCCTAAGGAAGAGGTGTAGATTGAAAAAAGAAGGGGCCCAAGGACAGATCCCTGAGGAACTCCAACAGAGAGCGGGATAGGGGAGGAGGACGAACCATGAGAGTGTACTCTGAAGGTACAATGGGAGAGATAAGAGGAGAACCAGGAGAGGACAGAGCCCTGGAACCCAAGGGAGGACAGTGTGTCAAGAAGTAGGTTGTGATTGACTGTCAAAAGCGGCGGAGAGGTCAAGGAGGATGAGGATGGAGTAGTGACCTTTGGATTTGGCGAGGAATAGGTCGTTGCAGACTTTAGATAGTGCCGTTTCTGTCGAGTATAGGGGGCGAAAGCCGGATTGAAGCGGATCGAGGATGGCATGAGAGGAGAGAAAATCAATGCAGCGGCTGTGAATGGCGCGTTCAAGTATCTTGGAGAGGAAGGGTAGGAGGGAAATGGGGCGGTAGTTGGAGGGACAGGTAGGGTCAAGTAAAATGAGTTTATCTTGTTGGGCAGACTGGATGGACCATACATGTCTTTATCTGCCATCACTTACTATGTTATGTATTCTTTGAGTGAAAAAATATTTCCTCTTATTTGTGTTAAAAGTATTTCCTTGGAACTTCCTTGAGTGTCCACTAGTCTTTGTGCTTTTGGAACGAGTAAAAAATCAATGTACTTCTACTCATTCTACACCACTCAGGATTTTGTAGACCTCAATCATATCTCCCCTCATCCGTCTCTTTTCCAAGCCGAAGAGCCCTAACCTCTTTAGCCTTTCTTCATACAAGAGGAGTTCCATCCCCTTTATCATTTTGGTCGCACTTCTTTGAACCTTTTTTAATTTCGCTGTATCTCTTTTTTTTTTTAGATATGGCGACCAGAACTGAACGCAATACTCAAGGTGCGGACGCACCATGGAGCGATACAAAGGCATTAGTGTTTTCAGTCTTATTCACCATGCCTCTCAATAATTCCTAGCATTCTGTTTGCTTTTTTGGCCGCCCCTGCACACTGAACAGAAGATTTCAGCATATTATCTACATCGACACCCAAATCACATAACTATGATTTGGATTATTCTTTCCAATGTGCATCATCTTGCATTTGTCCACATTAAATTTCATCTGCCATTGGGATTCCCAGTCTTCCAATTTCCTAAGGTCTTCCTGCAATATTTCACAGTCTGCACGTGTTTTAACCACCTTGAATAGTTTTGTATCATCTGCAAACTTGATCACCTCACCTGTCATTCTGATTTCCATATCATTTATAAATATGTTAAACAGTACCGGTCCCAGTACAGATCCCTGTGGCACTCCACTGTTCACCCTCTTCCATTGAGAAAAATGATCATTTAACCCTACCATTTATCCCATGTCTCTTTAATTTTCTCAGGAGTCTCTCATGAAGACTTTGTGTTTAAACTTTGTGGGTGTGGCTGCTAGCTCTGCTGGAGATAAAACAGACACCCTTGGAGCAAATAAATCAGTGAGAATCCAAACCCTTGGAGATTGGCTACCAAAACCCTTACCCACACCCTTATCACCACTCGCCTAGACTACTGCAACTTGCTTCTCGCTGGTGTCCCGCTCAGCCATCTCTCTCCCTTCAATCTGTCCAAAACTCTGCTGCGCATCTTATATTCCGCCAGAGTCACTATACTCACGTTAGCCCTCTCCTCAAGTCGCTTCACTGGCTCCCTATCCG
This sequence comes from Microcaecilia unicolor, assembly GCF_901765095.1. Classification (NCBI taxonomy): domain Eukaryota; kingdom Metazoa; phylum Chordata; class Amphibia; order Gymnophiona; family Siphonopidae; genus Microcaecilia; species Microcaecilia unicolor. The sequence goes on along the minus strand of NC_044035.1, from coordinate 250,143,199 downwards.
CTTCTGCATACAGTTCAAACTTCTCCTATTGACCTACAAGTGCATCCACTCCGCAGCTCCTCAGTACCTCTCCGCTCTCATCTCTCCCTACACTCCTCCCCGTGAACCCCGTTCGCTGGGTAAATATCTCCTGTTGTCCCCCTTCTCCCCCACTGCTAACTCCAGGCTCCGTTCCTTCTATCTCGCTGCTCCCTATGCCTGGAATAGACTCCCTGAGCCGGTACGTCAGTCTCTGGCTGTCTTCAAATCTAGGCTTAAAGCCCACCTCTTTGTTTACTGCTTTCGACTCCTAACCATGACTCTCTTACTCAGTACCCTCACTTATCACCCCCACCACTGCAATTTCCCCACCCCTAGCTGTCTGCTCGTCTGTCCAATTTAGATTGTAAGCTCTGTTGAGCAGGGACTGTCTCTTCGTGCTCATTTGTACAGTGCTGCGTAAATCTAGTAGTGCTATAGAAATGTTTTGTAGTAGTAAGAGGGTACAGCAGCCTCAAAGGCCTGAGGTTTGATTCCAATACTCTTGAGTTTTTTCTGGGCTTGGCTCTGAGCATTTTCTTTCAAAGGTTCAGCTGGTCGATCATCAGACTCATCTCCACATGAGAGAGGGAAGCCCCTACTTGAGGTACTCTTATTCATAGATTTTGTAAGAGAAAGGGCTGATGCAGTTCCATTCAAGCTAAAGTCAAATGCCTTCCAAAGATTCTGCCCTTGGTTTCTCCTTCAGTTCTTGCCCCCCCCCCCCAAGGATATACAGATGAAACTATGGGAGATACCCCTCCCCTCCTTGTAACTTATTGATAATGTCAACTACGTATAGAGTCCAGACGGTTCCTGGATTCAAGAATCGTCTTTGTTACCATTTTGTGGTAGTCAAATCCATTCTTTAAAAAATCCAGAAGTTCCAAGACTCATTCCATGGTGCCCCTAGAATGTGAAAAGCTAATCCATTGGAATCTTTTGGGAGACAGTTCTTTTTGAATGCCTTGCTCACTTCCCAAATAGTGTATCACTTCAGCTATTCATGGGCATGTACTCATGGACATTGTGCACAGTTTTGGGGAGTTTGCAAAGATTCTCCCTTTGGAGAAAACTGAGCAACTTCAGTAGTGGGAAAAGGGAAGAAGTGCAGAAAATATATGGCCTAAACAACCTACGATATTTTGACATAGAATCCGCTGTGGGCATTGGCACCTGGAGAACCTGTCCTTTCAGGCCTCATGTATGCTGTGCAGGAAAAGCTTGCGGATGTGCTGTGTCATGAAGAGAATCTCTTTGGTAATACAACACAGGAAGCTGTTGCTTTGATCTAGCAGTCTAAAAACACTCCCCAAGCCCACTTCAATGTGGCCTCCTCTTGTAGAAGGTACCAGAGTGGAAAGCAAAGGCATAGGTGTCCTCCTCCCTCTTCCCAAGCTACACAAGGATCTTGTTCTCATCCCAGACAGCAGAAAGCTTAAAAGTCCCATTGCTTCAGCTCAAACCAGGGGCAGGGTTTTGATTGCCTTCATGAGAACGTAGCCATCATACCAGTATCTGCACCAGACAACCCCGCAGTAGGAGGGAAGCTATTGTTGTTTTTTTCAAACTTTTGGCCCCTTCTAGCCTCTGATCAGTAGGTTTTCAAAATTCTGTCTAAGATACTATCTGCATCCATCAGATTGCCCTCAGAGCATTTAGGTAAGTATTTCCTGATGTTGAAAGCTTGATTAAGTTCTCTTCCCTCTTGGGACATACATGCTTGAACCCATTTCACCAGCAGAAAGATTTATTTTCCAATTATTTCCTGGTCATGAGAGAGAAAGGAGGGGGGGGGGGGATTCCATTCCATCCCATCCTAGACCTAAGGGCCCTGAACACTTTTTTAGAAAATGAAATTCATGATGTTTTTGTAGGCACCCTAGTTCATTTTCTCCAGATGGGAGACTGGTTATGTTTTCTGGACTTAAAGGGCAATTATTCTATCCTCATCCTTCTCAATCTGCTTTTGACACTGTTAATCACCACCTACTCCTTGATACACTGTCGTCACTTGTATTTCAGGACTCTGTTCTTTCCAGGTTTTCTTCTTAACTATCCCATTGTAGTTTTAGTGTATACTCTGGTGGATCCTTCTCCACTCATCTGGTGCACCTCAGGGATCTGTCCTGGGACCTTTTCTATTCTCCATCTTCTTCCTTTGGTTCTCTGATCTCATCCATGGTTTTCAGTATCACCTTTACACTGATGACTCCCAGATCTACGTCTCCACACCAGAAATTTCAGCAGGAATCCAGGTCGAAGTATCAGCCTGCCTGTCTGACATTTCTGCCTAGATGTTTCACTGCTATCTGAAACTAAACATGACCAAGACTGAGCTTTTTATCTTTCTCCCTAAACCAACCTCTTCTCTTCCCCCATTCTCTATCTCTGTGAATAACACTCTGATCTTCCCTGTCTCAGCTTGTAACCTTGGGTCATTTTCGACTCTCCTCTGCACATATTCAATAGACTGCTAAAACCTGTTGTTTCTTTCTCTATAATATCGCCAAAATTTGTCCTTTCATTTCTGAGCACGCTACCAGAACCTTATGCACACTCTTTATCTCCTCTCGCTTAGACTATTGCAACTTGCTTCTCACAGGTCTCCCACTAAGCCATCTCTCTCTAATCTGTTCAAAATTCTGCCTCACGACTTATATTCTGCCAATGTCGCTGTGCTCATATTAGTCCTTTCCTCAAGTCACTTCATTGGCTCCCTATCCGTTTCTACATACAGTTCAAACTCCTCTTATTGACTTACAAGTGCATTCACTCTGCAGCTCCTCAGTACCTCTCCACTCTTCTCTCCCTACACTCCTCCCCAGCAATTCCATTCACTGGGTAAATCTCTTATCTGCACCATTCTCCTCCACTGCTAACTCCAGACTCCGTTCCCAGGTACAAAATAAGTGCCTGTATATATGTAAACTGCTTTGAATGTAGTTGCAAAACACCACAGAAAGGTGGTATATCAAGTCCCATTTCCCTTTCCCCCTTTATCTTGCTGCACCTTATGCCTGAAATAGACTTCCTGAGCCTGCATGTTAAGCTCCATCTCTGGCTGTCTTCGAATCTAGGCGAAAAGCCCACCGTTATGATGATGCTCTTAACGCCTAACTCTTATTTGTTCAGTACCCATGTGTATCATTCCCACCTTACTAATTCCCTTATTGTCCTGTTTGTCCTAATTAGATTATAAGCTCTGTCGAGCAGGGACCGTCTCTTCATGCCAGTGTACAACTCTATGTACGTCTAGTAGCACTATAGAAATAAGTAGTAGTAGTAATTATACTTGCACAGAAATGTATCCAAGTTGTACAAGGTATCTCAGATTTGTCATAGAGGAACATAAGAATTGCCATTCTAGGACAGATCAGTGGCCAAGCCAGGTCACAAGTACCTGACACAATCTGAAAAAGTATCAAGATTTCCATGCTACCTACCCCCAGGGATAAGCAGTAGCTTTATGCAGGTCTACCTTAATGGTTTATAGACTTTTAAGAATTTATCCAAATGTTTATTTTAAACCCAGGTATGCTAACCGCTTTTATTACATTCCCTGGCAGTGAATTCCAAAGTGCAACTGTGTGAGTGAAAAAAAAAAACTATTTATTGATTGCCTTTTTGAAGGAATTCATTCAAGGCGGTGTACAGCAATCTTTCTGCAGCTGTGGCCCCCAAATTGAGTAGCTGTGCAAAGTGTGTGTGGCCCCTGGACAGTGCAGAACAATGGTATCCTATGAGGTGCCCACACAGGTCACACTCAGAACCCCAAATAATGTTTTGTGATCCAATTTGAGGTCCTGTCCTCACTCTTTGGAAAGCTCTGCACTATAGCCTTGCGCTCCTTGTTACTCCTTGATGATCTAACTGTTTGATTAACTCCCTCACAAGTTTTCTTCTTTTGTAGTATACTGCCCTGCAATGGCAAAAGAAGCAAGTGCTTCAGTAAAAATAGGCACTTGATTCCTTTTGTCATTACAGGGCAGTATACCTGAAAATGTTTTTTTTTATTTTTTTTTTTTACTTGAGCTTTGGCCTGTATGGCAAGCTTCTTTTCAAATTCTTTTTGCCTTCCTTTGTATCTAACTTGCCAGTGCTTCCTTTTTTCCAGGTTATGAAAGATGTTCTTTTACCTCTAATAACTTCTGTCATCTCATCTTATGAATTTGCTGTCATTTGGCCGGTCTTCTTCCCTTTTTAATACATGGAATGTCTTGTTTGATCTTCCAAGATTTTTTTTTTTTAACCACCATGTTTAATTTAAATGCTTAACCTCTATAGCTGCTCCATTTAGCTTTTTAACCATTTTCCTTACATTATCTTACACTTTTGAAAGTTAAATGGTAATGCAGTAGACTTCCTTTGTCTCCATCACTCCAGATATTAACTCAGATTCAATCAGGTTATGATCAGTATTTCCAATCTGATCCAACACCGTTACCTCTCAACAAGTCCTGCATTCCACTAAGGATTAGCTCTCAAATAGCTCCTCCTCTTGTCTGTCCTTGAAAAATCTACTCCATGAAGCAGGCATTTGTTTCATCTAGGAACTTCACCTCCCTAGCGTTTCCTGAAATGCCATTTATTCAGTCAATATTGTGGTGATGAAAATCATAAATATACAGGCAATATCTGTTGAAAAATCATTTCATATAATACTGATATAAAGTATTTCATTGCACGTGAACATAAGCTAATTTGTGCGTGTGGCTTCACTATGGATTGATAGTCCTAAGCAGTACTAATTTAAAACAGGGTTTCTCCGAGGACAAGCAGGCTGCTTGTTCTCACTGATGGGTGACGTCCACGGCAGCCCCTCCAATCGGAAAACTTTACTAGCAAAGGCCTTTGCTAGTCCTCGCGCGCCGATGCGCACCACGCATGCGCGGCCGTCTTCCCGCCCAAACCAGCTCGTGTTCGTCAGTCTTCTTTTGTCCGCGCTCGGGACGGTCATGTTTTGCGCCGTTTCGCGCCCCTCAAAGTTGACCCTCGTGCGTCTTCGCGTTTTTCCCTAAAAAAAAAAAAAAATAGAAGAAGACCTTTCCGGTCTTTACCCCTTTCCCGTGCTTCCAGCTTTTGCCCCGTGTAAGTTTCCTTTCGCTTTCGGGGTAGGCCTTTTTTGAGGCCTCGGATCGGGTTTTTTCTCTCCCTATTTTTGGTGCCTATATCGCCATTACGAGTTTTGATTTCACCGGTGTGATTTTTCCGCCCATGTCATCGAAGTCTCCCAGCGGCTTCAAGAAGTGCACCCAGTGCGCCCGGGTAATCTCGCTCACTGATAGGCACGTGTCGTGTCTTCAGTGTCTGGGGGCTGGGCACCGCCCGCAGGCCTGTAGTCTTTGCGCCCTTTTACAGAAAAGGACTCAGGTAGCGAGATTGGCCCAGTGGAACGTGTTGTTCTTGGGCTGTTCGTCGGCAACAGCACCGGGGGCATCGAGTGCATCGACGTTGACAGCTTCAAGACCTTCGACCTCGGCATCGACTGCATTGAGGCATCGACCCTCTGCATCGTCGGTACCGAGACATCGAAAGGCTGCGTCGGTGGTACCGGGACCTCCACTAGTGCTGATGTCGTCGGACAGTGGTGCTTCGACTGGAGTGCAGGTGAGGGCTGTCCATTCCCCTGCTGGTGGCGGTGAGCCTTCGGGGGTGTGTGTCCCCCTACGCTGAGGGCTCCTGCGGTACAGCCCCCCCCCCCCCCCCCCCCCCCGAGACCGACCTTCTTCGGCCTCGGCCCCGAGGAAGCGACGGCTGGATTCTACGTCCTCCTCATCGGTACCGGGAAGCTCCGGTGACATGCTTCGTTTGAAAAAGTCAAAGAAGCATCGACACCGGTCTCCTTCCCGCATCGGTACCGAGAATTCTGGGTCGCCGAGGGAGTCGGCACCCAGTAGGCATCGGCACCGGGAGGACCGCTCACCCTCTGTTCAGGATGTGTCGATGCGCTCCACCTTGGACAGCCCGGAACAGCCTCCACGCCCCGAACAGACTCTGACATCGACGCCTGCATCGGCTTCCATGTCTTTCTCCACAGCCACTCTGCACGAGAGTCTCCGGGCCGTTCTCCCAGAGATCCTGAGAGAGCTGTTGCGCCCTTCCCCTCCGGTACCGGGGGTGCTTGCACCTCCGGTACCGTCGAGTGAGGCGCCGGCTGGCCCCTTGCCCGGGGTGAGGTCTCCGACATCGGTGCCGCTTGCGGTACCGACTGCGGTCGCCTCCCAGGAAGGCTCCCCGTCGGCGGAGGGAGCTTCGCCGGTGCTGGCGAGGGAGTCTACCTCTCAACGCTCCCACCGTGGCCGTGTTTCCACGGAGTCGAGCCGGGCACGGCTTCAGACACAGGTTCATGAACTTGTGTCTGATACCGATGGTGAGGCCTCGTGGGAGGAGGAGGAGGACATCAGATATTTCTCTGACGAGGAGTCTGATGGCCTTCCTTCTGATCCCACTCCCTTCCCTGAAAGGCAGCTTTCTCCTCCCGAGAGTCTGTCTTTTGTGGCCTTTTTCCGGGAGATGTCTACGGCCATCCCCTTTCCGGTGGTTGTGGAGGATGAGCCCAGGGCTGAAATGTTTGAGCTCCTGGACTATCCTTCTCCACCTAAGGAAGCGTCCACAGTACCCATGCATCATGTCCTAAAAAAGACATTGCTGGAGAACTGGACCAAGCCTCTAAGTGATCCCCACATTCCCAAGAAGATCGAGTCCCAGTACCGGATCCATGGGGACCCAGAGCTGATGCGCACTCAGTTGCCTCACGACTCTGGTGTGGTGGATCTGGCCCTAAAGAAGGCTAAGAGTTCTAGGGAGCATGCTTCGGCGCCCCCGGGCAAGGACTCTAGAACCTTAGACTCCTTTGGGAGGAAGGCCTACCATTCTTCTATGCTCGTGGCCAAAATCCAGTCTTACCAGCTCTACACGAGCATACATATGCAGAACAATGTGCGGCAGTTGGCGGGCTTGGTGGACAAACTCCCTCCTGAGCAAGCCAAGCCATTTCAGGAGGTGGTCAGGCAGCTGAAGGCGTGCAGAAAATTCCTGGCCAGAGGGGTACATGATACCTTTGATGTCGCGTCCAGGGCCGCTGCTCAAGGTGTGGTGATGCGCAGACTCTCATGGCTGCGTGCCTCCGACCTGGAGAATAGGATCCAGCAGCGGATTGCGGACTCCCCTTGCCGAGCGGACAACATTTTTGGAGAGAAAGTCGAACAGGTGGTAGAGCAGCTCCACCAGCAGGATACCGCTTTCGACAAGTTCTCCCGCCGACAGCCTTCAGCATCTACCTTCTCAGGTAGATGTTTTTATGGGGGAAGGAAGACTGTTCCCTACTCTTCTGGTAAGCGTAGGTACAATCCCCCTTCTCGACAGCCTGCGGCCCAGGCTAAGCCGTAGCGCGCTCTTGTCAGCAGCGTGCGCCTCAGCAAGGCCCCACGGCTCCCCAGCAAAAGCAGGGGGCGAGCTTTTGACTGGCTCCAGCAGAGCATAGCCGACATCAACGTGTCAGTGCCGGGCGATCTGCCAGTCGGGGGGAGGTTGAAAGTTTTTTCACCTAAGGTGGCCTCTTATAACCTCCGACCGTTGGGTTCTTCAAATAGTCCGGCAAGGATACACCCTCAATTTGGCCTCCAAACCTCTAAATTGCCCACCGGGGAGCTCAATCTTACAGCTTCCAGCACAAGCAGGTACTTGCAGAGGAACTCTCCGCCCTTCTCAGCGCCAATGTGGCCCTTCTTCCCATGATTCAGGAAATTAACTGGCTATGCTCTCTGGACTTGAAGGACGCCTACACGCACATCCCGATACTGCGAGCTCACAGACAGTATCTGCGATTTCAGCTGGGCACACGTCACTTCCAGTACTGTGTGCTACCCTTTGGGCTCGCCTCTGCGCCCAGAGTGTTCACGAAGTGCTTGGCTGTAGTAGCAGCGGCGCTTCGCAGGCTGGGAGTACACGTGTGCCCCTATCTCGACGATTGGCTGGTGAAGAACACATCCGAGGCAGGAGCTCTGCAGTCCATGCAGATGACTATTCGACTCCTGGAGCTACTGGGATTTGTGATAAATTATCCAAAGTCCCATCTTCTCCCAGTACAGAGACTCGAATTCATAGGAGCTCTGCTGGATTCTTGGACGGCTCGTGCCTATCTCCCAGAGACGAGAGCCAACAACTTGTTGTCCCTCGTCTCGCGGGTGCGAGCGTCCCAGCAGATCACAGCTCGGCAGATGTTGAGATTGCTGGGCCACATGGCCTCCACAGTTCATGTGACTCCCATGGCCCGCCTTCACATGCGATCTGCTCAATAGACCCTAGCATCCCAGTGGTTTCAGGCTGCTGGGGATCTAGAAGACGTGATCCACCTGTCCACGAGTTTTCTCAACTCCCTGTATTGGTGGACGATTTGGTCCAATTTGACTCTGGGACGTCCTTTCCAAATTCCTCAGCCACAAAAAGTGCTGACTACGGATGCGTCTCTCCTGGGGTGGGGAGCTCATGTCGATGGGCTTCACACCAAGTGAAGCTGGTCCCTCCAGGAACGCGATCTACAGATCAATCTTCTGGAGTTACGAGCGGTCTGGAACGCTCTGAAGGCTTTCAGAGATCGGCTGTCCCACCAAATTATCCAAATTCAGACAGACAACCAGGTTGCCATGTATTACGTCAACAAGCAGGGGGGCACCGGATCTCGCCCCCTGTGTCAGGAAGCTGTCAGCATGTGGCTCTGGGCTCGCTGTCACGGCATGTTGCTCCAAGCCACATATCTGGCAGGCGTAAACAGTCTGGCCGACAGACTGAGCAGGATTATGCAACCTCACGAGTGGTCGCTCAACTCCCGAGTAGTGCGCCAGATCTTCCAGGTGTGGGCCACCCCCTTGGTAGGTCTCTTTGCATCTCGAGCCAACCACAAAGTCCCTCAGTTCTGTTCCAGACTTCAGGCCCCCGGCAGACTGGCATCGGATGCCTTCCTCCTGGACTGGGGGGAAGGTCTGCTGTATGCTTATCCTCCCATACCTCTGGTGGGGAAGACTTTGTTGAAACTCAAGGAAGACCGAGGCACCATGATTCTGATTGCTTCGTTTTGGCCGCGTCAGATCTGGTTCCCTCTTCTTCTGGAGTTGTCCTCCAAAGAACCGTGGAGATTGGAGTGTTTTCCGACCCTCATCTCACAGGACGAAGGGGAGCTTCTGCATCCCAACCTCCAGTCTCTGGCTCTCACGGCCTGGATGTTGAGAGCGTAGACTTTGCCTCTTTGGGTCTGTCAGAGGGTGTCTCCCGCATCTTGCTTGCTTCCAGGAAAGATTCCACTAAGAGGAGTTACTTCTTTCTATGAAGGAGGTTTGCCGTCTGGTGTGACAGCAAGGCCCTAGATCCTCGCTCTTGTCCTACACAGACCCTGCTTGAATACCTTCTGCACTTGTCTGAGTCTGGCCTTAAGACCAACTCTGTAAGGGTTCACCTTAGCGCAATCAGTGCATACCATTACCGTGTGGAAGGTAAGCCGATCTCAGGACAGCCTTTAGTTCGCTTCATGAGAGGTTTGCTTTTGTCAAAGCCCCCCGTCAAACCTCCTACAGTGTCATGGGATCTCAATGTCGTTCTCACCCAGCTGATGAAACCTCCTTTTGAGCCACTGAACTCCTGCCATCTGAAGTACTTGACCTGGAAGGTCATTTTCTTGGTGGCAGTTACTTCAGCTCGTAGAGTCAGTGAGCTTCAGGCCCTGGTAGTCCAGGCCCCTTACACCAAATTTCATCATAACAGAGTAGTCCTCCGCACTCACCCTAAGTTCTTGCCAAAGGTTGTGTCGGAGTTCCATCTGAACCAGTCAATTGTCTTGCCAACATTCTTTCCCCGTCCTCATTCCTGCCCTGCTGAACGTCAGCTGCACACATTGGACTGCAAAAGAGCATTGGCCTTCTATCTGGAGCGGACACAGCCCAACAGACAGTCCGCCTAATTGTTTCTTTTGATCCCAACAGGAGGGGAGTGGCTGTGGGGAAATGCACTATAGCCAATTGGCTAGCAGATTGCATTTCCTTCACTTACGCCCAGGCTGGGCTGGCTCTTGAGGGTCATGTCACGGCTCACAATGTCAGAGCCATGGCAGCGTCAGTGGCCCACTTGAAGTTAGCCACTATTGAAGAGATTTGGAAAGCTGCGACGTGGTCATCTGTCCACACATTCACATCTCATTACTGCCTGCAGCAGGATACCCGACGCGACAGTCGGTTCGGGCAGTCAGTGCTTCAGAATCTGTTCGGGGTTTAGAATCCAACTCCACCCCCCTAGGCCCATGTTTATTCTGTTCCAGGCTACACTCTGTTAGTTGGATAAATTGTTAGGTCAATCTCAGTTATGTCCTCGCCGTTGCGAGGCCCAATTGACCATGTTTGTTGTTTTGAGTGAGCCTGGGGGGCTAGGGATACCCCATCAGTGAGAACAAGCAGCCTGCTTGTCCTCGGAGAAAGCGAATGCTACATACCTGTAGAAGGTATTCTCCGAGGACAGCAGGCTGATTGTTCTCACAAACCCGCCCGCCTCCCCTTTGGAGTTGTGTCTTCCCTTGTTTTGTCTTGCTACATATGGGACTGACGAACACGAGCCGGTTCGGGCAGGAAGACGGCCGCGCATGCGCGGTGCGCATCGGCGCGCGAGGACTAGCAAAGGCCTTTGCTAGTAAAGTTTTCCGATTGGAGGGACTGCCGTGGACGTCAGCCATCAGTGAGAACAATCAGCCTGCTGTCCTCGGAGAATACCTTCTACAGGTATGTAGCATTCGCTTTATTGTGGATTTACATTTTGTTGAACACGGACTCGTATCCTAGATATTTGGAACATTTATGATCTGAAGCAGTATGATCTGAAGCAGCATTAGTGTTGTAATATTTATTATTTATTTAAAACATTAGTATCCCACACATCTACAATCCTGAGCATGGAACAATGCACATTCATAATGATGGGTAACACTGTCCCTGTAGGTCTCCTTTATATACCTCTCTGTCTCTGCTCCTTCAAGTCTCCTTCAAGAGATTGGACTCATTCTTTGCACTGAGTGCATATGTGATCTCTCGCCAACAGGGAGATAATATATGTGGCACACAATGCAAAAGACTGAATAGTATCATCTTTATGCTGATGACACCCAGCTGTATCTCTCCACACCAGACATCACCGCGGAGACCCAGGCCAAAGTATCGGCCTGTTTATCCGACATTGCTGCATGGATGTCCAACCACCACCTGAAACTGAACATGGCCAAGACCGAGCTTATCGTCTTTCCACCAAAACCCACTTCTCCTCTTCCACCGCTCTCGATTTCAGTTGATAACACCCTCATCGTCCCCGTCTCATCCGCCCGCAACCTCGGAGTCATCTTCGACTCCTCCCTCTCCTTCTCTGCGCACATCCAACAGACAGCTAAGACCTGTCGCTTCTTCCTCTTTAACATCAGCAAAATTCGCCCTTTCCTCTCTGAGCACACCACCCGAACTCTCATCCATGCTCTCATTACCTCTCGCCTTGACTACTGTAACCTACTCCTCACTGGCCTCCCACTTAACCATCTATCCCCCCTTCAATCAGTTCAGAACTCTGTTGCACGTCTTATATTCTGCCTGAACCGATATACTCATATCACCCCTCTCCTCAGGTCACTTCACTGGCTTCCGATCAGATACTGCATACAGTTCAAGCTTCTCCTTCTCACCTACAAATGCACTCAATCTGCAGCCCCTCACTACCTCTCTACCCTCATCTCCCCTTACGTTCCCGCCCGAAACCTCCGCTCACAGGACAAATCCCTCCTCTCAGTACCCTTCTCCACCACCGCCAACTCCAGGCTCCGCCCATTCTGCCTTGCCTCACCCGATGCCTGGAATAAACTTCCTGAGCCCTTACGCCAAGCCCCCTCCCTACCCATCTTCAAATCCTTGCTCAAAGCCCACCTCTTCAATGTTGCCTTCGGCACCTAACCTTTATACCTTTCAGGAAATCTTGACTGCCCCTTCTTGATTGACTGTACACTTGTCCTTTAGATTGTAAACTCTTTGAGCAGGGACTGTCCTTCTATGTTAAACTGTACAGCGCTGCGTAACCCTAGTAGCGCTTTAGAAATGTTAAATAATAAATAGTAGTAGCATCCATGTTATGTAAAGGATTTCTATCCCACCAAACCCCTAATCAATCAGGTTCAAAGCAGGTAACAGTATTCTCAAACCTACAGTCTTAAATGAAATTACCACGTTTGTATGCACCAACTGTTATTTTTATACATGTTAAGTGTTTGTTTTTTCAGCATATTTCTAAATTCCATATAAGTCAAAATTAGACAAATGTTCAAAGGTAAAGAATTCCAGGTACTAATTGCTCCATATCCAAAATACCTTTCATGGGCAGATTTAAACTTCACTCCCTTCATCAGTGGAAAAGACAATAAAAGTTCACTATTTCTGCCACCTAAAAGTTGAAACATAAAAGAAAAACCCTCAGGTGCATCACCAGAGTTTTAAAAACCAAACAAAGCTTAAATACAATGCGTACCTCAACAAGAAGCTAATGAAGACTCACAAAGGGTGATATAATCATAAGTACATAAGTATTGCCACACTAGGACAGACCAAAGGTCCATCAAGCTCAGCATCTTGTTTCCAACAGTGGCCAATCTAGGTCACAAATACCTGGCAAGATCCTGAAAAAGTTCAATACGTTTTATGCTGCTTATCCCAGAAATAGCAGTGGATTTTCCCCAAGTCAATTTAATAATGGTCTGTGGACCTTTCCTTTAGGAAGCTGTCCAGACCTTTTTTTTAAACCCCGCTAAGCTAACCGCCTTTATCATTTTCTCTGGCAATGAATTCCAGAGTTTAATTACATGTTGAGTGAAGAAAATGTTTCTCAGATTCATATTAAGTTTACTACTTTGTAGCTTCATCGCATGACTACTAGGCCTAGTATTTTTGGAAAGAGTAAACAAATGATTCACATTTACCCGTTCCACTCCACTCATTATTATATAAACCTCTATCATATCTCCCCTCAGCCATCTTTTCTCCAAGCTGAAGAACCCTAGACGCTTCAGCCTTTCCTCATAGGGAAATCTTCCCATCCCCTTTATCATTTTTGTCACCCTTCTCTGTACCTTTTCCAAATTCCACTATATCTTTTTTGAGATGCGGTGACCAGAATTGAACACACTATTCGAGGTGCAGTCGCACCATGGAGCGATACAAAGGCGTTAGAATGTCCTCGCTTTTGTTTTCCATTCCTTTCCTAATAATACCTAACAATCAAATCTTGCTTTCTTTAAATATCAGCCTAGCAGCAGTGTTTTGAATCAGACAAGCTTTTCTCCTAAACTTCACTGAAATACCAAAATACAAAGAATTACAGTAATCCATTTGAGAGAGAATGGTAGATAGAACTAATATTCTAAATTTTCTAAAACAAAACCAAAAATGTAATTCTTTCAATTTATAGAAAGATCTGTTGACAATAGCATTATCCTGAGGATCCATACTTAGAGGAATATAGTTCTAGTCTATATAGTTAGGTGTGGATTAACAGGAAGCAGCAGAAAAATATCTGCATAAGAGTAGTTTCTCACCTAAATCTAAAGGAATTGATCCCATTGAGCTTGCAGCTCACTCCTGGACTGCTGCCTGCATCTTAGTATTGGTGAATTGTCAAATTAAACTTGCTAAGAGAGTAGGGCCAGTAAACTAATATAAAGTCCCATAAGATTATTTGCTATATTTTATGCTTTTGTTTGCTTTTTCATAAAATTGCAAATGTTTGTTTGGGGCAAATCACATGTTGATGAAAATACTCTGTGGTAACAAATTTCCCTACTGTCCTCTTAATTGGGATAATTACATAACATAGTAACATAGTAGATGACTGCAGAAAAAGACCTGCACGGTCCATCCAGTCTGCCCAACAAGATAAACTCACATGTGCTACTTTTTGTGTATACCTTACCTTGATTTGTACCTGTCCTTTTCCGGGCACAGACCGTATAAGTCTGCCCCGCCCCCCACCACTGGCTCCGGCACAGACCGCACAAGTCTGCCCAGCACTATCCCCGCCTCCAAACCACCAGTCCCGCCTCCCACCATCGGCTCTGGCACCGACCGTATAAGTCTGCCCAGCACCATCTCTGTCTCCCGCCACCGGCTTTTCCACCCAATCTCGTCTAAGCTCCTTAGTGGGTAACAGAAGCAGATTTAAGAAGAAAAAAAAAAGTTAAGGGGACTTATTGATTTTCAGTACTAAAAACTCAACAGGCACAATGCATAGGACAATGTGTGTTGTGACCAGCTAAGTGCTTGTACTCTGCTTTTCAAGAAAAAAAAAGGGCAAGTTAAATAACATTTTCAAAATGGGCTGGAAAGGTTTTCACTCTATAAGTAAGAATTGATTCAACAAATAAGTAATTCCATGGTATTATAAAACAGGTGGAAAGAAACTGAAAGTCACTGCCAGGCATATAGATCACAAACTGGCCCTTCAGCAAAAATGTATTCATTGTACCCACAACAACCATTTTGTGTTCCAGGTACAATAAATTCCTCCTAGAACTAATCCAGTTGAAGCCGGGATGTACAAAACCTCACCCAACAAAATTCTCATGTTACTACTACTACTACTTGACATTTCTAAAGCGCTGTACAATTTAACATAGAAGGACAGTCCTGCTCAAGGAGCTTACAATATAAAGGATAAATGTACAGTCAGTTAAGTAGGGGCAGTCTAGATTTCCTGAAAGGTATAAAGGTTAGGTGCCGAAAGCAACATTGAAGAGATGGGCTTTGAGCAAAGATTTGAAGAGGGGTAGGGAGGGGGCTTGGCGTTACCCCTAACATATCCTCCCAAATTTCGAGTCCATAGAACAAAAAAACCAAGATAGCAGTGGGGAAATGAATGGCCAAATATGTGAACACAGACATGGTAATCTCAGAAATCTTCTTTTCCTTACACAACTAAAAGAAGATGTACAAGAGAACTCTAAAGATTCCCCCCCCCCCAAAAAAAAAAAAAATTATGGATCGAAATCTACCCGAAACAGGAACTATTACTTAACCATGGAGTCAATGCTAGCACAAAGCTGGTTCCCAGTCACAGTCTGGGGGTCAAGTTCATGAATTGGATCCTTGGCCTGGATACACATTTTATCAGAAACTAAAACAAACAATTTCCCGATTAAAACCAAACACGAATGCTGTATTTCACCTTAATTACGATCTTACACTCATACAGCCAATGCCAACTATCTGCACAAGCCAATGAAATTTGGAAAGCCCCAAATAACACAAAGAGCTTCATGCTCCAACTTCCCTTCCCCCAACACGAACAGAAACATGCCACCAAGAAAGAGGTCTAAAGTCCAACAGATGAAAAAAAAAAAAAGGTGCTAGATTTTATCTGAGCTGGGGAAAAGAAAATAAGGCTCAGTGAGTCAGTAAAATAAACGTTTCCTTTTCTCAGTCGAGCACCGCCACGAGAAATGAGCAACCCCAGACAGTACCTGGAATGGGTCGAGGGTGGGGTGGGGAGAAGACTAAGGCAAAATGATGTAGACATCATAAGTAATAACTTTTTTAAAATTGCTCTAGGACTATGGTCATTAAATTTATTGTTTAATGCAGGTGACAAAAGAGTAGAGATGGGTTGTAATGAAATACTTATACTTTGTTGCAGTACTTAAGTACAATTGTCAGTACTTTTACTTTTTCGAGTACTTTTTACTTGTAACTCGTAAGCGGTACTTAGTAACGAAGTTCAAGTTAAAGTATTTATTTTTTTTTAGTTTTTTTTTTTCTTACCTTTGCTTTTCCCCCTCAGATGCGACTTGCAACTGATTGGGCCCGAACTTCCAGTCCCAAAAACAGCTGAGCTGGGACCGGACGTTTGCAGGCTCAATGTGGCTTACAATACATAATGATCAGTAGAAAAATAATAGAGAATAGACATTTAGTGGCTGGTGTAAGTCAACCTGCTGGGAGGTCTGGTATGGGCCGTGGGGTGCTGCGGAACCTCAACATCGCAGTAGGTGATCCAATACAGCAGGTAGGCATGGTTGGGGCTTCTGATTCTGAGGTCTGATATGCAGCGAGGCAGGGGCATTCCTCCAGTGATGTTTGCCACCACACTGCCTTCCCTGCATCCCCCCCCCCCCCCCCCCCCCCAATATGCTCGGTTTGAATGCATGAGGAGAGCAGGGCAGGCAGCATGGTGGCGAACATCGCATCTTTAGGCCTGTGGGGAGCAACAACTTAGTTTCTGGAGCTAAAGTTGAATTTCTGTTTAACATCACAGTCGCCTTCCTCCCCCTCCCCCATTAGATTGCATTTCATTATGGTCTGTTTTAAGAGCAAGCACAGTTCTCATACGCTATTCATGCTAACGTCATTCATCCTCGCGCCTTTTCCATATTTTAATGCCGGGCAGTTCAGAGCCTGTTCTTCATTTCAGTGCCGCTGGCATTGTGAGTATCCATTCTTCACTTTGTTTACTGTTAAAATTGGAATGCTTTAGTGCCCACAGCCTTTGGCAAAACAATTTGATATACAAAATGACACACAATTATTTAAGCGCAATGCACATCACACATTCTTTTCTATTTCTTTGTAAAGCACATTTTGTCATTCAATAAGCTATAAGCCTCTGTGACACTCCTCCAGGTGTACACCCTACTTGCGCAGGGTATGGGCATTTGAGGATGTGGTGGCCATCTTGGATTTGGGCATCTCCAGGATAGGGCAACCATCTTGGAGATGGGCCTCTTAGGTTGTGGCAGCCATCTTGGAGTTGGGTGGCTTCAGGAAGGAAGCCCATATTTGGGTGTAGGACATCTCCTCTGATGGAGGCAGCCATCTTGGAACAGCTGGCGAGGGCGGGACACAGGCAGGGAAGGAAGGCCGACGGCAGCTCAGCTGAGCTGTGTGCTGCGTTCCCGCGCTGTTTCTATAGCGGAGTGAGGGCCCGGGTGGAGGTTGGGGGGCGGCGGCGACTCCGGGTGGGGGGAGTGGTGGCGGCGACCTTGGGGGGGGAAGCAATAGCGACGGCGGTTTCGTTCCTCCCCTTGCGCAGTAGAGACCCTCTCTGTCCCGCCCCCGTCATCACGTATTGACACGGGGGCGGGACAGAGAAGCTCTCTACTGCGCATTTGCGAGTGAGTTCGGTCACTCGCCGTTTATATGTTTGATGGTCCTTCACGACAGCATCAGGCAGGAAATGGTCTGCATGCATATGGAGCAACTTGGAAGCTTAGAGCAGTTCTGTTCAATCCTCTCTTGGAGATAAACCTAGCTAGTTGGGTTTTCAGGATTAGCACAGTCAATGTGCATGAGAGATTTGCATACAATAGGTCTCCAGTACATGCAAATCTGTCTCATGCATATTCATTGTGTTAATCCTGAAAACCCGACTGACTAGGTGTGCCTCCAAGAGATGGTTGAGAAGCACTATCTTAGTGTATTCCCGCATGAGCTCAGTTGGTGACATCATCCATGATGATAGGAGTTGAATCCTGAGGAGATATAATAGAAAATTAAGGGGTACATGCCAAGTTTATGGAAAAAACGTTGCCCAAGCCCCTTCTCAGCAGTTTTGTGATACTTTTTTTTTTCAGTTGATCCCTTTCTTTATAAGACTTGTTTTCTTACAGACAGTGATAGATGCAAACATCTTTCCAGCTCTGATAAATATTCTGCAAACGGCAGAGTTCAGGACGAGAAAGGAAGCAGCGTGGGCAATCACAAATGCAACCTCCGGAGGCTCTGCAGAGCAGATCAAGTATGTAACTTTAATACTCCAGCGAAGACAGAATTCCAACTTGAAAACTGTATGTAATATAAACAATTAACAAACTGTTTCTGTTTTTCTAAGGTATCTGGTAGAATTAGGATGTATTAAACCCCTGTGCGATCTCCTGACAGTCATGGATTCAAAGATTGTACAAGTGGCACTAAATGGTTTGGAAAACATCTTAAGACTTGGAGAGCAGGAAGCAAAGAGGAATGGCAACGGAATTAATCCTTACTGTGCTCTCATTGAGGAAGCATATGGTAAGATAAACAGTCGAGCATCAGTTTTAGAGAACATAAGATATGCCATGCTGAGTTAGATCAAGGTCCATCAAGCCCAGTATCCTATCTCTGACAGTGACCAGTCCAGACCAAAAATACCTGACAGATCCCAGAAAGTAGGTTTCTTATAAATAATTTCCACTGGTAAGCAGTGGCTTTTACAAGTCTTCTCTTCCAATAACTGGTCCTAACCTCGTTCGAACCTTGCTAGGTTAGTTGCCTTGGCCGTGTGCTTCAGCAACAGATCCCACAGCTTAATTTGTGCTGCATGAAAAAATACTTTCTATGATTTTTTTAATTTGATGGCTATTTCAGGTAATGTCCTTTTCTATGTGTGTTTAAAGTAAAGCTGTTTAATCTTTCATATGAAAGTTCTACCCTATTTGTGAATTTCTAAACTTCTATCATGTCTCCTCTTCTCTTCTAAGCTGAAGAGCCCTGAATTATTTAGCCTTTCTTCACAGGGGAGGTGCTCCACAATTTCGTTTCCCTTCTATGGACATTCTAGTTCTTCTTTATCCTTTTTAAGATGGAATGACAGAACTGTACAATAGTACTCAAGGCATGGTTGCACCATTGACAGAGGCATACGGATATTCACTGTTCTTCATTCCTTTCAAATAATCCCAAACATTGTTTGCCTTTTGACAGCTGAGGCACTGAAATGAAAATTTGAACATATTCCACAGTGAGTCCAATAAGTTTTTTTTTTTTTTTTTTTTTTTAATGGTGACTCCTAACACACAATCCAGCATTTGTGTTTTTATAATTGGGATTATTTTTTCCTAGGTGCATCACTTTGCACTTGTCATTGTTAAATTTCATTGGCTTAGATGCGCATTCTCCTTTTCTGTAAGTCCTTTCAGCAATTCCTCTGTCCTCTGCTGCTTTAATGACTTAACATAATTTTGCATCACATCAAATTTGATCACCTCACGTTGCTTCTCTTTCCAATAGAGGGAACTAAACAACATAGTCACAGCAGCACATCAGAAGTGTAGTTGGCCACAAAACGCAGATTAAATATAGGAGAAACAATGTTTATTGGAGGACCCTTTGACATGATTCATATTTTGGTAAAATGTCTGTTGGGGATGTGAAAAATCATGTAAACACATAAACATACCTAAAAATCACATAAAAATTATAATCATCTTATAACAAAATAAATTTCAAAGTATAATAAGTAGAAAAACATAATGGCAGAACAGTGCCATCAACAAATGTTTCAGTAAACTTTAAAAAAAAGATTCATACAAATGAAAGAAATATATAAAAAACTGTATGACATTAAGAAACTTAAGAAAATACATACCATAACACAGCTGAGGGAGGCTGAAATGTACATAAGAGGCCTACATGGATGTTGTAGAGAAGTTCCACCTACAGTCTAGCAGCCCCTGTGCTGCCTTGTAGGAAGTCTCCTAAAAGGAGAGCAGCACCCTGGTGAAGCTGGAAGTAATCCTGTAGCCAAGACCAGCCCACTATTTATTTATTTATTAGGATTTATTTACCACTTTTTTGAAGGAATTCACTCAAGGCGGTGTACAGTAAGATTAGATCAAACATGAGCAGGAGGCAGTAAAAATATTCGAGCAATACAAAGTATGGCATGGTATATTACTTTAATATTGCCTAGATAGGGACCACTGGTGAAATATTCTAATTCTAATGTTGTATTATCACGTGGTATTCAAAATATTCTGCTTCCAACAACTGCTGCTGTAAATCACACTTGTTTATTCTTACTTTTATTAAGAGGACCTCAGATCTTCCCGGCTTGGCTGTTCTATTCAGAACTCTTTTGCATGATATTTTCTTACATGCGCTCAAGCTGTTTTCTGGAAGTATTTATTATCACCGGTCCTATATTTGCTATCAAATTCTTTCAGAGGTCAGGATTCTAAATCCCTGAAAAAAACTCCCACTCGGAGAGAAACCAGTGATTCCTGCCCTCTGAAACACAGCTTCTAGCCAGTTACTCTTTTCTAATGGTATATTACTTGCAATGACAACACAATATGTACTAGAACATTAAAATTGGTAGTGAAGGGTAAGGCAAAGTTGTAACATATACATGAGTAAGAAAGTAAGGTGATTTGAAGAAAGTTGCAAGTGAGGTCAGAGAGATGGTTAAATATTATCTCAGCTAGGATAGGAGTGGATAAACATGTCCCGCTGCAGTATGTGCAGCCCAAGTCAATTCTTGTGTGTGTGAGTGAGACTAACAAGTTAGTTACTTCTTCCGTTAAAGGCTTGGTTGAAGAGCCAAGCTTTCACCTGCTTCCTGAAGTAGAGGTAGTCTTGTGTTAAGCGGAGCCTTTCAGGCAATGCATTCCAGAGTGTGGGGGCTACTCCGGAGAAGGCTCGCTTGCGGGTATCACATTGTGTAATGTCTTGTGGAGAGGGTGAAGTTAGTGAAAGTCCTTGGGAGCACCTTAGTGTCCTTGGCGGTGTGTGGAGGATCATCCTATTCTTCACTCTGGGCCATTTCCTTTCAGGGCCTTGAAGATCAGACATAGAGTTTTAAATTTAGTCCTGTATTGTACTGGTAGCCAATGAAGTTTTTGCAAAAATGGTGTGATGTGGTTACGTCGCTTGCAACTTTCTATGAGTCATGCTGCTGCATTCTGAATCAACTGGAGCTGGTGCAGGCCCTTTGTAGTCAGACCATTGTATGGTGCATTGCAGTAATCCAGTCTTAATGTTACCATGGCATGCACAACTGGGATAAGATTTACCTTCTCGATGTAAGGAGAGAGGCAGTGTAGCTGTCACAAATAGTAGAAGCAGTTCTTGAAGGTTGCTTGGATTTGGGGAATCAGAGTAAGTGTTGAATCTAACTGTATTCCAAGGTTCCTGACTTGTGATTTTGAGGGGGAGTTCATACTTCCCAAAAGGGATTTTGATGTCAGGTATGTATCCACTTGTGTTAGGGGCCCAGAGAAGCTCGGTTTTACTTGGGTTCAGGCAAAGTTTGTTGTGTTTAGCCCATTCTTGAATTGATGTTAGACAAGTGATCAGTTTATTCAAGACTGTAGGTAAGTCAGGTTCAATGGGTATGAGTAGCTGCACATCATCCGCATAGATATAGAACTGAGTGTCCATTGACCGAATCAGCTCAGCTAGTGGCTTGAGGTAGATATTGAACAGAATAGGTGACAGTATCATCCTTGTGGTACCCCGCAGGTCAGTGTCCATAGTGGTGATGAGTTGCTGTCAATCATGGATTGTTGCTTGTCTGATAGGATCTGAACCAGGCAAGTACTGTTCCATTGATACCTGTTTCTGTCAGTCGTGCTAGCAAGATATCATGATCCACAGTGACAAGCTGCTGAGAAATCTAGCAGTACTAACATTGAGGCAAATCCTTTGTCTCAGTTTCTGTGAAGATCATCTAGCAGAGATATGAGGACTGTTTCTGTTCCATAACCAGGTCTTAATCCAGATTGACATGGATCTAGCCAGTTACTCTTTTCTAACCATTCATTAAGTTGAACACAGATTGTTTGCTCTATGAGTTTCCCTAGAAACGGGATGTTGGATACTGGCCTGTAACTTTCAAGTTTGTCCTTCAGCAGAGGGTGAGCCACTGCCCTTTTTAATGCTGTTGGTAATTGCCCATTAGAAAGAGAGGTGTTCACAATTTTTGTGGCGCTTTCTATAAGGCCCATACTTGCCTGTTGCACTATCTTTGATGGGCAGGGATCGAGGGAGCAGGTAGTTGGTCGAAGGTCTCTTAGGATTTTGTCAAGGCTCTCCTCTGTCAGGTTAAGAGTGTTCCATCTGTCTCTGTTAGAGGGGGTGAGTTTGTGCACCCCTGGTTGACTGGTTGGGCACTGGGTGGGATTGCCTCTTTGTGTCAGTTGTTCAGCGCTGCGAGCGTCTGGTAGCGCTATACAAATGCTAATAATAATTGCCTGTAAATCCTGGTGGAGACTTAATTTTGTTGGCAAAGTATGCAGCAAAATCATTGCAGTTCAGTTTAGACTGGGCAGGCTGGTTTTGTTGTGGGGGTTGCAGTAGGCTGTTTACTATATTGAACAGCTGCTTGGTTGAATTTGGCAGCCTGTGCAATGCATTGAGAGAAATACTGTTTTTTGGTTGCTGTTAAGGCTTGGTGGTACTTTGCCATGTGCTTCCTGCAGTTTAGCCTGTCTTCACCCAGGTGAGATTTGTGCCATCCCCTTTCCAGTTTTCGTCCTTTGCGTTTAAGGATCCGAAGTTCTGAAGAAAACCAAGGTTAGCGTTTGTAAGTGGGGCATAAGACCTTTTTTAGTGGTGCTGTTTTCTCTAAGGTCTGGGCTAAGTGTGTATTTCAGATGCCAACTTGTTCTGCCACTGTCGTCTTTTCATCTATATGCGGATAGTCCAAGGCCTCTAGGAAATTCTCAGCGGTCAGCTTTTTTTTGTCTCTGATCTCCTTCCAAACTCTGGGAGGTGCCATTTGTTTCAGGTGGTCACTTAGGGAGAATTTAATTAGAAAATTGTTTGACCATGATACGGGTGTTATTTCAATACTGTTATCCCAGAATTCTGGGATATCCACCCCTTTGTAGAATACCAGGTCTAGTATGTGACCCTTTTCATGGGTTGGAGAATTGATCACCTATGTAAATCCTAGTGCTCTCATCGTGTCCAGAAAGGCAGCTGTGGTGGTATCTGGGGTTTTGATGTGTAGATTGAAGTCTCCCATGATCACCAGCCTAGGGTAATTGAGGGTCACTTGAGTCATCAGGTCTAGGAGTTCTTGCACAGATAATGTGTTGTTACGAGGTGCTCTGTAAATCATGAGCAACCAGATTGGCTTCTCCTCTTCAAGTTGGATTAAAAGAGATTCTGATCCATGTAGCTGGGGAATGGATATTCTGCGCAGTTTGATAGTGTCCCGAATCAGTACTGCTACCCCTCCACCCTGTCTTCCTGGTCTTGGTTGATGTTGGATATTGAAACCTGTTGGGCATAGTTCAGCCAATGGTAAACCCCCACTTTCATCTAGCCAGGTTTCACTTATTCCTAGGATGTCAAGATGCTGTTCATTTATGGCATCATGGATCACCAGGATTTCTTTGCAGCTGATCTGGCATTCACCAGTCCTATAGTTCCCAAGGGTGGTCTGGGGGTGCTGTGGGGGTAGCTTTGGTGTGACAATGAGGTGATCTTTTAAGTACTGTTATGTAGGTATTTGACCTCTTGTACTTTTGCCATCTCCCACACACCACTGGGATGCTTTCATGACACATTTTTGTGTCAGAAGCTATTTAGGCAAATTTTCACTGGGTGGCGCTGCAATCCATTCTTTGGAGTACACCCTGTAGATCAGCAGTCTTCCTAGTTGGCAATGTAGGATTAAGGCTTTAATAGCTGAAAGAACAGAACTTTGAAAGTTGTAAATTCAGACCAGACCTGTGAGATCAAAGTCTTCCATCAAATAGAGAAACAAATGGCTGCACTTAACACTTCTATGTGAAATTCTTGGAGACAATGCATAGGTTTCCTTTAGTTTTAAGGAATCTAAAAGATTCAGAGTTATAGAAGTAGGTTATAGATTATGTAGTTAAAATAGAGGAGTGTGGTAAAAAATTTTAACTCACGGATTGCAGGTATGAACTTTAGAGTTTCTGGTTCTGATATCTTTGGATGGTCCAATTGATGCAGGTTGCTGTAGGCTTTTTCTTTATTGTTCCAGAGGAAGGATAGATGTAAATAAGGATCCAGCTCCAATCTCAGAGCATGAGGAGAGTTATTTAGTGGAGATAAAATTTCCTTTCTCAGCCAAAAATAAATGGAAGAAGATCCGAGTAAAATTGAGGACTGTTACCTCAACACAGACTGAGCAGACATTAGTAAAAGTTTGGGTTGTAAATAAGCAGAAGATAAGCAGAAAATGTAGTTACTTAGTCTAAGTTGCAGAGCCTGATGTGAGCTCAGCCAGGAATGCAATATCCTTTCGCACCGAGGATGTGTCTTCAGGAGCTTCTGCCCTGGAGAGAAAGGTCAGGATGGCTGTTGTAGTTGGTGGTTTGATTATTAGGCATGGAGGTAGCTGGTGGACATGAGGATTGCCTGGTCACTTGCCTTCTTGGTGCGAACCTTGAATTCACTTCCAAGCCTTCTCCTCCCTGCGACTTCTTAACCCACTCCCTCAACCAACCTAACCTGGCCTCCTTCTCCTCCTTCCCTGAGGTCACCGAAGAGGACACTGCTCGCCTTCTTTCTTCCTCTAAGTGCACCACCTGTTCTTCTGATCCCATTCCCCACCAATCTGCTTAACAACATCTCTCCTACAGTTATCCCCTCAATCTGTCACATCCTCAACCTCTCTGTCTCCACCGCTACTGTCCCTGACACCTTCAAGCACGCTGTAGTCACACCACTTCTCAAAAAACCTTCACTTGACCCCACCTGTCCCTCCAACTACCGCCCCATCTCTCTTCTACCCTTCCTCTCCAAATTACTTGAATGCGCTGTCCACTGCCGCTGCCTTGATTTCCTCTCCTCTCAGGCCGTCCTCGATCCGCTTCAATCAGGCTTTCGCCCACGACACTCGACAGAAACAGCACTCTCTAAAGTCTGCAATGACCTGTTCCTTGCCAAATCCAAAGGTCACTATTCCATCCTCATCCTCCTCGACCTATCGGCCGCCTTTGACACCGTCAACCATAATTTACTTCTTGACACACTGTCCTCATTCGGGTTCCAGGGCTCCGTCCTCTCCTGGTTCTCTTCGTACCTTTCCCAACGCGCCTTCAGAGTATTTTCTAATGGCTCTTCTTCCACCCCCATCCCGCTCTCTGTTGAGTTTCCTCAAGGATCTGTCCTTTGACCGCTTCTTTTCTCGATCTACACCTCTTCCCTGGGCTCACTGATCTCATCACATGGTTTCCAGTACCATCTCTATGCTGATGACACCCAGCTTTATCTCTCCACTCCCGACATCACAGTCGAAACCCAGGCCAAAGTTTCGGCCTGCCTCTCAGACATCGCTGTCTGGATGTCCAACTGGCATCTGAAACTGAACATGGCAAAGACTGAACTCCTTGTCTTTCCACCCAAACCCTCTTCTCCTCTTCCCCCACTTTCCGTCTCTGTTGACAACGTCCTCATCCTCCCAGTCTCTTCAGCCCGCAATCTCGGAGTCATCTTCGACTCCTCCCTCTCCTTCTCTGCCCATATCCAGCAGACAGCTAAGACCTGTCGCTTCTTCCTCTATAATATTAGCAAAATTCGCCCATTCCTCTCTGAACAGACCACCCGAACCCTCGTCCACTCGCTCGTTACCTCTCATCTTGACTATTGCAACCTTCTTCTCACTGGCCTCCCGCTTAGCCATCTATCCCCCCTTCAATCTGTCCAAAATTCCGCCGCACGTCTCATCTACCGCTTGAACCGATACTCTCATATCACCCCTCTCCTCAAGTCGCTTCACTGGCTCCCGATCCGCTACCGTATACAGTTCAAGCTTCTCCTACTGACCTTCAAGTGCACTCAATCTGCAGCCCCCCATTACCTCTCTACCCTCCTCTCCCTGTATGTTCCCACCCGTAACCTCCGCTCTCAGGACAAATCACTCCTATCCGTACCCTTCTCTACCACCGCTAACTCCAGACTCCGCCCCTTCTGCCTCGCATCACCTTATGCCTGGAACAGACATCCCGAGCCCATACGCCATGCGCCCTCCCTGCCTATCTTCAAGTCCTTACTCAAAGCCCATCTCTTCTCCCTTGCTTTTGGCGCCTAACCACCTTCCCCATTCATGTTACCTACACTGACTACAGAGTTTGTAACCTCTAGATTGTAAGCTACCTACACGGACTACATAAGTTGTAAGTTACCTACACAGACTACATAGTTTGTAACCTTTAGATTGTAAGCTCTCTTGAGCAGGGACTATCCTTCCCCATGTTAAACTTGTACAGCACTGCGTAACCCTGGCAGCGCTATAGAAATGCTAAGTAGTAGTAGTAGTGCGAAGGTGATGGACCTCACGCATCACCGAGATAGGCTTTTAGATAGTGCTGGGGAGGAGTTGGCTGTTTTGGTACATGTGGGTACCAATGACATAGGAAAATGTGGGAGAGAGGTTCTGGAAGCCAAGTTTAGGCTCTTAGGTAGAAAGCTCAAATCCAAATCCTCTGGGGTAACATTTTCAGATGTGCTTCCTGTTCCATGTATAGGGCCCAAGAGTCAGGCAGAGCTCCAGAGTCTCACTGCGTGGATGAGGCAATGGTTCAGGGAGGAGGGTTTTATATTTGTAAGGAACTTGGGCAACATTCTGGAGAAGGGGGAGCCTATTCTGGAATGATGGGCTCCACCTTTACCAGGATGGGACCAGGCTGCTGGCATCTGCATTTAGAAAGGAGATAGAGCAGCTTTCAAACTAGAAACTGGGGGAAGGCCAACAGTCTCTAATAAGCTCATGGTTTGGAATAAGGTATTTTTTAAAGATATCACCAAAACAGGGAAGATAGGATATCCCGATAGTGATGCTGCAAAAGAGACCATAGTAGATCAGGTGTCCTTAAATAAAAATCAGACAAGAGATTGTAAATTAATACTGTCAAGTACTGAGCATTATGTAAATAGAAACAACGAACAGTTTTAAATGTCTATATATTTATTTATTTGTTGCATTTGTACCCCACATTTTTCCACCTATTTGCAGGCTCAATGTGGCTTACATAGTACCGTCAAAGGCGTTTTTCCCAGTCGGTGGATAACAAATACAAAGTTATATATATGAATGCTAGAAGCCTAAGAAATAAGATGGCAGAGTTAGAATATATTGCACTAAGTGAAATATTAGATATAATAGGCATCTCTGAGACCTGGTAGAAGGAGGATAACCAGTTGGACACAAATTGTCATAGTGATAGGGTGGATTGAATTGGTGGAGGGGGTAGCATTGTATGTTAAGGAGGGCCTTCAATCAGATAGACTAAAAATTCTGCAGGACCCACAACACATCTTGGAATCCCTATGGATTGAAATTCCATGTGTAAAGTGGAAAAGGATAGTGATAAGAGTATACCCCCGTACTCCTGGCCAGAATGAAGACAGATGTAGAAATGTTATCAGAAATTCAGGAGACTAACAAACTGGTGAGCACAATAATAATGGGTGATTTCAATTACACAGTATTGACTGGATACATGTAACATCAGGGCTAGCTAGACAGGTAAAATTCCTTGACTAAATCAAGGACTGCTTTATAGAGCAGCTGGTACAGGACCCAACAGGAAGAGGAAAAATTCTAGAGCTAGTCCTTACTGGAGCGTATGATCTAGTGCAGGAGGTAATGGTGCCGGGGCCACTTGATAACAGTGATCATAATATGATCAGATTTGAAATCCGCTCTGGAGTAAGAACACACAGGAAATCCAAAACATTGGCATTTGACTTTTAAAAAGGAGACAATGATGAAATGAGAAGAATGTTGAAAACAAACTTAGCAGCTGTGAAGGTCAAAAATTGACAGGTGTGGATACTGTTCAAAAATACCAACTTGGAAGCCCAGGACAGTTATATTCCATGTATTAAAAAAGGAGGAAGGAAGGCCAAACAGCAGCTGGCATGGTTAAAAAAAGTGAGGTGAAAGAAGCTATTAGAGCTAAAAGAAAATCCTTTAGAAAATGGAAGAAGGATCCAACTGAAAATAAGAAACAGCATAAGGAATAACAAGTCAAAATGCATATCACTGATAAAGAAGGCAAAGAGACTTTGAATAAAAGATTGCGTTGGAGGCAAAAATGCCTAGTAAAAACGTTTTTAGGTATATTAGAAACAAGAAACTGGCAGAAGAATCGGTTGGACCACTAGATGACTGAGGGGTGAAATGGGCACTCGGGGAAGTCAAAGCCATAGCAGAGAGATTAAATGAATTCTTTGCTTCGGTCTTCACCGAGGAAGATTTGGGAGAGATACCGGTGCCAGAAATGGTATTCAAACTGACAAGTCAGAGAAACTGAATGAAATCTCTCTAATCCTGGAAGATGTAATGGCATAATTTGACAAACTAAAGAGTAGCAGATGGTATTCATCCCAGAGTAGTGATAGAATTGAAAAATAAACTTGCAGAACTATTGTTAGTAATATGTAATTTATCTTTAAAATCAAGCATGGTACCGGAAGATAAGATTGAAGGGTGGCCACAAATTGGTGGAAAAGGAAAAGATGGAGGATGTATGGGGGAAGATTGATTTATGGGGGAAGGGAATTTCCAGGATCTATGATCATATCAGAGGGACAACATTTGTAAAACATTCATATATGCAGGCCTGGGAGAAGGATCTGCAACAGAAATTGACTGACTCTGAATGGGGGCGGGTATGTAGGGAGGTTAAAAAAGCCTCTTTATGTGTATTTCTCAAAGAGAATGCCTATAAAATAATGAGTAGATGGTATTACACGCCAGAGAGAGTAAAAGCGATGTATCCTGGGGCCTCAGATATTTGCTGGAGGTGCAAGGAGGGAAAAGGTACCTTTTACCATGTGTGATGGAAATGCGTGGAAATTAAGAAATTTTGGAAGGGCATCACAGGGTTAATGACGGAGGTGTTGGACACTCCATTCCCGTATGGATTTTCAGAAGGCGTTTGACAAAGTGCCGCACGAAAAACTCCTGAAGAAATTGCAGAGTCATGGAATCGGAGGTAGGGTATTATTATGGATTAAGAACTGGTTGAAAGATAGGAAGCAGAGAGTAGGATTGCGTGGCCAGTATACTCAGTGGAGGAGGGTAGTTAGTGGGGTCCCGCAGGGGTCTGTGCTGGGTCCGTTGCTTTTTAATGTATTTATAAATGACCTAGAGATGGGAATAACTAGTGAGGTAATTAAATTCGCCGATGACACAAAATTATTCAGGGTCGTCAAGTCGCAGGAGGAATGTGAACGATTACAGGAGGACCTTGCGAGACTGGGAGAATGGGCGTGCAAGTGGCAGATGAAGTTCAATGTTGACAAGTGCAAAGTGATGCATGTGGGTAAGAGGAACCCGAATTATAGCTACGTCTTGCAAGGTTCCGCGTTAGGAGTTACGGATCAAGAAAGGGATCTGGGTGTCGTCGTCGATGATACGCTGAAACCTTCTGCTCAGTGTGCTGCTGCGGCTAGGAAAGCGAATAGAATGTTGGGTGTTATTAGGAAGGGTATGGAGTCCAGGTGTGCGGATGTTATAATGCCGTTGTATCGCTCCATGGTGCGACCGCACCTGGAGTATTGTGTTCAGTACTGGTCTCCGTATCTCAAAAAAGATATAGTAGAATTGGAAAAGGTACAGCGAAGGGCGACGAAAATGATAGTGGGGATGGGACGACTTTCCTATGAAGAGAGGCTGAGAAGGCTAGGGCTTTTCAGCTTGGAGAAGAGACGGCTGAGGGGAGATATGATAGAAGTGTATAAAATAATGAGTGGAATGGATCGGGTGGATGTGAAGCGACTGTTCACGCTATCCAAAAATACTAGGACTAGAGGGCATGAGTTGAAGCTACAGTGTGGTAAATTTAAAACGAATCGGAGAAAATTTTTCTTCACCCAACGTGTAATTAGACTCTGGAATTCGTTGCCGGAGAACGTGGTACGGGCGGTTAGCTTGACGGAGTTTAAAAAGGGGTTAGATAGATTCCTAAAGGACAAGTCCATAGACCGCTATTAAATGGACTTGGAAAAATTCCGCATTTTTAGGTATAACTTGTCTGGAATGTTTTTACGTTTGGGGAGCGTGCCAGGTGCCCTTGACCTGGATTGGCCACTGTCGGTGACAGGATGCTGGGCTAGATGGACCTTTGGTCTTTCCCAGTATGGCACTACTTATGTACTTATGTACTTATGATCCCAAATGGTGCTTACTAGGATGGGGGAACCAGAGAGGGGCTAAATGGGAACACAGGTTTAAGAGGGTAGGCCTTGCAGCTGCAAAATCTATAGTAGCAGCGTTTTGGAAGCAAACTGAGGGGCCCACAGTACAAAATTGGATTGGGAAGATTAGGGGACTTATCACAATGGAAGAACTGACAGACAAAAGGCGGGGGAGGTATAACCCAGAGGCAGAGGAATGGGTACACTTTGACCGACTAATAGGGAAAATTCGGAAGGAGGAGGGGACAGAGGGGAGGACAAGGAGGGAATGATTGGGATTGAGGTAGAGGGGGAAGAGGGGAGGGGGAAGGGGGTACGGGTGGGGGAGGAAAACGAAAGGGCAATAGATTTTGATATTGTTTATTGAATATATGCCTGTACCCTGAAGTGAAGATTTTGGAGTGGCGGATGATAATGGTGAATGGGGCGAGGCACTGTAATGTTGTTATATTTGTGGTATGTTTAATAAACTTTACAAATTTAAAAAAAAAAAGATTGAAGGGTGGCCAACATAACACCAATTTTTAAAAAAATGTTTTTAAAGGTTGCAGAGGTGATCCGGTAAATTAGACCGGGGCAAAATGGTAGAGACTGTTATAAAAAAAAAAAAAAAAACAATATTACATGGGTTAATGAGACAGAGCCAACATGGATTTAGTGAAGGGAACTCTTGCGTCACCAATCTACTACATTTCTTTGAAGGGTTGAACAAAACATGTTGATAAAGGTGAGCCAGTTGATATTGTATACCTGGATTTTCAAAAGGCATTTGACAAAGTACCTATGAAAGACTCCAGAGGAAATTGGAGAGTCATGGGATAGGAGGTAGTATTCTATTGTGGATTAAAAACTGGTTAAAAGATAGAAAACAGAGAGTAGAGTTAAATGGTCAGTATTCTCAATGGAGAAGGGTACATTTCCGGGTAGAGTTCCGCAAGGGTCTGTATTGCTAGGACCGCTGCTTTTTAATATATTTTTAAATGATCTAGAGATGGAAGTAACTAGAGAGGTAATTAAATATGCTGATGACACAAAGAGGACGTGAAAATGTGAAAAATTACAAGGAGACCTAACCAGACTGGGCATCCAAATGGCAGATGACATTTAATGTGAGCCAGTGCAAAGTGATGCACGTGTGAAAGAGGACCCGAGCTATAGCTACATGATGCATGGTTCCACATTAGGAGTCACCGACCAGGAAAAGGGAAAGAAAAATTAGACTTTATATACCGCCTTTCTGTGGTTTTTGGAACTACATTCAAAGTAGGTTTGTAGTATATACAGGTACTTATTTGTACCTGGGGCAATGGAGGGTTAAGTGACTTGCACAGAGTCACAAGGAGCTGCAGTGGGAATTGAATCCAGTTCCTCAGTATCAAAGTCTGCTGCACTAACCACTAGGCTATTCCTCCACTCCTGTGAAAAGGGATCTAGGTGTCATCGTTGATAAGTTGAAAAACCCTCTGCTCAGTGTGCAATGGCAGCTAAGAAAGAAAATAGAATATTAGTTGTTAGGAAAGGAATGGAAAACAAAAATGTGGACGTTATAATGCCTTTGTTTTGCTCCATGGTGCAACTGCACCTTGAATACTGTGTGCAGTTCTGGTCACTACATCTCAAAAAAGATATTGTAGAATTAGAAAAGGTACAGAGAAAGGCGACGAAAATGATGAAGTGGATGGGACGACTTCCCTATGAGGAAAGGTGGCTAGGCTTTTCAGCTTGGAGAAAAGACAGCTGAAGGAAAAATGTTAGAGGTTTATAAAATAAGTGCAGTTGAACGGGTAGACGTGAATCGTTTGTTTACTCTTTCATTGTGTGCCCTCTAGTCCTAGTATTTTTGGAATCTACAAAGTAGTAAATTTAAAACAAATCGGAGAAAATATTTCTTCACTCAACATGTAATTAAACTCTGAAATACATTGCCAGAGAATGTGGTAAAAGCAGTTAGCTTAGCAAGGTTTAAAAAAGGTTTGGATAGCTTCCTAAAAGAAAAGTTCATAAGCCATGATTAAGATGGACTTGGGAAAATCCACTGCTTATTTCTAGGATAAGCAGTATAAAATGTACTATACTGTTTTGGGATCTTGCCAGGTACTTGTAACCTGGATTGATCACTGATAGAAACAGGATGCTGGGCTTGATGGACCTTCGGTTTGTCCCTGTATGACAGAGCATGTTTTTATGTTAAGCTCTCTCTTGTAGTATGTTTTCCAAAATCAGCTCACTAGGGTTCCTTTTTACTAACTTGTGTTAAGTAGCTAACCCAGGATTTTCAGCACAGTAGACAGTTGCAGGCCCATACTGCTCTCTACTGCACTAAAGAGGGGAGAGAAAAGGAGTGGTATTTGATATATCTCCTTTCTGTGGTTACAATCAAAGTGGTTTATGTATTATATACAGCATTGATAAAAGAAGGCCAAAAGAGAATACAAAGAGAAATTTGCCTTGGGAGGTAAAAACTCATAGTATTGAGTTTTTCAGGTATATATATCGGAAGCAGAAAACCTGTGAGGGAATCCATGAGACTGTTAGATCATCAAAGAATAAAAGGGGCACTCAGGGAGGACAGGGCCACACCAGAGAGGCTGAATGAATTCTTTGCCTCGGCCTTTACAGAAGAGGATATAAGGGATCTACCTGTATCATCTTTCAAGGGCGATGATGCAGAAGAACTGAAAGAAATCTCAGTGAACTTGAAAGATGTACTGGGCCAAATCGACAAATTAAAGAGTAGTAAATCATCTGGACCGGATGATGTATACCCTAGGGTACTTACTGAAGGAACTAAAATATGAAATTGCAGATCTGCTGTTAGTAATCTGTAACCTGTTAAAATGGTTCATAGTACCTGAAGATTGGAGGGTGGCTATTGTAACACCTATTTTTAAAAAGGGATCCATGAAACTACAGACTGGTATGCCTCATGTCAGTTCCAGGCAAAATTGTGGCAACTCTTGTTAAGAATAAAATCACTGAACACACAACTTGGTTTAATTGGACAGAGCCAACATAGATTCAGTCAAGGGAAGTCTTGCCTCACCAGTTTGCTTCATTTCTTTGAATTCGTGAATAAACATGTGGATAAAGGTGAGCATTTGACAAAGTTCCTCTTGAGAGACTCCTGAGAAAATTAAAAACCCATGGGATAGGAGGCAGTATTCTGTTGTGGACTAGGAATAGGTTGATGGATAGAAAACAGAGGGTAGGGTTAAATGGCTAATTCTCTCAGTGGAGGAAGGTAACTGGTAGAATGACCTAGGGATTTGTACAGGGACCGGTGCTGTTTAACATATTTATTCATGATGAGTGAAATTAAATTTGCACACAACACAAAACTATTCAAAGTTGTTAAAACCCATGTTGATTTTGAAAAATTGCAGGAAGACCTTAGGAAGTTAGAAGATTAGGCATCCAAATGTGGACAAGTGATGCACATTTGAAAGAATAATCCAAATCAGTTATATGCTAGGTTTTACCGTAGGAGGCAGCACCCAAGAAAAAGATCTAGGAATCATTGTGAACAATACGCTGGAATCTTCTGTCTAGTGTATGGCAATGGCCAAAAAAGCAAGTAGAATGCTAGAAATAATTTAGGAAAGGGATAGGAAATAAAACAAAGAATATTATAATGCCTCTGTATCGCTCTATGATGCGACCACACTTTGAGTATTGTGTGCAATTCTGGTCACCATATCTTAAAAAAGGTATAGCAGAATTAGAAAAGCTTTAAGGGAAAGGCCTCAAAAATGATTAAAGGGATGGAACTGCTCTCATGTGAGGAAAAGCTTAAGAAATGTGTGGATATGATAGAGGTCTACAAAATACTGAGTGTTCTAGAATGGGTAAATGTAAATCAATTTTTTTTGTACCCTTTCAAAAAGTACAAAGTCTAGGGGACACTCAAGGAAATTACATGGTTTTACTTTTAAAACAAGCAGGAGGAAATATTTTTTCACTCGTCTGGAACTCGTTGCAAGAGGATATGGTATCAATGGTGAGCATATCTGGGTTTTAAAAAGTCTTGGACAAGTTCCTGGAAGAAATATCCATAGTCTTCTATTGAGATACAGATGGAGAAAGCTGCTGCTTGTCCCTGGGACCAGTAGCATGAATCTTGATATTTGGGATTCTGTCAGATACTTGTGACCTGAATTGGCCACTGTTGGAAGCAAGGTACTGGGTTGGATTGACCATTGGTCTTACCCAGTATGTCTGCTATTATGATCTTATGTTGTATCTGGGGCAGAAAGGGTTAAGTGATTTGCCCAGAGTCACAAGGAGCTGTAGTGAGAATCGAACTCAGTTCCCCTGGTTCTCAGGTCACGGTACTAACCATCTTTTCAGTGTCTTGCTTAGATCCTACCTACTGTCTAGATGCAGGTATACCCCATTCATTTACTGCACGTACTGCTCATTCTCCGAGGACAAGCAGGCTGCTTGTTCTCACGACTGGGGTGACGTCCGCGGCAGCCCTCACCAACCGGAAAAAAGCTTCGCGGGACGGTTGGCACGCAGGGCACGCCCACCGCGCATGCGCAGCCGTCTTCCCGCCCGTGCGCGACCGCTCCCGCCAGTTCCTTTTTTTCCGCGACTGGAGAGAGTTGTGCTTTGCCGCTCTCTCTGTTTTCAGCCGCCGGATTTCGATCGCGTTTGCGCGGATCGTCGCTTTTCTTTCTAAAACTTCTTGTTTTTTGGTTACCGCCGGTTTCCTTTTTCAAAAAAAAAAAAAAAAAAACCTGAGTGCGCGCTCCCCTTTTCCCTCGCTTCTAGCGGGGACGCCACGTTGCGGCCTAGTGGTCGCTCGGTCGTTTCTTTTTTCGAGGTGTGATTCCAGCCACCATTGACGACTTTGACTTCGCCGACGCGATTTTTCTGTCGATGTCCTCGAAGGTCCCGAGTGGATTTAAAAAGTGTGGTCGCTGCGGCCCGGCCGATCTCGCAGACCGACACCCACGCTTGGTGCCTCCAGTGCCTCGGGCCGGAGCACAATATCAAGTCGTGTTCTCTGTGTCTCGGTCTCCGGAAACGGACTCAGGTTGCGAGGCAAGTTCTGTGGGACCGTCTTTTTGGAACTTGCGCCGGCCCCTCGACGTCGACCTCGAAGGCATCGGTATCGACGCCCGGCCCTTCGGTACCGGTATCGATGCCCGAGACATCGGCACCGATGGCAGCGACCCCAGGAGAACAGGTCCCGTCGGTCCTCCGGTGAGAGTGGAGGTGAGAGGCCGCGTGGGCAATCGGCCCCGGTCACTCCCTCAGCTCGTGGGCCGCGGGACCGAACCCTGTCTGACCCGGTACCTCGAGACCGAGGGGGATCTACCTCCTCCTCCTCCATGCCTTCCGGCGCCGGTGACGGGCATCGCAAGAAGGATAAGAAGCGTCGTCACCGGTCGCCCTCGGTGCATCCGGATATCGGAGAGGAGGCGACGCCGAAGCGTCATCGAGAGGAGAGGTCTCCGTCGGTGGTGGAGGTACCGACGCGTCGGGGTTCCGGCACCTCGGTGCCGTCTCCTGGCCCCCATCAGCTTCTGCCGGCGACGCCCCTACCGGCCCCACCGCCTTTCCCGGCAGCGGGCCTGGACGAGTGCCTCAGAGCCATCCTTCTGGGGATCCTGGAAGGGCTGATGCGCCAGGGCCGATGACTGTGGCGCCGGCGAGCTCTAGCCCGGCGCCGGGGCCGTCGACACCGCCGCCGCTTGCGGCGCCGGTCTCGACCGCCACGCAGGTGGAGTCGATGGAGGGAGCTCCGTCCCCGCCGGCGCGGGAGTCCACCGCTCGACGACACCGAGACCTCGGTGCCTCGACGTCGAGCCGGGCCCGGTTCAGGACTCAGCTACATGAGCTTATGTCCGATACCGAGGATGAGGACTCGTGGGGGGAAGAGGAGGACCCTAGATATTTCTCCTCAGAGGAGTCTACGGGCCTTCCCTCGGACCCCACGCCTTCACAGGAGAGGAAACTCTCACCTCCCGAGAGTCTCTCCTTTGCCTCCTTTGTGCGGGATATGTCTATTAGCATTCCCTTCCCCGTGGTCTCTGTGGAAGAGCCGAGGGCCGAGATGCTCGAGGTCCTCGACTATCCATCACCACCTAGAGAGTCCTCCACGGTGCCGCTGCACAATGTCCTCAAGGAGACACTGCTTCGGAACTGGGTGCGACCATTAACTAACCCCACCATTCCCAAGAAAGCAGAGTCCCAGTACAGGATCCACTCCGACCCAGAGTTAATGCGGCCACAATTGCCCCATGACTCAGCGGTCGTGGATTCTGCTCTCAAGAGGGCACGGAGTTCGAGGGATACCGCCTCGGCGCCCCCGGGGCGGGAGTCTCGCACTCTGGACTCGTTTGGGAGGAAGGCCTACCAATCCTCCATGCTCGTGACCCGCATCCAGTCATACCTGCTCTATATGAGCATTCATATGCGGACCTATGTGCAACAACTGGCGGACCTGGTCGAGAAGCTCCCGCCGGAGCAGTCCAGGCCTTATCAGGAGGTGGTCAGGCAGCTGAAGGCGTGCAGAAAGTTCCTGTCCAGGGGTATCTATGACACCTGTGACGTGGCATCTCGTGCTGCGGCCCAAGGTATAGTGATGCGCAGGCTCTCATGGCTGCGTGCCTCTGACCTGGACAACCGCACCCAGCAGAGACTGGCCGACGTCCCTTGCCGGGGGGATAACATTTTTGGTGAGAAGGTCGAGCAGATGGTGGACCAACTGCATCAGCGGGAAACCGCTCTCGACAAGCTCTCCCACCGGGCGCCTTCAGCATCCACCTCAGCAGGTGGACGTTTTTTCCCGGGCCCGGCAGGCTGCACCCTATTCTTTTGCAAAGCGTAGGTACAACCAGCCGGCCCGAAGGCCTCGTCAGGCACAGGGACAGCCCCAGCGCGCTCGTTCCCGTCAACAGCGTGCGCCTAAGCAGCCCCCTGCGCCTCCACAGCAAAAGCCAGGGACGGGCTTTTGACTGGATCCACGGGAACATAGCCGCCCTCAAAGTGTCCGTACCGGACGATCTGCCGGTCGGGGGGAGGTTAAAATATTTTCACCAAAGGTGGCCTCTCATAACCTCCGACCAGTGGGTTCTCCAAATAGTGCGGTGCGGATACGCCCTGAATTTGACCTCCCTGCCTCCAAATTGTCCTCCGGGAGCTCAATCCTTCAGCTCCCATCACAAGCAGGTACTTGCAGAGGAACTCTCCGCCCTTCTCAGCGCCAATGCGGTCGAGCCCGTACCACCCGGGCAGGAAGGGCAGGGATTTTATTCCAGGTACTTCCTTGTGGAAAAGAAAACAGGGGGGATGCGTCCCATCCTAGACCTGAGAGGCCTGAACAAATTCCTGGTCAAAGAAAAGTTCAGGATGCTTTCCTTGGGCACCCTTCTACCAATGATTCAGAAAAACGATTGGCTATGTTCCCTGGATTTAAAGGATGCATATACTCACATCCCGATACTGCCACCTCACAGACAGTATCTCAGATTCCGCCTGGGCGCACGACACTTTCAGTACTGTGTGCTGCCCTTTGGGCTCGCCTCCGCCCCACGAATGTTTACAAAGTGCCTCGTGGTGGTGGCGGCGTACCTACGCAGGCTGGGAGTGCACGTGTTCCCATATCTCGACGATTGGCTGGTCAAGAACACCTCGGAGGCAGGAGCCCTCCGGTCCATGCAGTGCACTACTCAACTCCTGGAGCTGCTGGGGTTTGTGATAAATTACCCAAAGTCCCATCTCCAGCCAACCCAGTCTCTGGAATTCATAGGAGCTCTGCTGAATACCCAGACGGCTCAGGCCTTCCTTCCCGAAGCGAGGGCCAACAACCTCCTGTCCCTCGCTTCGCAGACCAGAGCATCTCAGCAGGTCACAGCTCGGCAGATGTTGAGACTTCTGGGTCATATGGCCTCCACAGTTCATGTGACTCCCATGGCTCGTCTTCACATGAGATCTGCTCAATGGACCCTAGCTTCCCAGTGGTTCCAAGCCACCGGGAATCTAGAAGATGTCATCCGCCTCTCCACCAGTTGCCGCACTTCACTGCTCTGGTGGACCATCCGGACCAATTTGACCCTGGGGCGTCCATTCCAAATTCCACAGCCCACAAAGGTGCTGACGACGGATGCATCTCGCCTGGGTTGGGGAGCTCATGTCGATGGGCTTCACACCCAGGGTCTGTGGTCCCTCCAGGAAAAGGATCTGCAGATCAACCTCCTGGAGCTCCGAGCGATCTGGAACGCGCTGAAGGCTTTCAGAGATCGGCTGTCCTGCCAAATTATCCAAATTCGGACAGACAATCAGGTTGCAATGTATTACGTCAACAAGCAGGGGGGCACCGGATCTCGCCCCCTGTGCCAGGAAGCCGTCGGGCTGTGGCGTTGGGCGTGCCACTTTGGCATGCTCCTCCAAGCCACGTACCTGGCAGGCGTAAACAACAGTCTGGCCGACAGACTGAGCAGAGTCATGCAACCGCACGAGTGGTCGCTCCATTCCAGAGTGGTACGCAAGATCTTCCGAGAGTGGGGCACCCCCTCGGTGGATCTTTTCGCCTCTCAGACCAACCACAAGCTGCCTCTGTTCTGTTCCAGACTTCAGACACACGGCAGGCTAGCGTCAGATGCCTTTCTCCTTCATTGGGGGACCGGCCTCCTGTATGCTTATCCTCCCATACCTTTGGTGGGGAAGACCTTACTGAAGCTCAAGCAAGACCGCGGCACCATGATTCTGATAGCGCCCTTTTGGCCCCGTCAGATCTGGTTCCCTCTTCTTCTGGAGTTGTCCTCAGAAGAACCGTGGAGATTGGAGTGTTTTCCGACTCTCATTTCGCAGAACTACGGAGCGTTGCTGCACCCCAACCTTCAATCCCTGGCTCTCACGGCCTGGATGTTGAGGGCGTAGACTTCGCTGCGTTGGGTCTGTCTGAGGGTGTCTCCCGGGTCTTGCTTGCCTCTAGGAAGGATTCCACTAAAAAGAGTTACTTTTTCAAGTGGAGGAGGTTTGTCGTTTGGTGTGAGAGCAAGGCCCTAGAACCTCGTTCTTGCCCTGCACAGAACCTGCTTGAATACCTTCTGCACTTATCAGAGTCTGGCCTCAAGACCAACTCAGTAAGGAATCACCTTAGTGCGATTAGTGCTTACCATTATCGTGTGGAAGGTAAAGCCATCTCTGGAGAGCCTTTAGTCGTTCGATTCATGCGAGGCTTGCTTTTGTCAAAGCCCCCTATCAAGCCTCCTACAGTGTCATGGGATCTCAACGTCGTCCTCACCCAGCTGATGAAACCTCCTTTTGAGCCACTGAATTCCTGCCATCTGAAGTACTTGACCTGGAAGGTCATTTTCTTGGTGGCAGTTACTTCAGCTCGTAGGGTCAGTGAGCTTCAAGCCCTGGTAGCTCATGCTCCGTATACCAAATTTCATCACAACAGAGTAGTGCTTCGCACCCACCCAAAGTTCCTGCCGAAGGTAGTGTCGGAGTTCCATCTTAATCAGTCAATTGTCTTGCCAACATTCTTCCCCAGGCCGCATACCCGCCCTGCTGAACGTCAGTTGCACACATTGGACTGCAAGAGAGCATTGGCCTTCTACTTGGAGCGGACACAGCCCCACAGACAGTCCGCCCAATTGTTTGTTTCTTTCGACCCTAACAGGCTAGGGGTCGCTGTCGGGAAATGCACCATCTCCAATTGGCTAGCAGATTGCATTTCCTTCACTTACGCCCAGGCTGGGCTGACTCTTGAGGGTCATGTCACGGCTCACAGTGTTAGAGCCATGGCAGCGTCAGTGGCCCACTTGAAGTCAGCCACTATTGAAGAGATTTGCAAGGCTGCGACGTGGTCATCTGTCCACACATTCACATCACATTACTGCCTCCAGCAGGATACCCGACGCGACAGTCGGTTCGGGCAGTCGGTGCTGCAGAATCTGTTTGGGGTGTAAATCCAACTCCACCCTCCAGGACCCGAATTTATTCTGGTCAGGCTGCACTCTCAGTTAGTTGTTCTTCGTAGGTCAATTTCTGTTGTACCCTCGCCGTTGCGAGGTTCAATTGACCTGGGTTCTTGTTTTGAGTGAGCCTGAAAGCTAGGGATACCCCAGTCGTGAGAACAAGCAGCCTGCTTGTCCTCGGAGAAAGTGAATGATGCATACCTGTAGCAGGTGTTCTCCGAGGACAGCAGGCTGATTGTTCTCACCTACCCTCCCTCCTCCCCTTTGGAGTTGTGTGTTTTCATCTTTTGCTAGTCATTCAACTGGCGGGAGCGGTCGCGCACGGGCGGGAAGACGGCCGCGCATGCGCGGTGGGCGTGCCCTGCGTGCCGACCGTCCCACGAAGCTTTTTTCCGGTTGGTGGGGGCTGCCGCGGACGTCACCCCAGTCGTGAGAACAATCAGCCTGCTGTCCTCGGAGAACACCTGCTACAGGTATGTATCATTCACTTTCTCATTAAGTTTCGCATTACATTTGCAGTAAGTGCAAAAATTACCGCACTTTACTAAAACAGCTCCTAAATGAAAAGCAGAAAATTGTAAAATGCAAACAGAACAAATAGAGAGGGTAATACAACATACATAGAAAGTGTACAGACAAAGAAGCAACACTGGGCCTTCAAGACTGGGACAACTGTAATTCTTTATTTAGCAAAAGACCCGACACGGGCTGTGTTTCGGCGTCAGACAACGCCTGCCTCAGGGGTCAAAATATAGTACTGTGATGTATAAGTTGTGTAGGTACTGTGCCTATATGACGAAATGGAGATGCAATCAAAGTGTAGTACTGCGATAAGTTGTATAGGTACAGTGCCTGACGCGAAAAACAGTCCAAGAGTCGTCCTCCCTCATGAATGTGGCCATGAGGGAGGACGACTCTTGGACTGATTTTCGCGTCAGGCACTGTACCTATACAGCTTGTATATCGCAGTACTACACTTTGCGTCTCCATTTCATCAAATAGGCACAGTACCTACACAACTTATACATCGCAGTACTACATTTTGACCCCTGAGGCAGGCATTGTCTGACGCCGAAACACGGCCCATGTCGGGTCTTTTGCTAAATAAAGAATGTTGTCCCAGTCTTGAAGGCCCAGTGTTGCTTTTTTTTGTCTGTAAAATGCAAACAGAAAAATGTACTAAAAGGTGAGACAAAAACCAAAAGGATCACTAATATACTATAAATATTAAAACAAAATGTCACTTCCAATATTCAGATCACCAGGTAGAAATATCTTTTGAGTACCATACATACAAAAACATATTTTGATGCAAAAAAAACTGTTCTATAGCCAAGAAATGTTGTGCCAACCAGGAATGCTAATATTGTGAAAACTATTACACTACACCTGCCCACTGAAGATAAACCACACACACATATATGGAGTCTGGAAAAAATGGCACCCCAACACTTTACCAAATAACAGAAAAACAAATATACTGTTGAAAAAAAAATAAATTCTCCGAGGACAAGCAGGCTGCTTGTTCTCACATGTGGGTCGACGTCTGCGTCGGCCCGGGAACCGGCCATTCTGCAAGCAAAATATTTAAAAATCTTGCCAGAGTCTCTTCTGGTGCACGTGTGCGGATCGGCTTCCTTCCCATTGCGTGAGCGTTCATGCTCAGTTATATTTTCTCCGCAGTCGAGTTTTCCCCGCTCCTTGCAGGCCCGGGAAAGAGTTTTCTGCATTGTTTTTCTTATTTCTTTCTTTTTTTTGTTGTTACGATTTACAGTTAAAAAAAAAAAAAAAAAACCCTCCCGTAGCTTTCTTTACTTTTTTGCCCCTTTTAAAGTTTCCGTTGTTTTTCGACGCTGCTGGCTTAGGCCGCGCGGTTGGGTTGTTCCCTTCTTTTTGTGCCCTTTTTTCTTTTAACAGGCACGATCACGTCTTTTGATTTTGCCAAAGCCGTTTTTTCTTCCTTGTCATCAAAGACTCCCAGAGGCTTCAAACGTTGTACTCGGTGCAACCGGACTATCTCGGGTACCAATACCCACGCTTTGTGTATCCAGTGCCTTGGGCCCAACCAAGGCCCAGCCACTTGCAGTCTGTGTCTTCGCATGAAGAAACAGACCCAAGCGTGTCGAGAGGCCCAACATGAGAAGCTTTTTTGGGGCTCAGTCCGGTCCTTCGTCGACATCGGTACCAAGGTTGGCATCGATGTCTGGAGCGAAGGTAAAAGCTGCGGAATGACCAACTCGTGCTGGGAGCAGTGAGGCATCGAGTGGGTCTCCACCTGTCTCGAGGCCTCCTATTATGTCAGGCCCCCTGGGACCGACCTTCATCGGACCCGGCCCCAAGGAGACGTGAGGATTCCACGTCTTCCTCATCAGTACAGAGGAGTCTCGATGATGGAAAACATGAAAAAAGATCTGCAGAAGCTTGAAGAATGGTCTAAGGTTTGGCAATTAAAATTCAATGCGAAAAAATGCAAAGTGATGCACTTAGGGAAGAGAAATCCACGGGAGACGTATGTGTTAAGCGGTGAGAGTCTGATAGGTACAGATGGGGAGAGGGATCTTGGGGTGATAGTATCTGAGGATATGAAGGCAACGAAACAGTGTGACAAGGCGGTGGCTGTAGCGATAAGGTTGCTAGGCTGTATATAGAGAGAGGTGTGACCAGCAGAAGAAAGGAGGTGTTGATGCCCCTGTACAAGTCGTTGGTGAGGCCCCACCTGGAGTATTGTGTTCAGTTTTGGAAGCCGTATCTTGCGAAGGATGTAAAAAGAATTGAAGTGGTGCAAAGGAAAGCTACGAGAATGGTATGGGATTTGCGTTACAAGACGTATGAGGGGAGACTTGCGGACCTGAACATGTATACTCTGGAGGAAAGGAGAAACAGGGGTGATATGATACAGACGTTCAAATATTTGAAAGGTATTAATCCGCAAACGAATCTTTTCCGGAGATGCGAAGGCAGTAGAACGAGAGGACATGAAATGAGATTGAAGGGGGGCAGACTCAGGAAAAATGTCAGGAAGTACTTTTTCACGGAGAGAGTGGTGGATACTTGGAATGCCCTCCCGCGGGAGGTGGTGGAGATGAAAACGGTAACAGAATTCAAACATGTGTGGGATAAACATAAAGGAATCCTGTTCAGAAGGAATGTATCCTTGGGAGCTTAGCCGAGTTTAGGTGGCAGGAGCCGGTGGTGGGAGGCGGGGCTGGTGGTTGGGAGGCAGAGATAGTGCTGGGCAGACTTATATGGTCTGTGCCAGAGCTGGTGGTGGGAGGCGGGGCTGGTGGTTGGGAGGCGGGGATAGTGCTGGCCAGACTTATACGGTCTGTGCCCTGAAGAGGACAGGTACAAATAAAAAGTAGCACATATGAATTTATCTTGTTGGGCAGACTGGATGGACTGTGCAGGTCTTTTTCTGCCGTCATCTACTATGTTACTATGTTATGTTACTATGTTATGATGACAGACGTCAAGCGAAGGCGAAGAAGCACCGTCATCGTTCTCCTTCGACACACGGTACTGGGAGCTCCGGGGCGTCGAGAGATTCGGCACCCGAGAAGCATAGGTGCCGAGAGGATTGCTCTCCCTCTATTCAGGAGGTGCCGATGCGTCGGTCTAGCAGCGAGATACCTGCTCCCGAGCCTTGACAGATTCTGCCACCAGCTCCTATACCGACCCCACAGCCTTGTCCGACGGCGGCTCTTGACGAGCGCATCAGGGCCCTGCTTCCAGAGCTTATGGAAGGGTTACTGTGCCAGTCTGCTCTGTGCGGGGACCGCTGCTTTTTAACATATTTATAAATGACCTAGAGATGGGAGTAACTAGTGAGGTAATTAAATTTGCTGATGAGACAAAGTTATTCAAAGTCGTTAAATTGCGGGAGGATTGTGAAAAATTATAAGAGGACCTTAGGAGACTGGGAGACTGGGCGTCTAAATGGCAAATGATGTTTAATGTGAGCAAGTGCAAAGTGATGCATGTGGGAAAGAGGAACCCGAATTATAGCTACGTCATGCAAGGTTCCACGTTAGGAGTCCCGGACCAAGAAAGGAATCTAGGTGTCGTCGTTGATGATACGTTGAAACCTGCTCAGTGTGCTGCTGCGGCTAAGAAAGCAAATAGAATGTTAGGTATTATTAGGAAAGGAAAACAAAAATGAGGATGTTATAATGCCTTCGTATCGCTCCATGGTGCAACCGCACCTTGAATATTGTGTTCAATTCTGGTCGCCACATCTCAAAAAAGGTAAAGTGGAATTAGAAAAGGTGCAGAGAAGGGCGACAAAAATGATAAAGGGGATGGGACAACTTTCCTTTGAGAAAAGGCAGCTGAGGGGAGATATAATAGAGGTCTATAAAATAATGAATGGAGTTGAACGGGTAGATGTGAAGCGTCTGTTCACGCTTTCCAAAAATACTAGGACTAGGGGGCATGAGATGAAGCTACAATGTAGTAAATTTAAAACAAATCTGAGAAAATTGTTCTTCACTCAACGTGTAATTAAACTCTAGAATTCATTGCCAGAGAATGTGGTAAAGACAGTTAGCTTAGCGGAGTTTTAAAAAGGTTTGGACGGCTTCCTAAAGGAAAAGTCCATAGACCATTATTAAACGGACTTGGGGGAAATCCACTATTTCTGGGATAAGCAGTATAAAATGTTTTGTACTTTTTTGGGATCTTGCTGGGTATTTGTGACCTGGATTGGCCACTGTTAGAAACAGGATGCTGGGCTCAATGGACCTTTGGTCTTTC
This sequence comes from Microcaecilia unicolor, assembly GCF_901765095.1. Classification (NCBI taxonomy): domain Eukaryota; kingdom Metazoa; phylum Chordata; class Amphibia; order Gymnophiona; family Siphonopidae; genus Microcaecilia; species Microcaecilia unicolor. The sequence goes on along the minus strand of NC_044035.1, from coordinate 250,098,552 downwards.
CCAGTATTGCAGTACTTATGTGTTGGGGGTGCTTGCATCTTCCGTACCATCTGCTACAGCGGTATCTGGCTCTTTGCCTGTGGTGAGGTTCCCGACCTCGGTGCTGCCTGCACCCAGGTTGACTCCCCTTCGACGTCGGTGGAGGAAGCTTCACTGGAGTCCAGGTGGGTGTCAACTTCTCGGCACCGCAATCGAGGACGTCGTTCCTCGGCATCAAGACAGGCTCAGTTTCAGACTGCTCTGAGAGATGTCTTGTCCAATATTGAAGATGAGCGTTCATGGGTGGAAGAGGAGGATCCCAGGTACTTTTCATCTGATGAGTCCTATGGGATTCCTTCTGAACCTTCCCCTCCACCTGAAAGGAGACTGTCTCCACTGGAGAGTCTATCCTTTACCTCCTTTGTTTGGGAAATGGCTGCGACTATTCCCTTCCCTTCCCTATGGAGGTTGAGGATGAGCCCAGGGCTGAGATGCTCGAGGTCCTGGATTATGCTTCTCCACCTAGAGAGGCTGCAACGGCTCCTTTGCATAATGTACTGAAGGAAGTCCTTAAGCGAAACTGGTCGTTCCCTCTGTCTAACCTTGTGATCCCAAAAAGAACTGAATCCCAATATCGGATCCATGGGGAACCTGGATTGATGAAGTCTCAGCTACCTCACAATTCCATGGTGGCAGAACTCGGTGAGGCAACTGTCTAGCTTGATTGATGCGCTCCCTCCTGAGCAGGCTGAGCCTTTTTGCCAGGTGGTCAGGCAGCAGAAGGCGTGTCGAAAATTCCTGGCCAGGGGTACGTTCGACACTTTTGATGTAACATCCAGGATCGCTGCCCAAGGTATAGTGATGCACAGACTCTCATGGCTGCGTGTCTCTGACCTGGATCATTCGGTCCAGCAGCGGATGGCGGATGTTCCTTGCTGGGGGGATAACCTTTTTGGTGAGAAAGTAGAGGATCTGGATGACCAGCTCAAAAAGCATAATGATGCTATGGATTCTCTCTCCCGCTGGGCGTCTTCTGCTACTACCTCCTCATCTAGGAGGTTTTTTGGAGGGAACAGGAGTGCTCCCTATACCTATGCTAGGCGTAGGTACGCTCCTGCTTCTCAGCAGCCTGCTCAGGCTCAGTCCCAGCGCGCTCGTACTCGTCAACTGTGTACGCCTAAGGCCTCTGTGGCTTTCCAGCAAAAGCAAGGGACAGGCTTTTGACTGGCTGCAGTTCAGCATAGCCTCAGAAAAAGTGTCCATGCCGGACGACTGGCCGGTCGGGGGGAGGTTGATATTTTTTCACCAAAGGTGGCTTATCATAATCTCCGACCGGTGGGTTCTTCAAATAGTCTGGTCAGGATACACCCTAAATCTGGAATCCAAACCTCCAAATTGTCCACCGGGAGCTCATTCTTACAGTTCCCAGCACAAAGAGGTACTTCCAGAGGAACTCTCCGCCCTTCTACAGGCCCAAGCGGTTGAACCCGTTCCACCAGGGGAAGAAGGGCTGGGATTCTATTCCAGGTACTTCCTTGTGCAAAAGAAAACAGGGGGGATGCATCCCATCTTAGACCTGAGGGCCCTGAACAAATTTCTAGTCCGAGAAAAGTTCAGGATGGTTTCCCTGGTCACCCTTCTTTCCATGATTCAGGAAAACGATTGGCTATGCTCGCTGGACTTAAAGGATGCTTATACCCACATCTCGATACTTCCAGCTCACAGGAAGTATCTTCGATTTCGTTTGGGAACACGGCACTTTCAGTGCTGTGTACTGCCATTTGGCCTGGTGTCTGCACCCAGAGTGTTTACTAAATGCCTAGCTGTAGTCGCAGCGTCACTACGCAGACTGGGAGTGCATGTGTTACCTTATCTCGATGATTGGCTGATGAAGAGCACCTCGAAGGAGGGTGCTCTGGAGTCCATGTGAATGACTATTCGGGTGCTAGAGCTACTGGGGTTCATCATAAATTATCCCAAGTCCCATCTTTCCCCAGTCCAAAAATTGGAATTCATTGGAGCCCTGTTGAACACTCAAACAGCTCGAGCTTATCTTCCTGAGGCAAGGACGGACAACCTTCTGTCCCTGGTGTCCATGGTTCAAGTGTCTCAGCAGGTCACGGCTCGGCAGATGTTGAGACTTCTGGGGCACATGGCCTCCACAGTTCATGTAACACCCATGGCACATCTACATATGAGATCAGCTCAATGGACCCTAGCTTCCCAGTGGTTTCAAGCTGCGGGGGATCTAGAAGATGTAGTCCAACTGTCCACCAGCTTTCGGAATTCTCTTCAGTGATGGACAATTCGATCCAATTTGACCATGGGGGTGACCATTCCAAGGTCCTCAGCCAGAGAAAGTGCTGACGATGGATGCATCTCTCCTGGGGTGGGGAGCTCATGTAGATGGGCTCCACACTCAGGGAGCCTGGTCCTTTCAGGAAAAAGGTCTGCAGATCAACTTCCTGGAATTAAAATTGATCTGGAACGCTCTAAAGGCTTTCAAAGATCAGTTGTCTAACCAAGTCATATTAATTCAGATTGACAATCAGGTTGCCATGTAGTACACCAATAAGCAAGGGTGCACCGGATCTCGCCCTCTGTGTCAGGAAGCTGTTCAGATATGGCTTTGGGCACGCCGCCACAGCATGTTTCTCCAAGCCACTTATCTGGCAGGTGTAAACAGTCTGGCTGACAGTCTGAGCAGGATAATGCAACCTCACGAGTAGTCTCTAAACATGGGCGTAGTCCGCAAGATCTTCCACACGTGGGGCACCCCCTCGGTGAATCTATTTGCCACTCAGATCAATCACAAGGTCCCTCAGCTCTGTTCCAAGCTTCAGGCCCACGACAGATTAGCGTCAGATGCCTTTCTCCTGCATTGGGGGACAGGCCTTTTGTATGCGTATCCTCCCATACCTCTAGTAGGGAAGACTTTGCTGAAACTCAAGAAAGACTGCGGAACCATGATCCTGATAGCACCTTTCTGGCCGTGTCAGATTTGGTTTCCTCTTCTTTTGGAGTTGTCCTCCGAAGAACCGTGGAGATTTGAGTGTTTTCCAACACTCAGAACGAGGGGTCGCTTCTTCGTCCCAACCTCCAGTCTCTGGCTCTCACGGCCTGGATGTTGAGAGCTTAGAATTCGCCTCCTTAGGTCTTTCAGAGGGTGTCTCCCAAGTCTTGCTTCCAGGAAAGATTCCACAAAGAGGTGTTGCTCTTTTAAATGGAGGAGGTTTGCCATCTGATGTGACAGCAAAGCCCTAGATCCTCTTTCTTGTCCTACACAGACCCTGCTTGAATACCTTCTATACTTGTCTGGTCTCAAGACCAGATTCGTAAGGGTTCACAGTGCGATTAGTGCTTATCACCGCCGTGTAGAGGGTAAGCTTATCTCTGGACAGCCTTTAGTTCGCTTCATGAGAGGTTTGCTTTTGTCAAAGCCCCCTGTCAAACCTCCACCAGTGTCATGGGATCTCAACTTCGTTCTCACCCAGCTGATGAAAGCGCCTTTTGAGCCACTGAGTTCCTGCCATCTTAAGTACTTGACTTGGAAGGTCGTTTTCTTGGTGGTTTGTAGAGTCAGTGAGCTTCAGGCCTTGGTAGTGCATGCACCTTATATCAAGTTCCATCACAACAGAGTAGTCCTCCGCATGCACCCTGAGTTCCTGCCAAAGGTGGTGTCTGAGTTCCATCTGAACCAATCAGTTGTCTTGCCAACATTCTTTCCCCATCCTCATACCCGACCTGGTGAAAGCAGTTTGCACACCTTGGACTGCAAGAGAGCATTGGCCTTTTACGTGGAGCAGACGAAGCCCTTTAGATAGTCTGACCAGTTGTTTGTCTCTTTTGATCCCAACAGGAGGGGAGTTGCCATCAGAAAAAGCACAATCTCCAGTCTAGCAGATTGCATATCCTTCACGTATGCCCAAGCTGGGCTGACTGGAAGGCCATGTCACGGCTGATAATGTTAGAGCCATGGCTGCTTCAGTGGCTCACTTAAAGTCAGCCTCCATTGAGGAGATTTGCAAGGCTGCAACATGGTCATCAGTCCACACATTCATATCTCACTACTGCCTCCAGCAGGATACCCGACGCGACAGTCGGTTTGGGCAGTCGGTGCTGCAGAATCTGTTCGGGGTTTAGAATCCAGCTCCACCCCCCTAGACCCATTTTTGTTCTGTTTCAGGCTGCACTCTCAGTTAGGTGTTTGTTTTCAGGTCAGTCTATGTTATGTCCTCGCTGTTGCGAGGCCCAATTGACCAGTGTTCATTGTTTTGAGTGTGCCTGGGTGCTAGTGATACCCCACATGTGAGAACAAGCAGCCTGCTTGTCCTCGGAGAAAGCGAAGATACTTACCTGTAGCAGGTATTCTCTGAGGACAGCAGGCTGATTGTTCTCACAAACCTGCCCACCTCCCCTTTGGAGTTGTTGTTTGTTGTTTGTTTGCTTTTTGATTAAACTGAGCGGGAACGCTCACGCGATGGGCGGGAAGACTGCCGTGCATGCGCAGTGCGCGCTGCTCGCGTGCCAGAAGACTCTGGAAAGATTTTTTAAAGTTTGCTTCAAAATTTGCTGTCTGATTCCCGGGCCAACGCAGACATCGACCCACATGTGAGAACAATCAGCCTGCTGTCCTTGGAGAATACCTGCTACAGGTAGGAATCTTCGCTTTCTGTAGACTTTATGGGAATTGGGCCACTCATGGACAGTGATCAAATTGTTTAATCAAGTGATCCTGGGCTTGGGAGTCACTCATGTGGGCCTGACTTGTTGACTGAAAAAGTAGTGTTTCTCACCCATTACAGGTGTTTTCCATAGGTAGCAGGATTGATCAGGCAGGCATACAGTCCCTCCCATCTCTCTAAGTTGCATTTTTTTTCTTGAGCTATAGAACAAATAAAGGGAACTAAGATTGTTGCATGCAGGAAAAGTCATACATGCTCAGTACATTAGTTCTGATCTCTAGGAGAGCTGTTCGTTGTGATGCCATTGAATGACATCACCTGCTTGTGTCATATCCTACTGACTATGGAAAACACCTATTAATGGTGAGAATACCCTTTTACACCATGCTGGGCTTTGGTTTTGTACTGATACTCGAAGAAAAATGCCCTGTACTGAACAATCAAAGCCACCCAGTATAACTCTCCTTGCTCTCCAAGCCTATTGGGATAATTTGATTATCTTTAGTGCTCAAACCCAAGGGATCATGTCTTTTTTTTTTTTTCATAGTAGAAATTGAACAGGGCTATGCTCATCTGAAGGGTTGATTGGATAAAGATGTTGTGAAGGAAGTTGCTACAGGGTTGAAATTTTTGATGAAAATTTGCCTGAGATGTTCTGTAGTATATATGGAGCTATGGGGCTTGTGTATCTGATATTTGGACAATGCCCACCATCAGGTGGGGTTTTGCTTATTGGGGGAGATTAAAGGTAGTGCTTTATTGGTAAAAGGGTAGAACAAAGATTGAGAAGTTGCTTGCATCACTGAAAAGACATTGCATATGATATATGCTGATGGTGCTTGCAATAAAATAGTTTCAAAGCAAGCTAGAATACCATTTTTTTTTCACTGGTTCCTTGGGAAGGAGTGTCTTACAAATTGCTTTTCTGTGCTAGTGGTTCATTTTTATCAAATGGTAACCTGGCTCATGACAGTCTGAAGTTCGACATAATTAGGAGGTACTGCTTTAACAGTTTTTTTTTATAAATGTCTTTTTTTTTTCTGATTTCAAGAATTGTTTTTAACTTTTGTTATTATGATGAAAACATACAATTCTAGATGCATTAAAAGATGTTTTCCCATTGTGTATTTTCGTATCCTGCAGGACTGGATAAGATTGAATTCCTACAGAGTCATGAGAACCAGGAAATCTACCAGAAGGCCTTTGACCTGATTGAGCACTACTTTGGGACTGAGGATGAGGATAGCAGTATTGCTCCTCAAGTGGATCTCAGCCAACAACAGTACATCTTCCAGCAACGAGAGGCCCCAATGGAGGGCTTCCAGCTCTAACATACCTGGAGAAGCAGATTTTCTCACAGTACAGACAGCCACGTCTGTTCTCTTCTCGAGTCCATGGAGCTTATCTCTTAAATGTTTTCCATACAACTGTTTGCGCTCATTTGCTTGCCTTGCGCACGGTCTTTTCCTCTGTTGAGCTCAAGGCCTGAAAATATTTTCCATGGAGGAGTAATGCTTTTTAAGCCCATGGTCTGGGGTTAAAGGTGATTGAATGCTTCATACTTCAGGTGCCGTGAGAGTGGAGAAGAAAAATTAATCATAGCAAATACAATAACTGTCCCATGCTCTGCATATCTACATTTTACATATTACTGGACAATGCAGCAGGACACTAAACCAATAAGAGTGATGCTTCACCTAAAGAAAAAGTTTAAACACTCACGACATGCAAAGACAGACAGGAACGTTTGCTTTTGATGTAACTTCAGATCAACGTGATAAATTAGACTTCATGGTGCACAGTGTTTTTTGGGTTGTTTTTTTTTTTTTGTTTTTTTGTTTTTTTTGTCCACATGGTCTGCTGTAGTGACCTTCTTTGACTTTCTTTGGAAAACTTTTTCAGTAAGACTTTTATTAGAATCTCCACCGGGAATAGGAGAGAGAACTATAGATGCACTCATTCATTGCTGGATGTGCAGGCCTGGCTTACTGGCACAAACATTCACTGAAAGTCTGAATAAGCTAAGTGTATCGTGCACCTAAGGCCTTCAGTGAATATATTTTCTGCTTCTTATAAACACTTGCCCTGAATCCTATCTGTATAACTTGAAACTCTCATGCTGGACTGGAGGCTGCCTTGACTGGACTTTCTCACTTCACCCCATTTCCAATCTAACCTACACAAGGTTTTGGACTGCTGCTGTTCAGCTCCAGCCCTTCCCCAGTGACAGACATTGGGTGGATTTGAGAGGACTTGACTAATGACTCGTACATTAAAAACTACTCCCCTGCCCTCAAAAATGTGATTTAGAACCCATCTCTGCATTAAAGTGGAAACCTTTTCAGGCTTTGTGGTCCTGATTTTGATCCTGGCAAGCATAGGGAGAAGTTATCTCCATCCTTAAAACTTTCATGTTCCTGTATTAAAAAATATAACCTCCCCCTTTTTGTTTTTAATGCAGCATAATTTTTTAATGGGTCTGTGCTGTTTAAATTATTACATTTTTAATGTTAGCACTCTGTATCCTTACCATACTAGAAAATCGATGCTGGGAGGACCATTTAGCCACCTGGTTCTCTGCTTGGCATTCTGCATTAATATCAAGATAAAAAAAATTTGATCTGGGCACCCTATTTTTCAGTTTTCTCAAGTCCTGAGATTAGACATTCTCAAAACAAAAACATTCTGCTATTCAAACTGATTTCTGTTAAACACTTTCTTTTTTGCTATTTGTACTCTTCAAGTCCTGTTACTCTTGTTTGGACCTTCACTAGCTTTAGGATTAGAGGAACATCTGTTTCAAGGACATACTCTCTAGTTTTGCTCCTTGGTAGGCCATGGTGGTAGCAGTGGTCTTCCTTTCTTTACTGTATCCAGGCCCAACCATTCCTGACAGATTTGGGAGGGGGGTGGAATCCTAACCTGTTCTGTATTATGGCTTGAACTACAAAACTATTCTATCATCTTTCACTGAGTTCTCTGACACTGTGTTGGAAAGTTGGAATGATGACCTTTGGTTGTCTAGTTAGCACCTTAGATACAAGAAAAAAACATCAAGATCAGTCAATCTAATCAGGATACTTTAAAAAGAAATCAAAGTATGTAACACTTGAGTAGTTAGAGTTTATGGGAAGAAGTCAACTGAAATATAAGCCTATAACTTGAATTTATGATAAATAAACTTGGGTGTAAGCAGTGGGAGGGCTGGGTGTTGGTTTTTATTTCTTCACTGGCAATTGCGGAATGCTTGCCTTAATTGCTCACTGCACTGTGTGTATATATGCATATATATATATATATATATATATATAATGCATAGAAAATTGAGTAAGTTCCACCAGTAGATTGAGTAAACAGTAGTCCACTGTGGTGCTTTTAATCATTAATGGCTCGTGTCTGATAGAAGCAATTAATGAGGACCACTGCACTCATGACTTCAAAGGCATCTGGTAGAAAGAGATGTTGCTGTTGGAGGTCACAGTGAGAACAAAATATTTGGAAACAATGGATTAGGCACTTGGCAAATTCTTTTAAAATTAAATTTAATGAAACACAATTTGTCATTTCAGTTCCATATTGGAGCCTTTTTCTCAAGGATAAATTTTGGAAAAAGATTCTACTATGAAACCAAGGTGCATTGGATTAATGGAATTTCAGTAACCACTCACCATTTTCTTCATTGGTGCCTAGTCTGTTCCTACAATTGAGCTTCTGATATTAGTCACTCTTGATTTAGTAGCCCATCTCTTCCTCTAAGATGGTAAGAGCAAGAGCATGAGCATGGGAAACTTACTGTTTCTGCTATACACTGTCCAGATAAATCTCTTCAAAAAGAGATTTAATAACTACATCCAAAGTGTGAATGCTGTTTATATGTATAAAAATTGCCATAGTGTCTCTGGATTGATTTTCCTGGTTATACCAGTTTTGTTTTTAATGGATGGTTTCATTACCAATAGGTAGTTCAGTTTACATATTTTTAGCCAAGCTCCATTGGCCCTAATATTTTGAGCTTTATCTTTTCCTGTTGCTGCTGAGTTTGAGTATTTTGCTTTGTTTGGCAAACTGATCTGCTTTGGGCTGCTTCCTTTTGCCTGGATTTTCTAGGGGTGTTCTTAGAGCAGGACCTGTAACATTCATGTCTTTTTCCATAGGAGTAAATTCTGTGGCTGTGGTTTTGGCTTTTGAAATGATGGGAGGAATCACAGAAGGCAAAGATTAATTGTGCAAGAGTGAATATATGTAGGCATGAAAATATTCAAAAACATTGGATATAAGCAGTGTATAGAAAAGAATACTTAAAGGGATGTTTAGCATGAAGTTGGTAAAGTCACTTTAGGTAGCCAGAACAGCTTTCCTTTGCTTTGCAATTTTGATTTTGGTGAAGGCCTTGTGTAGAAGGGGGAGGAGGGTATTTTATCAGCCCATAGGCAATGCTATCTTACATTCAGATACAATGATACAATGTGGTTCTTTTTGTTCACTCTGATACGATGTGGCTTCCACATATTCATGCATAGGACTTTGATTACAGTTTTGCTGATATAGGATATACTGCAATAATAGCAAAAAGAATGATAGCAGCATACTTCCAGCTTTCATTTGAATATGGTCTCAGTGATGTCCTCTGGCCAGCATGATCTACCTGTAAATAAGGATATTGACAAGTCTGATCCTCCCAACAGACAGGACACTGAACAGAACTTCTCCAGCATTGGAAAATGTTTCCCCGCTATCTTTATTTGGAACAGATGTTTCATGGGGATATTTAACTTCCACTGTGGAAACAATTGCACACCTGTGAAAAAAATCTCTTATCAGGGTGGCATGAGCACCCACTACACCTTTTTTTTTTTTTTAAATTTTGTTTAAAGACAACGACTGCAATAACAAAAAACCTGAAGTATGGTTTAAAAAATATCAAAAAGAGGAACTTTTCCTGACAAAAGGACAGATTGACTCCCACACATATGCAGTGTGTATGACAATGTGTGTACGGCAGCAGTTGCTGCTGCCCCTTCCTTAAAAGAAAAAATAATTATCACTGTTACTTTCTCTCGTATGCTGCTGCTTTCGTGCTGAAGGAACATTTGTTTTCTGCACTTGATCTATAAAAGGAACTTTGATTCTTTGTAATTTAGATGGATTAGTTTTCTTTTAATTTAAAAAAACAAAACATAAACCCATACACCTCAATGTTGCCTTCACACTATAGTATGGATAACCATGTTAATCTGAAGGGTGACGAGCACTGATCAGTAGCAAAACTCATGTTTTATCTTTGCCTTTTTTATGTAAATTGCTGATAGAATATTTCAAAGCAGTTGTCCAATGATATAGTGCGATAGTATAATAAAAAAAAACATAAATTGTTTCTATCCGAGAAAAATAATTTATGAAAACTGTATTTGGAAACAGTCCCTTCCCTCAAAAAAATAATGGCAATAGCCTAATTCAGTGAATTAAACAACAAAAAACTGTTTGAAGTCTGTAGTATGACTGTCTTTTAAGTGGAATATTGAGTGAGAGGGCTGTCTGTAAGTACCTATTACAGTGTGTCAGATTTGTGCCCTTAGGTGAATGATAAGCTGAAGTAAAGATTTATCTGTGGGTGCTTTGATAGTAACATGATATAGATTTTGCTTGATCACTAACAAATGAAGCTTTAAACTACTACTACAAATCATTTCTCTTAGCAGAATCCACTTAATGTGGCCTAGGGTCCTCTTCAAACATTTTCATGCTATGTTAGAGCTCACATTTCACAAATGTAAATCCTTTCTTTCTAGTAATTATTCATGAAGTATGTTTACTCCCATGCATCCATGCCAGTACATTCCTTTAGATCTGGTTGTCTGTGTTCTGTGCATGATCTCCGTTAGGATGCTACTTGTAACCACTTGATTATGTTTAGAATGTTTCTGACTAGAGCACAATTTTAAACATGATTGTGTCATAACATCTTTAGAACTTCTATTTTGACATCCACATTTCCTGTTTTTTTTTCCCCCAGTGGTAGATTCAGCCAGGTTTCTGTGCGTATAGGTGGTGTATGTACATACATGCCCATGGGGTATGTGCAAATTGTCCTCTTCTACTCCAAATTTATCACCTGCCGTGACCATAGCCAATCCCTTTATACTGTTGGAGGGGGTAGGGTCCAGGCTCCCTCCACTGGATCCATGTGTATTTCTAGTGGCAGGACCCAGGCTCCCAACCATCTACAGTTTACTACAGCTTCAGCACTATTATCTGTTTATAGATGTAAATTTTTTGCATGCACAAATATGCATTAAATCCACCTATTGTGAAATGCACCTATAAAAGAAGGCTGTTAGGCAGGGGCAGTAGAACATCTTTTGACTTGAAAAAGCCAGGCAAACCAAGCTCTGTCCCTGCCTCCCATCTCCATGGTTGCTGATGCTGTGTGGGACAAAACATTGGTAGGGCTGTAGCCCACCCTGTTCCACTGCCTATACTGGCAGGCTGTCATTTTTTTCTTTAAGACTAATCACATTTATTGTGCATACAATGGATGACTAGCAAAAAAATTGCAACCTGTTACAAATGTACAACTGTTTAAAAATCAAAACATGTTCCACACTCAGTTCCTCAGTTCTTGTCTTCAGCATTTGCTTAAAAACTTAAATAACATCAAACCTGCTAGCAGGGACTTGTATGGAAAAGGAATCCTCCATTAACTGCAGCATAATGCATTGCTCACTGTAAGAAATATTAGGTGAGAGTATGTTCATTTTACTTTGAGGGCAATGCTGATTCAGCATTTCTTAGGGGCAGTTTCTCCAAATGGGTTAGTTTTGTGCATACCGTGGCAGGAATGAACCTCACTCCTACCTCAGTATATGTTGATTATGGTCTTAGTCTCAAAAGTGTTGCTCTTTGCCATAGAACTTGCATTGTGAAAGAGAGCTTCCTTCTAGAGTTTGTAAGATGTAACATATATGGGCAACCTATACAGGTATACATGGAAGTTTTTTGACCAAGCCTGTGGTATCCAAAATGATGGGAAATATTTCTTTCACTCACATTTCCTGGTCTTAGATTACATTTCTTGGTATTTGAGGTACATTTCTTTTCAAAGGACAAGCAGGTTCATTTGTATTCTCACATGTGGGAAACCCACCCAGTGTGGACACTGGCTAGCGGATAAATAGTTCAAGAAAATTCTAACAGTGTTCCACTGTGCAGGTGCTTTCTTGCCCAATGCGTGAGCTCAAGTTCCTCAATCTTCGTTTTTGTGCAGAGCAGGGAGGATGTGTCTTGCAGTCTTCCCTCAGTCCTTTTTTTCTCTGCTTTTGCTATTCCTTCATATGTGAATATTTTTCCCTCATTTCTTCATTTTTGCCTTAATTACACTTTGTTGTTTTTCCCTCTTAGTGTTTTTGGCTCTTCAAGTTTTCCTTCTTTTTTGTGGCTGGATAGGCCTATGTAGTCCTGAGCACCAACCTCAATTTGGGCTCTGCTCCTTTTTGTAGTCCAAAATTAAGGAATTTAATTTGACCGTGGTTCTTTTCTTAATGTTCAAAATGACCCCTTTTGGCATCAAGAGATGCGCCCAATATAATCAGGTGATTTCAGTGACGGACCCGCACATTTGGTGCATTGGGTGCCTTGGTCCTAACCATGACCCCAGATCCCGTTCTTTCTGGTTGAAAATGCAGTTGAGGACATAGAAGGCATGCCCGGTCCAGCCAAACTATCAACATCAACTCCGGAAGCATCGACTTCAGTGGCTACCCAGACATCAGCTACCACTGGGAGTGCACCAGCATTGAGGAGGTTTCCACATCCCTCAACATTGAATGCAGATAGTCGACTGCAGGACACAGAGGACACGTATGGGTTTGTCCTCGTTGACACTGAAGGACCATGATGCTCAGTGTCGGGGGGGTGGGGGAGAGCACAAGAAGCACAAGCATCAATCCTCTTTGACATACGATGCAGGGAGCACCAGGGCATCAGCATCGCCAGTCCCCAAGAAGTGACGGCACTGACAGGAGTGCACCCCCTCCGAGGTGGAGGTGCACTAGTCTCCAAGCAGCCAGGCTCCTGCTTCTGGATCGGCACCAGCTCTTTGGTAGGCTGGCCCTGTCCCAGCATCCCAACCTTTCCTACCTTCGATGAGCGGTATTGAGCCATTTGAGAGGAGTTGGCACAGATGCTAAGGCTGCACACTGCTCAAACATCAATATCACTCATGCCAGCAATGGCTCAGCCCCAGCTTTTTCCTGAGGCTCCTACCTTGCTTGTGGAGTGGTCTTTGATGTCAGTGCCCCGATGGCTGTCAGCGATCCATGCAGTAACACTCTCAACATCGGGTAAGCTTCCCCAGAGTCTGTGAGTAGGTCTGTGGGCATGGGCGTGATATCACTGAGTCAGGGCAGGCATAGACTCTGTTCAGTCTGAGTGCTAAGAGTCTGATTGGGGACCGTTCATTGGACTCAGAAGAGGACTCTCATCTTTGAAGGTCCTTTTTTTTTTTTTTTTTAATTAATTTGTACTTTGCTTTTTCGGTACACCTTAAGTATTTTCTGGTGTGGGAATGACATGGGATACCTTTTAAATCGCATTGGCATCCTGTGGCCATCTTTGAAACTGCTAGAGTATGAAGTGTGTGAGTGCTTGTTAAAGTATGTATTCAAGTTGTGAGGGTTTTCCTTTTGCATTGCAATGGTCTGCAGTATTTTGTTTATATTTTTGCCCTGGTCCGTTCCACCCTGATACAGTGCAAAGTGAAACACTGGCCACTGTCGGTAGTACCATGGTTATTCTGACACTAAGATAAGTTAGTGTTCTGCAATTTTGCTAACCTGTTTTCTATATCTTGAGTACAAGAAAGTTTGGGGTTTTTTTTTAATGAAAAAAGTTCTTGTGGAAGGTTTTTTTTTATGCCTGTGAAGTAAACTGACCTGCCATTTGGTGACACATGTAGTGGCAATGTCAAGAGCAGTTTTCTGAGGCTTTTTCCTTCCATTTTGAAAAATGTAAGGTAAATGTTTGATCTCTGCGCTGCTAGAATGGTTTGAAAAGTATGTTCCATTATTATTGATTTCACCTCTCTTCTGATTTAAAATTTTAATACTGATGCACAAGGCACTACATAACACCACTCCCTCCTACCTTGCCTCTCTAACAATACCCTATACACTTGCATTTTCCCTTTGATTGTTGACAGATAAGACGTCCTACCCCATCTATCCAAAGCACAGTGGGAGTCTACAAGATCCTTGGCATTTTTCTTTCTGGTTCCTGCCCTTTGGAATTCACTCCCAAAAAATTTACAACTAGAAAACTTATCAGCATTCCGTTCATCATTCAAAACGTACTTCTTTCAATTGTCCTACGATTAATTACATGTACTTTTTGCTAAGAACTCTGCAGTGAGGGAAATGAAATGATTTTATATTTTTATTGTTAAATTATGTTTACTTATGTATATATTATATTGTGCTTGCATTCCTTTTCATATGATTGCCTGAATGATGCCTGAGTACCTGACTTCTTTCCTATCAGTAGATTGGAGTTTATTTTTCCAATTTATACTTACTTTTGTAAACTGTTTTGATTTGTTTTTCAACAAGGAACAATATATCAAATTTTAATAAATGATAAATGATCCTTTGTCTCTTCTGATCCCTCCCCACCTGAAGACACTTTAAATCTCCACCTAATGGTCTCTTTCACAGGCTTTGTGAAGAAGATAGCTTTGACCATCCCATTTAAGTTGGATACAGAGGAGGAACCGAGTTGCCTCCTAAGGAAGAGGGTCACGGTTCTATTACACCCTATCCTTAAAGATGCACTGATGGAAGAACTGGGAATCTCCCCTCAGTGCAGGTTGCACCTATGGAGGTGGGTACACAGTACCATATCCAGAAGGCTCCCAGATTTGAAAGGGCTCAGCTTCCTCACCACTCTCTGGTAGTCAAGTCCGCCTTCAAATGGAATTAAAGGACTCCTGCTTCTGCTCCCCCAGGTAGAGAGGCTCTGACACTAGACTCATTTAAGAGGAAAATTTATCAGGTCTTGATGCTTATTGCCCACATCCAGTCCTACTAGCTCTGCTTGAGCATTGACGACGTTTTTGCTATGTAATAGACTTGTGGACACTTTCCTTCAAGAGCAGTATGTTGAGCTTTGGCAGTAAGCAGCTGGAGTACAGAAAGTTTCTGGCTAGGGGCACTTATGACAATTTTGACTTTGCATTCAGACTCTCCGCCATGGGTGTGGGGGATGCACAGACTTTCATAGCTGTGTATCTCTTATCTAGAACCAGCGGTTCAAGAGAGATTAGTGACCATACCTTGTTGAGGATACAATCTTTTGGGGGACAGAGTGGAAGAGGTTGCTGACCAAATAATGAAGCACAATGATACCATCCAGTCCCCCTTGGCAACCTCCAGCTGCATCCTCAATCAGATTTTCAAGTGGGCCTAGGCAATTGGTCTACTACTCTCAAAGACATAGGTTTCTGCCACCACCCTGCTCCGCCCAGCAATCCCAATGCCAATTCTCACGCTCATCAGTTCTGCCCTTATAAGCCCCAGCTGGCTCTCCTGTCAAAGTAAGGGACATGCTTCTGACTGGCTCCAGGAGAGCGTAGCCACAATCCAAGTAACCATTCGGATGACCTTGTAGGGGGGAGGCTGTTTTTTTCCATCAAATGTGGCATTTGTAACCTCCAACTGGTGGGTTCTTCAGATCTCCAGTTATGCACTTCATTGGTGTCAGAAACCACCAGACTGCCCACAGCGAGCATCATTAATCAGCTCTCAACACAAGCAGGTACTTTATAGAGGAAATTTCTGTCGTTCTTCAAGCCAATGCAGTTAAACCCATGCCACCAGGGGAAGAAGGGAAGGGATTTCTGTTCCAGGTACATCCTTGTGCCCAAGTAAATGGGGGGGGGGATTCTGTCCCGTTCTAAACATAAGGGCCCTGAACAAAGTAGTCAAAGAAAAGTTCAGGAGGCTTTCCCTGGGCACCCTTCTTCCCATTATTTCAGGAAAAGAATTGGCTATTCTCTCTGTACCTACATATACTTCCAAATCACAGGAAGTATCTCAAGGTTTCAAGTAAGGAAACATCACTACCAGTATTGCATTCTGCCTTTTTTTTACTTGTTGGCTCCTAGGGTGTTCATCAAATGTCTAGCAGTAGTTGCAGTATCGCTTCACAGACTGGGAGTTTGTTTCCCTACCTGGACAATTGGCTGGTCAGTAGCACATCGCAAGAGGGGGCATAGGAGTCCATGCAGAGAATTATTTGGATGCTGAAGCTACTAGGGTTAGTCATGAACTATCCAAGTCCCATCTTCTCCCTGTACAGCAATTGGAATACATAAGAGCTCTTCTTGATACAGTGCAAGCTTGGACTTTCCTGCCCCAAGTGAGAACAGATGCCTTGGTAGCAATTGCCTTGGAAGCAGAAAGCAGATCACAGCTCTGCAGATGTTGAAATTGTTAGGCCACATGGCCTCCACAGTGCATGTCACGCCATGGCTCGTCTCCATTTGAGAGATGCCCAGTGGGACCCTAGCTTCCCAGTGGTCTCAGGCAGCTGGGACCCTAGTGGATGTCATCCAGGTCCTTCCAGTGTTGGGCCACTCTTCTGGTGGACAGTTTGGTTGAATTTGACTGTGGGACTACCATTCCAAATTCTGCCACCTCAGAGGGTGTTGACAACAGATATAGCCAACCTGGGAGGGGGAGTTGTCAATGGGCTTCACACCAAAGAGACATGGTCTGCTCAGGATCCAGACATCCATATCAACCTTCTCAAGCTGAGGGCTTTTTGGAACACACTAAAGGCTTTCAGAGATCAGCTGCAGAGCCAAATTATTCTCATGCAAATTGACAGGTTGCAGTGTATTATGTGAACAAGCAGAGCAATACAGGCTATCACTTGTGTCAGGAAGTGATGGGGATGTTGCAGTGGGCCCTTCTTCATGGGATGGTCCTGTGAGCCACATACCGGACGGGAAAGGATGATAGCTTGGCAGAAGAACTGAGCAGGTTAATGCAACCTCACAGATGGTCTCTCATTCAGATCCCTTTCTCCTTCATTGGGGTACAAGTCTTCTATATGTGTATCTTCTAATACCTCTCATAGAGAAGACCTTGCTGAAACGAGCAGGATCAGGGAACTATGATCCTAATTGTCCCTTATTGGCTGCGGCAGATCTGGTTTCCACTTCTTCTGGAGTTGTCCTCTGAAGAATTGTGGAAATGGGAGTGTTTTCTGACCCTCAACACACATAACAAGGGATCCCTTCTGCATCCCAGCCTCTGGTCCCTGGCCCTCATGACCCAGATGTTGAGACTGTAGAGTTAATGTCCTTGAATCTGCTTGAGGGTGTCTCTAGAATCTATCTTCCAGGAAAAACTAGTAAGTGGTGTTATTCTTTTAAGAAGAAAAAGCTTACTGTCTGGTGTGAGGGCAAGGACCTAGATCCTCTACTGTCCTACACAAAAAATGGTTGACTATCTCCTGCATCTCTCTGAGTCTGGTTTGAAAACCAACAATGTTAGGGTTCATCTCAGTGCAATTTTATTTATTTATTTGTTTCATTTGTATCCCACATTTTCCCACCTATTTGCATGCTCAATATAGCTTACATGGTACCGCATGTAGGTGGTAAGCCCCTCTGTACAGCCTCTAGTTTGTTTTATGAGAAATTTGCTGACAAAGCCCCCCCCCCCCCCCCCCCAATCAAACCCTCCACTGTGTCATGGGGTCTCAATGTTGCTGTCACCCAGCGATGAAATTGCTTGACTCCTGTCATCTTAAGTATATAACCTGGAAAGTTGTGGTTTTGGTGGCAATCACTTCAACTCACAGAGTCAGTGAGCTTCAGGCCTTAGTAGCTGATCCATCTTACACTAAGTCATCATAATAGAGTAGCTCTTCACACACACACCCTAAGTTCCACCCTAAGGTGGTGATGGAGTTCCAACTTAAGTCAATTGTTCTGCCAACATTTTCCCCAAAACTTCATGCCCATCCTGGCAAAAGCATACTGCATACCTTAGTACTGCAAGCAAGCCTTGGCCTTCTATCTGGCGTGGACTAAAGTCCATAGTCCACCCAGTCTTTTTGTTTGCTTTGACCTGAACAGGATGGTTGATAGCCATTGGCAAATGCCCACAATTTCCAGTTGGCTAGCAGATTGCATGTCTTCACTTATGCCCAGCCTAGGCTGACTCTTGAGGGTTTTGTCAAGGCTCAACATCAGCGCCATGGTTACGTTGGTAGCCCACTTGAGATCAGCTCCAAAGAGGGAGATTTGCAAAGCTGCAAAGTGGTCTTCGGTCCACCCATTTACATCTCACTATTGCCTTGAGCAGGGTACCTGACGTGACAACTGGTTGTCAGACAATCCTGCAGAATCTGTTGTGTCTAGAATCCAACTCCACCCTCCTAGGCTCAGCTTTTGCTAGTTCCAGAATGCATCTTCACAACTAATTTGTATATAGTTTCAGGTTAATTGACTTTTGAGGCCTCAATGTTTTGAGTCCCTCTTATCTTAGCATTGTTTTCAGTCAGCCTGATAGTTGTGGATTCTCACATGTGAGAATAAACTGGGCCTGCTTGTCCTTGGAGAAAGCGAAATTAACTCACCTGTAGCAAGTGTTCTCTGAGGACAGCAGGCCCAGGTAATCTCGCATATTCTCACACCTCCCCTAGGAGTTGTATTCATTTAGCTATATTACCTGACTGAGGGAACTGCGCTTGCATATCTGGCTGGAAGACAGCCGCGTGCGCAGTGGGACACTGCTAGAATTTTCTTGAAACATCTATGTACTAGCCAGCATTTGCACCAGGCTCTATCAGATTACGTCACCTACATGTGAGAATACCTGGCCTGCTGTCCTTGGAGAACACCTGCTACAGGTGAGTAACTTCGCTTTCTCCGAGGTCAAGCAGGCTTCCATATTCTCACACATGGGTAGACACCGATCTGCATTGTCCAATCCGGCATTTATACCAAAGCAAAAAAACAGAGCTTTGTGAAGTGGAAGCCACGCTCCACTGCACATCCGTGAGTGCCTTCCCGTCCGCCTCAAGAACATGGTCCTCTCGTTTTTTCCGCATGAAGAGAAGCTGCGCTTTTTGGTCTCTCTTCACATGTCTGGTTAAGAGCTTTTTTTTTGAGTGCCTTTCTTTTTTGTTCTTTATTTCGGTTTCTTTAAAAAAAAAAAAAAAAGTACCCTTTATTTTCTTAGTCTATTTTTTCCTGCATTTAGGTTTTCTTTTATTTTCAATGTGGGCTGATTTTAGGCCCTGACTCCAGTCAAGAACTTCCTTTTTTGTGCCTTCACCCCTTTTTCAGGCACCATCAAGCCGTTTGTTTTGGCTGGCGAGGTCTTCCCGTACATGTCCACCAAGACTCCCATTGTCTTCAAGCGTTGTACCCGGTGCAACCAGACCATCTCGTGAAAGGACACCCATTCTTGGTGTCTGCAGTGTTTTGGGCCCAACCATAGCCCTGCTCACTGTTTTCTCTGTCTTCATAAGTTTCCCAGGTGGTTCAACACAAAAATATTTTTGGAGCAAGGTCCAGTTCCTTGGCGTTGGCATCGATGTCGAATTTTGCCCTGGCATCAGGAGCATTGGTAATCATGGCTACTTTGAGACTGCAAGACACTGGGAGCAGTGAGGCATTGAGTGAGACTCCACCTGTCTCGAGGCCTCCTGCTGTGCAGGCCCTCTGGGACAGTCCATCGTCGGACCCGACCCTGAGCGATGTGAGGATTCAACGTCGTCCTTGGCACTGAGGAGTATAGGTGACGTGCTTTGGGCAAAGGCCAAGAAGCACTGTCATCTGTCCCCTTCTATACACAGTGCCTGGAACTCCGGGGTGCTGAGGGATTCAGTGCCAGAAGGGACCGCTCTTCCTCCATACAGGAGGTGTCGATGCGATTGTCTCCAAGCAGCCAAGATCCTGCTCCCATATCGGTCCCAGCGGTTTTGCAACCTGTGCTTCAGCCGACGCCCCAGCTTTTCCCGATGTATGCCCTCGATGAGCACATCTGGGCCTTGCTCCCTGAGCTGCTTGATGGCCTTATGCAGCAATGTGCTTTGGTATCGGGGGTGCTTGCACCTGCTGTACCTCCTGCTGCGGCCTTGCCTGGCCCTCAGGCTGTGGTGCTGCCTCCAGTGCCGCTTTTGGCCCTGGTATCGATTGCCACCCAGGCCAGTACCCCTCAATGTCGGTGGAGGACAGTCTTGCGACACCATTCTCGAGGACATGGTTCCTCGGCATTGAGGCAGGCTCGGTCTCGGTCGTCTCTTAGGTAGATTTTATCTGACACTGAGGAGGAGCACTCATGGGAATCAGAGGAGGATCACAGATACTTTTCCTCGGATGAATCTTATGGAATTTACTTCTGAGCTCTCGCCACCACCGCCGGAGAGCCTCTCTTTTCCATCATTTTGTGATGGAAAAGGTTGATGCTATTCCATTCCCTGTAGAAGTGTAGGATGATCCCAGGGCCAAGATGCTCGAGGTCCTGGATTATACCTCCCCTCCTAAGGAGGCTGTGATGCCTCCTTTCCACGAGGTGCTCAAGGCAGACTTAATCAGGAACTGGGCATCCCCTCTGTTGGTCCCTGTTCCCAAGAAGATTGACACCTGATCCACAGTGAGCCTGGGTATGTGTGGTCTCAGTTGCCAGGAGTACTAGGGACTATGCCTTGGCTCCCCCAGGCAGAGAAGCTAGGACCCTGGATTCTTTTGGGAGAAATGTACCAGGCCTCTGTTCTCATCTCCCGTATTCAGTCATACCAGCTCTTCACGAACATTTACTTGCGGAACTTAGTGAGACAGCTGTCAGACATGGTCAATACACTCCCTCCGGAGCAGGCTGAGCCT
Organism: Microcaecilia unicolor; assembly: GCF_901765095.1. Taxonomy (NCBI): domain Eukaryota; kingdom Metazoa; phylum Chordata; class Amphibia; order Gymnophiona; family Siphonopidae; genus Microcaecilia; species Microcaecilia unicolor. The sequence continues at coordinate 250,077,993 of NC_044035.1, read as the reverse complement.
TTTCACCAGCTGGTCAAGCAGCAGAAGGCGTATTGAAAATTCTTGGCCAGGGGCACTTATGGCACTTTTGATGTGGCATCCAGGATCTCTGTTCAAAGTATAACTATGTTCAGACTCTCATAGCTGCATGTTTCTGACTTGGAACATTCTGGTCAGCAGAGGTTGGTGAATGCCCCTTGCCGGGGGGATAATCTTTTTGAAGAGAAGTTTGAGGAGGCCTCTGAAAATCAAGAAACATGCTGATACTATCTCTTCTCTCTCCCACCGGACGCCTTCTGCATCCACCTCCTCATCTAGGAGGTTTTTTAGCAAGTCGAGGAGTGCCCCCTACTACTGCTGTGGGCATAGGTACACTCCTTTGGCTCATCAGCCTACTCAGGCTCAGCCCCAGTGCACTCATTCTTGTCAACAGCTTGTGCCTAAGGCCCCTGCTGCTCCCCAGTCAAAGCAAAGGATGAGTTTTTGACTGGGTCCAGCAGAGCATAGCCACAGTAAAAGTGTCCATTCCAGATGACTTGCTGGTCGAGGGGAGGTTGAAATTTTTTCACCAATGGTGTCAGACACATTCCACCAGGGGAAGAAGGGCAGGGATTCTATTCCAGGTACTTGTGTGAAAGAAGACAGGGGGGATGCGTCCCATCCTAACCCTGAACAAATTTCTAGTCAGAGACATTCAGGATGGTTTTCCTGGTCGCCCTTCTCCCAATGATTCAGAAAAATTATTGGCTATGCTTTCTGGACTTAAAATGACACACATACTCATATCCTGATACTTCTAAGCCCATCGGAAGTAGCTTTGATTTCGACTGGGAACACATCACTTTCAGTACCGCATGTTGCCCTTTGGCTCACATCAGCTCCCAAGGTCTTCACCAACTTGTTTAGTGGTAGTCGCAGCATCGCTATGCAAACTGGGAGTCCAGTATTCCCATATCTCAATGATTGGCTGATGCAGAGCACCTCAGCGGACAGTGCTCAGGAGTCCTACCTCCCTTGTCTTGCTGGTGTCTAAGGTTCAAGCTTCTGAGTAGGTCACAGCTCGGCAGATGTTGAGATTGCTGGGCCACATTACCTCCACATTGTACGTTACACCATGACATGTCTTCACATGAGACCAGCTCAGTGGACCCTCTCTTCTCAGTGGTATCAATCCACCCGGAGTCTGGAGGATGTCATCAAAGTTTCCCTAGAGCTTGTTCGCTCTCTTCAGTGGTGGACCATTCGCTCCAATTTGACTCTGAGACTTCCATTCCAAATTCCTCAACCACAAAAAGTGCTGATGATGGATGCCTCTCTCCTGGGATGGGGCGCTTATGTAGATGGGCTTCACACTCAAGGAACTTGGTCCCTCCAGGAAACGAATCTTCAGATCATCCTCCTGGAGCTTCGAGCGGTCTGGAATGCTCTAAAGGCTTTCAGAGATCGGCTGTCCTATCACATTTTTCAAACAATTGGGTTGCAATGTATTACATCAACAAGCAGGGGAACACTGGATCACAACCTCTGTGTCAGGAGGTTGTCCGGCTGTGGCATTGGGCTCGCCACCACAGCATTTTCCTTCGAGCCACTTATCTGGTGGGTGCAAACACCACCCTGGCTGACAGGCTGAGCAGGATAATGCAACCACACGAGTGGTCTCTCCACAAGGGCATGGCCTGCAAGATCTTCCAAGCATGGGGAACCCCTCGGTGGATGATTTTGCCACTCAGATCAACCACAAGTTCTATTCCAGGCTTCATGCCCATGACAGGCTAGCGTCAGATGCCTTCCTCAATTGGGGGACAGGTCTCCTGTATGCTTATCCTCCGATACCTCTAGTTGGAAAAACGTTGAAACTCAAGCAAGACCATGAAACCATGATTCTGATCACGCTGTGGTGGCCGAGACAGATTTGATTCCCTCCTCTTCTGGAATTATCCTCCGAAGAACCATGGAGATTGGAGTGTTTTCTGACCCTCATCACTCAGAACGAGGGGTCGCTTCTACATCCCAACCTCCAGTCTCTGGCTCTCACAACTTGGATGTTGAGAGCTTAGAATTTGCTTCCTTAGGTCTTTCAGAGGGTGTCTCCTGAGTCTTGCTGGATTCCAGGAAAGATTCCACCAAGAGGTGGTGTTCTTTTAAATGGAGGAGGTTTGCCATCTGGTGTGAGAGCAGGACCTTAGATCCTCTTGTCCTACACAGACCCTGCTTGAGTATCTTCTACACTTGTCATAGTCTGGTCTCAATACCAACTCCGTAAAGGTTCACTTTAGTCCAGTTAGTGCTTATCGATGTGTAGAAGGTAAGCTTATTTCTGGACGGCCTTTAGTTGTTCATTTCATGAGAGGTTTGCTTTTGTCAAAGCCCCCTTTCAAACTTCCACCGGTGTCATGGGATCTCATTGTCGTTCACACCTAGCTGATGAAAACCCCTTTTGAGCCTCTGAATTCTTGCCATCTGAAGTACTTGACCTAGAAGGTCGCTTTCTTGGTGGCTGTTACTTCAGCTCGTAGGGTCAGTGAGCTTTCAGGCCTTAGTAGTGGATTTATATTATACTAGGCTTCATCACAACACAGTAGCCCTCCGCATGCACTCTAGATTCCTTCCTAAGGTGGTGTCGAAGTTCCATCTGAACCAGTTGATTGTCTTGCCAACATTTTTTCACTGACCTCATTGCCCATCCTGTTGAAAGCATCTTGCACACCTTGGACTGCAAGAGAGCATTGTCCTACTACATGGATCGGACAAGGCCCCACGGACAATCTGCCCAGCTTTTTATTTCTTTTGATCCCAACAGGACGGGGGTCGCTATTGGGAAACACACCATCTCAGTTTGACTGGTAGATTGCATTTCCTTAACTTATGCCCAGGCTGGGCTGGCCTTGGAGGTTCATGTCATGGCTCATAATATCAGAGACATGGCCACGTCGGTGGCCCACTTGGTCAGCCTCCATTGAAGAAATTTGCAAGGCTGCAACTTGGTCTTCAGTCCACACATTCACATCTCACTACTGCCTTGAGCAGGATACCTGACGCGACAGTAGGTTTGGGCAGTCAGTGTTGCGTTTGGAGTCCAGAATCCAGCTGCACCCTCCTAGGCCTGTTTTATTCTGTTCCAGGCTGGACTCTCATTCAGATTGTATATACTTTCAGGTTAATCTGTGTAATGTGCCCAATTGACCAATATTGTTTTGGGTGAGCCTGGATACTAAGGATTCCCCATGTGTGAGAATATGCAAGCCTGCTTGTCCTCAGAGAAAGCAAAGAAGATGCCTGTAACAGGTATTCTCCGACGACATCAGGCTTCATATTGTCACAATCCCACCCACCTCCCCTTGAAGTTGTCTCATTATTTTATTTTTATTCTTTTGCTTTGAAATTTAATTGAGGACCGTGTTCTCGTGGCAGGCGTGATGGCACTCGCTCATCCGCAGTAGAGCACAGCTTGTGCTTCACAAAGCTTTGTTTTTGTGCTTTGGCATAAATGCTGGACCTGACGACGTGGATCGGCGTCTACTCATGTATGGGAATATGAAGCCAGCTGCCCTCAGAGAATACCTGCTACAGGTAAGTATCTTTGCTTTACAGTATGCAGTTATAGATGTCTTATAAGTGTAGGCATTTTTACTATGGCTGCATTTTGATTAAAATTTTTAACCCCCCCCCCCCCCCCAAAAAGGAAGTAGGGAAAACTTAATTCAATATTGTGAGTGCATCTGTCGTCCCCAGTCCTCCCCACCCACCCCCAGGACTCTGGTGCTGCAGTTTGACCTTTCCAATCCATTTGGTCTGGTTGACAACAACATCCTTTTGGAGATACTTGATAGTATAGGGATCGCCGGAAATGTATACAACTGGTTCTCTGGATTCTTAAAAGACTGTCCCTATAGATTTAAGCTGGAAGGAAAACTATTAAACAAATAAAAGAATACCAATGATGTTCCTAAGGGTTCCCCACTTTTCCTCATTCTTTTTAATATCTACATGTATTCCCTGGGTTTTGTCCTGGATAAGATGGGTGTCTATCTGTATAGCTAGGTAGATGACTTAACGATTATGGTTCCTTTACTGTCTTCAGTTTCTTTTCAATCTGACTTCATAGCATTTTAAATACCTTGGATGAAATAACATAAGAAAATTGAATTCAGATAAAACTAAATTTGTTAGCTGCTCTAGAGTTGAAACCTTTGTGATGATCAATCAGAATGTATACAAATTTTCTTTTATATCAATTCAGCTGGATAATAGGTTGTCATTAAATTTGCAGATTTCTAAACTAATACAAAGATCATTTTGATGATACAAAATTTAAGATGTGTAAGAAAATATTTTGATCAAAATACTTTAAGCTTATAGTACAATCTTTTATTTGAGCTCCTTTAGATTACTGTAACATCATTTATTTAGGAGCATCTAAACAAATTTTGAAGAAATTACAGACTGTTCAAAATGTGGTGTTGTGCCTCATTTATTCACTATCAACATATAACTCGATTTCTCAATACTATAGAAAATTGCATTGGCTCCCTTTTGTTGTTTCCTGTACAAGATTTTATACGGTCTTGCCCCTTCTTATCTTATGCATCATTTTGTTACAGAAATCTAGGATTACTAGATCATTAGCTTTTTTTTGCAATACAGTATTCTATATAATAAAAAGCACCTCCAACGTTCTGAAGCTGACTCTGTGAAAGTTAAGCCTTGAAGCATTTGTGCTTCTGCTGTATCCATCTCCTGAAATGTCACGTACTTCTGTGTTCGTAAAGACCAATCACTGGAAGGGAATGCTGCAGAGTTGCCAGGCAACTGAACGCGACATCACATGCATGAGGGTGTCGTCATCCCTCTCTCCCTCCCTTTCAGTTCCAGGCCACCTACCTCCAAATTTTAAAAGTCAACTTCACTTACGAAGTCGGGTTTACGGCGGCCGGCGGCAGTGGTAAAAGGCATGCAGGCTCGACCCTTCTCTCAGCTCTGGTCCCACCCTTGTGGAAACAGGAAATGAGGGCGGGACCAGAGCTGGAGAGGGGAAAAGGGCCAAGCCTGCACGCCTTTTACCGCTGCTGCCGGCCGCCATAAACCTGACTTTGTAAGTGAAGATGAGTTTTAAAATTTGGAGGTAGGGGGGCCTGGAACTGAGAGGGAGGGAGGGATGACGACACCCTCATGCGTGTGACGTTGCGTTCCAAGGGGGGGGGGGATGCTGAAATTCGGAGGGAGGGGGGGACCCTGAAACTTGGTCCCCTGGAACTCGGAGGGAGGGGATGATCCTGGAACTTGGAGGGAGGGAGGGGGGCACATGGCACACACTCATTTTCACACACTCGCACCCAGTCTCACTCTCTGTCACACACACACACTTGCACATTCACTCTCACACAGTCTCACACACACTTTCTCAAACATACACACTCTGAGGAAAACCTTGCTAGCGCCTGTTTCATTTGTGTCAGAAACGGGCCTTTTTTTTACTAGTATTTAAAGAAAAGGACTAAACTTTTAGATACTCTTTTCCCTTTGTGCAGCTTGTTTAGAATATTATCTAACACGATTAACTATAGGCAGTTTTGGAAATGGCTAAAAACCTACTTATTTAGGAAGTTAATTGTATTGAATCATACCTGATTTATAAGGTGTAATAGGTTTGCTTATTATTCGTTTATGTATTCCTTGGAAATGACCAGTCTTTTTATTGTGATCCACATTGAACTGGAAGGTATATAGCAGAATATAAATTTTATTGTTATCTGTCTTCACTTCCGCCCAGACTGTGTGCTGTCTGCCTGCATGGTAATCTTGCTCACAGCTGAGGCATTCAGGCAGGCAGCACACATACTTGGTGGGTGAAGGAGGGAGAAGACAGATGCAGTCACAACCTGTGACTGTATTCTTTCCCTGTTGCCCTCCCCCCCCCCCCCCCCCACCCACTGCGTGCGTGCCTGCCTGCCTGAGGTGACTGTCAGATCAAGCATTCAGGCAAGAAGCTGTGTGAGAGGTTGAGGGGCCCTGGACCTTATGGGGGGGAGGGGCTCTGGACCTCTTTGGGGGGGATTTACTGGCAGTGTCAGGCAGGTGGTAGGAGCAGTGGCGTCGGGTGGTAGAGTAGAGGTGTCCGGCGGGCAGTCGGTAGGAGCAGTGACAGACAAGGTAGTAGGAGCAGCGATCGGAGAGGAAGCCTCGTGGTGAGCATGCGCTGATATTCAGCACATTCTCCAGTAGGGATGCTCCTCAATGTCTCCCTGTGCAAGGAGCCAATCAGGAGCACCCAAACAGCACCACTGAGTGGAGCGGAAAGGAAGGAGAACTAATGACAGCTGCTGGGAAGGTAAGGCACAGGGTAGATCAATTTTATTAACCACAATTTTTTAAATCATGATTAATAAATGTCATTAATCATGATTAACATGCAGTCATCATTTTTATTGTGTCGTGCCCTGATTATTAATGGGTTCCTCCAGTTTATGGGAAAAATACATTGTTTTTTTTTATCCTTACAGTTGGTTGCATAACAAAATATACAGTCTCCCAAAGAAACTTGAAGCTATAGTAAATATGTGAAAAATAACACATAATTTGAGCTTTGATGTGCTTAATCTGAACTTCTATGCTAGTAATGACACGTGACCACAGTTTGCTTGGATTGAACAGGGATAGATACTAATTTGTCTCTTAAGTAGCCTATGGGTCTGACTTTTCTACCTACATATAACCAAACTCCTAAGAACATGCTACATTTTGGGGTTTGCCATAGTCCAAAAATTGTCTTTTGAGAACATTGGAGGACAGTAATAACTTTTCTGTAAGTAAAATGTTTTTAACTGCAGAAAATGGGTGTTTGTGCTAGACTAACAAAAAAAAAAAAAAAAAAAAGGTAGGCAGTAGTAACAACTGAAACTCCAGCTCACAACTGCTCCAAAACACAAATTTTAATATATAAAGTATTAGCCAATAATACCCACTGAAAAGTGGGGGGGGGGGGGGGGGAGGAAAGACCTTTGAACAATCATTCCTTCATCAAACAAGCAGTGATTATTACCATCATCGGTCTTTAAATCATACCAAAAATATCAATGGGCAAAAATCCTTCATATAGCTAACAGAACAGTTCATTATGTGCTTTCTATAAATATGAATGAAACTTGTGTTATACTTTAGCAAAGTCATCTCCATCTTGCCATTATTTCAGTGTTCTATGCCACTGTATAGAGATTCATGGATCCAAGTCCTGACAGGGCGTCCCTGTTTCACAATGCTGCTGTAGCGGGGGAAATCTCCCACTGTTGTGTGCCAACTACAGCACACACAGAATAGGACAAGATTTTCCCTGATTCAGCAGCATTGTGAAACAGAAAATCCTTGCCAAATCTATTAATCTCTCTATAGTCATGTAGTACATGTGGATTTTTTTGTACAGTGTAAGAATGGCAAGTTGGAGATGATTTTGCTGAACTAAGTATATAAATACTCAATGTTGAAATTAAAAAGAGTAAGACCTTTCTTGCCAAGGACTGTTTTCTGTAACCTGGTACAATCAATGGTACTCAGTCATCTATACTACTGCAACGCACTCTACGCCGGCTGTAAAGAGCAAATAATCAAGAAACTTTAGCCCAGAACACTGCAGCTAGACTCATTCGGTAAAACAAAATATGAAAGTGCTAAACCCCTACGAGAAAAACTACACTGGCTCCCACTTAAAGAACGCATCACGTTCAAAATATGCTCCCTAGTCCACAAAATCATTCACGGAGACGCACCAGCCTACATGTCAGACCTGATCGACCTACCACCCAGGAATGGCAAAAGATCATCCTGCACATTCCTTAATCTGCACTTCCCTACCTGCAAAGGTCTGAAATACAAACTAATGCACACGTCAAACTTCACCTACTTGAGCACACAGTTATGGAACGCATTGCTGCGCAACTTACAAACAATTTATGAACTAATGAACTTTCACAAACTACTGAAGACCTATCTGTTTAACAAGGCATACCACAAAGATCAACCAATATGAATACACACAATCCTCCACATATATTCAGAACTGTTTTACAATATCTGTGTGTTATACTACTATTGTGTGTTATCATTATTATATTGCCCAAGATCCTTCTGTAACACTAAATGTCTATTTTCTAATATATTGCCACCATTCATGGTGTATTGTAAGCCACATTGAGCCTGCAAAGAGGTGGGAAAATGTGGGATACAAATGCAATAAATAAATAAATAAGGCCCATTTCTGACACAAATGAAACGGGCGCTAGCAAGGTTTTCCTCGGCGTGTGTATGTGTGAGAGAGAGAGTGAATGTGCGAGTGTGTGTGACAGAGAGAGAGTGAGACTGGGTGCAAGTGTGTCTGTGAGAGTGTGTGTGTGTATGTGAGAATGAGAGTGTGTGCCATGTGCCCCCCTCCCTCCCTCCGAGTTCCAGGGTCACCCCCCCTCACGAGTTCCAGGGTCGTCCCCTCCCCTTCCTCCCTCTGAGTTCCAGGGTCGTCCCCTCCCTCCGAGTTCCAGGGAACTGAGTTTCAGGGTCCCCCTCCCTCCCAGTTCCAGGATCCCACCCCCCTCGGAACACGACGTCACATGCATCAGGGTGTTGTCCCACCTCCCTTCCAGTTCCAGGCCCCCTACCTCCAAATTTTAAAAGTCATCTTCACTTACGAAGTCTGGTTTACGGCGGCTGGCAGCAGCGGTAAAAGGCATGCAGGCTCGACCCTGCTCTCTCTCAGCTCTGGTCCCGCCCTCATTTTCTGTTTACGCAAGGGTGGGACCAGAGCTAAAAGAGAAGGGTCGAGCCTGCATGCCTTTTACCGCTGCTGCTGGCCGCCATAAACCCGACTTCGTAAGTGAAGTTGACTTTAAAATTTGGAGGTAGGGGCCCTGGAACTGGAAGGGAAGGACGACGATACCCTCATGTGTGTGACATCACGTTCCTTTGCCTGGCAACTCTGCAGCGTTCCCTTCCAGTGATTGGTCTTTACGAACACGGAAGTACGTGACGTTATTTCAGGAGATGGATACAGCAGGAGCACGAATGCTTCAAGGCTTCACTTTCACGGAGTCAGCTTCAGAACGTTGGAGGTGCTTTTTATTATATAGGCTAGAATTTTACATTAGCACATATTGAACTGTTCTGATAACTATATGAAGGGTTTTTTGCCCTTTGTTTATTTTTTGTATGATTTAAAGCTTGAATGTTGCTTGAGGGATGACATAGAGTGACAATGTTATAAGTTGTTTGGATAATCTGTTTTCACATGCTGGGAAGAGGTTGAAGAAGACTGCATAAGGATGGGGTTAAAGTGTATTGTTCCCGTGTGTCACAAAATATGTTCAATTTGATTATTCATAGTTTGATGAATACTATGTTTCTATGTCAGTAACTTTAATAAAACAAATTTTAAATAAAGCTTGAGTGGCATTTTTTTTTTTTTTTTTTAGACAGATGATGGTACTATTTTTTTTACTCCTTGTTTGATCGGGGAATAATTGTTCTGAGGTATTTTTTCCTCTGCTTTTTAGTGTCTATTATTGGCTAATCCTTCATCCTATATAATAATTCTCACCTCCAACGTTCTAATGTGCCTGGTACCGTGGCTCCCTCGGAGGTGGTCTGCTAGGCAGTTTAGAATGCACTGATGATGGTGATGTCACTGACAGCTGATTCCAAGGCAAGGGGAGGAGTAGGGAAACACACGGAGCATGTTTCCCTACTCCTCCCCCTGCCTACCAATCAGCTCTCAGTGCCCCCCCCCTCGGCGCAGCACCAAAGCCCCTACCCCCCCCCCCCTCTCGGGCACATCAACTCCCTCGCCACCCGCAGCCACCAATACTAACGCTGTCCGGCTGCTGCTGCTTCTGTGGAGCAGCAGCGGCCGGTGCAAAAAGAAAAAAGTCAAAAAAAGATTTTTAACCTGAAATGCGGCTCCGTAGACAGCCATCTGGCATTGGCTGTCATCACTGCAGATGCTCCTCCTCTCCCCTCCACGTCACTGCCCCTGTAGGAAGACCCCGGAGGAGCGCAGCGATGTCAGAGGGGAGAGGAGGAGCATCTGCAGAGATGACAGCCAATGCCAGATGGCTGTCTACGGAGCTGTGTTTCAGGTTTAAAATCTTTTTTTGGCTTTTTTCATTTTGTACCGGCCGCTGCTGCTCAACAGGAGATGCAGCAGCGGCCGGACAGCGTTAGTATTGGTGGCTACGGGTGGCGAGGGGGTTGATGTGCCCGAGGGGGGGGTAGGGGCTTGGGTGATGTGCTGGGGGGGTAGGGTTGCTGGACATGGGTGGCTGCAGGGAGAGAGGAGGGTCGCTGGACATGGATGGCTGCAGGGGGGAGAGCAGGGAAGAGGGAGGTGGAGAGGGGGTCCTGCAGGGGAGGGCAGGGGAGATAGAAGGGACGCTGCAGGGGGAGAGGAGGGTCACTGGACATGGGTGGCTGCAGGGGGAGCAGGGGAGAGAGGAGGGCCACTGCACATGCGTGGCTGCAGGGGCAGAGGAGGGTTGGTGGGGAGGGGGTCCTGAGACCAGATGGGTGGCTGCAGGGGAGACAGGAAGGACGCTGCAGGGGGGGGGATTACCTTGCTAGCGCCCGTTTCATTGCCTACCGAAATGGGCCTTTTATACTAGTATATTTATATTTTTGTGTTTTGGAGTAGTTATGCATTGGAGTTTGTTTTTGATCATGCCCCACTTTCTTTGCAAATGTAAGTAGGTACACCATTCCACAGCATACATAAAGGCATTCCCATGTACAAACTTAGATTGTAAGCTTCTGGGAATAGAAAAATACCTAGTGTACTTGAATGTAACTTTCCTTGAAGTAGTACTGAAAAAGGTGTGAGCTAAATACAAAAATTCCTAAATCAAATATCTCATGTCAGCTGCACAGAAGATCGGATACCTCTTGGCTCATGCTTTAATGCACCATTTTGGAAGAAGACAGGATAGTTTTTTGATTGATATAGTGGGCTGAGAACCTAGGGAACCAGGTTTGATTCCCACTGCAGCTCCTTCTGACTGAGCAAGTCACTTAACCCTCCATTGTCCTAGGTGCAACGCTTAAGTTGTGAGTCCAGTGGGGACAGAAAGTACCGGCATGTATTATATATGAACTGCTTTGGTTATACCACAGGATGATGGTATATCAAAGCCATTACCCTTTAGCTATCTCATTCTGTGAATTCTACAGGTATCGCAGAAGGCAATTGTAAGGGTATGGGTACTTTTCCTAATATAAAGAGAGAGTACATGTGTAAACATCATTCAAGGACTAGCAGGCTGCTTGTTCTCACAATTGGGTTGACGTCCACGGCGGCCCAGGAATCGGCAAAAATTTTGCAAGCAAAATAAGAGTCTTTCTGGAGAGTTCCCTCACGCCAGCAACGTGAACCGCGCATGCGCGCCTCTCTAGTTTCTTTTTCTTCACGGTGAGGTGCAGTTCGTTTTCATTTCGCGCCTCTCTTAGGCCCAGGAAAAAGTTCTGTGAGATTTATTTTGTTTGTTTTTTTTCATTTCAAATATAAAGTAGATTTAGTTCCCGTACTTCTTTTACTTTTTTTCCCCTGTTCAAGTTTCCTTTCTTTTTCGACATGGCTGGCCTTTTGGCCGCGCGGTCGGGGTTTTCCCTTTTTTGTGCTTTTTTTTTGGCATAATCACGTCGTTTGATTTCACCGAGGCCGTGTTTTCTTCCATGTCATCGAAGACACCCAGTGGCTTCAAACGTACTCGGTGCAACCGGACCATCTCGGGTACCAATACCCACGTTTGGTGTATGCAGTGCCTTGGGCCCGACCATAGCCCAGCCGCTTGTAGTCTGTGTTTTCATATGAAGAAACGGACCCAAGCGTCTCAAGAAGCCCAACAGGAAAAGCTTTTTGGGGCTCAGTCCGGACCATCGACATCGGTACCGAGGTCGGCAGCGTCGACATCGACAGGAGCATCAACACCGGGGAGCAACGTAATGGTTGCTGAGAGACCATCTCGCGCTGGGAGCAGTGAGGCGTCGAGTGTGTCTCCACCTGTCTCAAGGCCTCCTGCTATGCAGGCCCCCCGGGACTGACTGTCCCGAGGAGACGTGAGGATTCCACATCTTCCTCATCAGTACCGAGGAGTCTCAATGACTGGTGTCGAGCGAAGGCTAAGAAGCACTGTCATGGTTCTCCTTTGATGCACGGTACCGGGAGCTCCGGGGCGTCGAGAGAGTCGGCACCCGAGAAACGTCGGTGTCTTGGCAGTCCAGTACCTACTCCCGAGCCTCCATGGATTCTGACACCGCCTGCTCCACCGGCCCCACAGCCTTCTCCGATGGCGTTTCTTGACGAGCGTATCTGGGCCTTGTTTCCAGAACTTCTGGAAGGCTTACTGCGTCAGTCAGCTTCGGTGTCAGGGGTGCTTGCACCCTCTCTGCCATCTGCTGTAGCGGTGCCTGGCCCTTCACCTGTGGTGAGGTTGACTGCGGTGACGCCTGCGGCATCTGCGTCGGCTGCCAACCAGGTCGACTCCCCTTCGACGTTGGTGGAGGGAGCTTCACCGCAGTCGGTTAGGGCTTCAACCTCTCAACACCACCACAGAGGTCATCATACCTCGGCATCGAGACGGGTCCAGTGTCAGAGTACCTTGACACAGGTACTGTCTGACACTGAGCAGGAACGCTCGTGGGAATCAGAGGAAGATCTCAGGTACTTCTCATCCAATGAGTCTTTTGGGATTCCCTCTGACACTTCTCTGCTGGAAAGAAGACTATTCCCACCGGAGAGTCTGTCTTTTTCCTCTTTTGTCCGGGAAATGGCTACAGATATTCTTTTCTCTGTGGAGGTTGAGGATGAGCCCAGGTCTGACATGCTGGAAGTCCTGGATTATTCTTCTCCACCTAAAGAGGCTGTGACAGTCCCTTTCCATAAGGTACTGTAGGAAGTCCTTATGAGAAACTGGTCTGCCCCTCTGTCTAGGCCCTGTGGTTCCCAAGAAAGCTGAGTCTCAATACCGGATCCACGGTGAACCTGGATTGATGAGGTCCCAATTACCCCACAATTCCATGGTGGTGGATTCCGCTCTCAAGAGAGCTCGGAGTACTAGAGACTATGCTTTGGCACCCCCAGGCAGAGAAGCTAGGACTCTTGACTTTTTTGGGAGAAAGACATATCAGGCCGCTATGCTCGCTGCCAAGATCCAGTCATACCAGCTCTTCATGAGTGTACATTTGCGGGACTCGATTTGTCAACTGTCCAGCTTGGTTGATGCACTCCCTGTGGAGTTGACCGAGCCTTTTCGCCAGGTGGTCAGGCAGCAGAAGGCGTGTCGCAAGTTCCTGGCCAGGGGTACTTTTGACACTTTTGATGTGGCATCCAAGATCGCTGCTCAGGGTATAGTGATGCGCAGACCATAGGCGCCCCCGAATAAGAGGCTTGGGGAGGCTAAGAGGCATATTTTCAAAGCACTTAGCCTTCCAAAGTTCCATAGAAACCTATGAAACTTTGGAAGGCTAAGTGCTTTGAAAATATGCCTCTAAGCCTCCCCAGCCCAGCTGTGAACTTCCCCGCAGCCACGCCTACCTCTAAATGCAGCCCGAGACAAGACTCGACGAAATCTTCTGTTGAGTAGCGCAGCGGCAGCCAGGAACAAGACCTGCCATTGCTACTCTCCACCCACAGCCAGCATAACATAAGAAAAAAAAGAAGCACGGGGCCGCAGCAGCCTTCAGACATGCGCTGTCGGCTCTGCCGGTCTCTGCCCCATGACGTCAATTTCCCGTTCCGGGGTCAGAGGACCGGCAGAGCCGACAGCGCATGTCTGAAGGCTGCTGCGGCCCCGCATTTCTTTTTTTTCTTCTGTCAGCGCTGCTGTTAAGAGGCCCGGGCCGGAGGGAGAGAAGAGAACATGGCCACTGGCTGGAAACGGTAGGAGGAGAGAGAGGGAGAGCAGGGGAGAGCCAAGGGGCATGGACAAGAGCAGTGGAGAGCCAGAGAGCGATAGGGAGAAAAAGAGGGGCAGTGGAAAAGAGCAAGGGAGAGCCAGGGACATGGAAAAAAGCAGGGGGAGAGCCAGAAAGTGGGGCCATGTAAAGAGCAGGGGAGAGCCAGGGCCATGGAAAAAAAGCAGGGGAGAGCCAGAAAGAGATGGGGAGAGAAAGAGGGGCCATGGAAAAGAGCAGAGGCGAGCCAGGGACATGGAAAAAAGCAGGGGAGAGCCAGAAAAGGATGGGGAGAGAAAGAGGGGACATGGGCAGGAGAGAGAGAGAGAAGCTGCTGGGGAGAAACTGAGGGAGACCCTAGCTGTCAGACTGAGAAATGCTGGCTGGATGAAAGGAGGGAGAAAGAGGAAAAATGCTGGAAGGAGGGGGCAGAATGAGGGAAGACGCTGGTAGGGAGGGACAGAGGAAAGACACTGGAAGGATGGGGTGAGAGAGGACATGCTGAATGGAAAAGGGTCAAGAGAGAGAACTGTCTAGAAGGAAGGGGAGATAGAGGGAGACAATGGATGGAAGGATTGGGAGAGGGTAATGGGTGGAAGGATGGAGAGAGAAAGAAAGAAAGAAAGAGGGATGACACTGGATGGAAGGGTAGGAGAGAAAGAAGTAAGGTGCTGGACATGGATGGAGGGAAGGGAAGTATATGCACATGGATGGAGGGGAGAGAGGAGAAATGCTGGATATGGATGGAGGGGAAACTGTTGAATTTAAGAGCTGGATCGGGATACTGAAGGATAGGGACAGGGCTACAGATGGTAGACAGGACACATAAGGACACAGGAGGATGGTGGACATGGTGAGAGAAAAAATATCAAATGGAAAGAAGACACTGCATAAAACAGAAGACACTGTGGGACCAAAGCGAATAGAAAAACTAAATAATCAGACAACAAAGGTAGAAAAAAGTATTTTATTCAGAATTTATTAACTGGAATATGTCAGCTTTTGGAAATGTGCATCTGTGATGTTTTGCATGTAAGTTTCAGTTTTTCTAGTATTGCTGCATGCTGAGTCTGACTTCTTGAGGTAACTTTCCAGTTCAGTATTTTGCCTTCATATCTGTTGTGTCATGTGTTTTTCATGTGATCAAGGTGCAGTATTCTGCTAGCGTGTAGTATTTTCAACACTTTTTGGTGTTTTTTTTGTTTCACTAGGTGGTGCACTGGTGTCTGAGTCTGGTGTAATTACAGTGCTGCCTTTCCATGCATAAGGTTGTAGCTTGTCCTGTCCTTGGAATTAGTACTGTTATGGTTTGGTGTGTGTTTTTGCACAAGTTTGTATATAGTGTTTTGCAGTGGAGAGATTGTGTATTGGCCTTACTGAAGTGGCACCAAATCATCAGAAAGGGTTTTAGAGCCTATATCATGACACACTACCTCTTGAAGGATCTACATAAAAGGAGCTCATTGTGAACACTTTCCACCCTAAAAGGGTGTTTTGTGGCTCTACATGAGAATTGTGATATTATGATCCCTTGTTTCATATTGTTGACGTTCTGCATTTTCCGTATGGGTGGTATATTGGTTTATTAGGGTCTGCCCAGTGTTATGGTACAGTAAGGTTTATGAGTGTGTTTTTGCACAAATTTGTGCATAGTGTTTTGCAGTTGAGCAATTGTGGTTAGTACATGCTTTGAGCAACCACTTTATTCTTTGACATATGATACATATTTAATATCTAAATTTAATAAAAGGTATTAATTGTGACTTATTTTTTACTTTTTTCTATGTTGTCAGACAATTATGGCTGTAAGCCCCGCCCCTGGCCCCACCCCTAACCCTGCCCCCTTTAGCCTCCCCAAACAGTTGGGCCACCGACCGCCTATGGCGCAGACACTCATGGCTGTGTGTCTCTGACCTGGATCATTCGCTCCAGCAGCATATGGCGGATGTTCCTGGCTGGGGGGACAATATTTTTGGAGAAAAAGTAGAGGATCTTGTTAATCAGATTAAGAAGCATAATGATGCTATGGATTCTCTCTCCCACTGGGCGCCTTCTGCTACAGCCTCCTCATCTAGGAGGTTTTTTGGAGGGAAGAGAAGTGCTCCCTATTCCTACTCTAGGCATAGGTACACTCCTGCTTCTCGGCAGCCTGCCCAGGCTCAGCCCCAGCGCGCTCATTCTCATCAACGGCGTGCGTCTAAAGCCCACTCTGCTCCCCAGCAAAAGCAAGGGACGGGCTTTTGACTGGGTCCAGTGCAGCATATCCTCTGTACAAGTATATGTACCGGACGACTTACCGGTAGGGAGGTTGATGTTTTTTCACCAAAGGTGGCTTCTCATAACCTCCGACTGGTGGGTTCTTCAAATAGTCCGGTTAGGATACACCCTCAATCTGGAATCCAAACCTCCAAGTTGCCCACCAGGAGCTAATTCTTACAGCTCCCAGCACAGGCAGGTACTTGCAGAGGAACTCTCCGCCCTTCTGAAGGCTAATGTGATCTAACCCATTCCACCAGGGGAAAAAGGGCTGGGATTCTATTCCAGGTACTTTCTTGTGCAAAAGAAAACAGGGACGGGGGGGGGGGGGGGGGATGCATCCCATCCTAGACCTAAGGGCCCTGAACAAATTTCTAATCCAAGAGAAGTTCAGGATGGTTTCCCTGGGCACCCTTCTTCCCATGATTCAAGAAAACTATTGGCTATGCCCTCTGGATTTAAAGGATGCTTACACCCATATCTTGATACTCCCAGCTCACAGGAAGTATCTTCGGTTTCGGCTAGAAACACAGCACTTTCAGTACTGTGTACTGCCCTTTTGTCTAGCGTCTGCACCCAGGGTATTCACAAAGTGTCAGGCTGTAGTCACAGCGTCTCTACGCAGACTGGAATGCATGTGTTTCCTTATCTCGATGATTGGCTGGTGAAGAGCACAGCGGAGGCGGGTGCGCTACAGTCCATGTGAATGACTATTCAGCTGCTAGAACTACTGGGGTTCATCATCAATTATACCAAGTCCCATCTCACTCCAGTTCAAAAATTGGAGTTCATTGGAGCACTGTTGGACACAAAGACAGCTCGAGCTTTTCTTCCCGCGGCCAGGGCAGACAATCTCCTGTCCCTAGTGTCTATGGTTCGAGCATCTCAACAGATCTCGGCTCGGCAGATGTTGAGACTTCTGGGGCATATGGCCTCCACGGTTCACATGACTCCCATGGCATGTCGACACATGAGATCAGCTCAATGGACCCTAGCTTCCCAGTGGTTTCAGGCTGCGGGAAGTCTAGAAGATGTGATCCAACTGTCCACCGCCTTTCGGAATTCCTTGCAGTGGTGGACGATTCGATCAAATTGGCTTTGGGACGTCCATTCCAAATCCCTCAGCCGAAAAAAGTGCTGACGACGGATGCATCCCTCCTGGGGTGGGGAGCTCATATAGATGGACTTCACACTAAAGCTTGGTCCTTTCAGGAAAAAGGTCTGCAGATCAACCTCCTGGAATTGTGAACGATCTGGAACGCTCTAAAGGCTTTCAGAGACCAGCTGTCCAACCAAATCATATTGATTCAGACAATCAGGTTGCCATGTATTATAGCAACAAGCAGGGGGGGCACCGGATCTCGTCCTGTGTTGGGAAGCCATCCAGATGTGGCTTTGGGCACACCACCACGGTATGTTTCTCCAAGCCACTTATTTGGCAGGTGTAAACAACAGTCTGGCCGACAGTCTGAGCAGGATAATGCAACCTCACAAGTGGTCACTGAACATGGGCATAGTCCACAAGATCTTCCGAGCGTGGGGCACCCCCTCGGTGGATCTTTTTGCCACTCAGATCAATCACAAGATCCCTCAGTTCTGTTCCGGGCTTTAGGCCCACGACAGACTAGCGTCAGATGCCTTTCTCCTGCATTGGGGAACAGGCCTTCTGTATGCGTATCTTCCCATACTTCTAATAGGGAAGACTTTATTGAAACTCAAGCAAGACTGCGGGACCATGATTCTGATAGCTCCTTTCTGGCTGCGTCAGATTTGGTTCCCTCTTCTTCTGGAGTTGTCCTCTGAGGAGCCGTGGAGATTGGAATGTTTTCCAACCCTTATCACTCAGAACAAGGAGTTGCTTCTACATCCCAACCTCCAGTCTCTAGCTCTCACAGCTTGGCTGTTGAGAGCTTAGAGTTCGCCTCCTTGGGTCTTTCTGAGGGTATCTCTCGTCTTGCTTGCTTCCAGGAAAGATTCCACCAACAGGTGTTACTCTTTCAAAGGGAGGAGGTTTGCCATCTGGTGTGACAGCAAGGCCCTAGATCCTCTTTCTTGTCCTACACAGACCCTGCTTGAATATCTTCTACACTTGTCAGAGTCTGGTCTTAAGACCAACTCTGTAAGGGTTCACCTTAGTTAGATTAGTGCTTATCTCCGTGTAGAGGGTAAGCCTATCTCTGGACAGCCTTTAGTTGTTCGCTTCATGAGAGGTTTGTTTTTGTCAAAGCCCCCAGCCAAACCTCCACCAGTGTCATGGGATCTCAACGTCATTCTCACTCAGCTGATGGAAGCTCCTTTTGAGCCACTGAATTTCTGCCATTTGAAGTACTTGACCTGGAAGGTCATTTTCTTGGTGGCTGTTACTTTAGCTCATAGGGTCAGTGAGCTTCAGGCCTTGGTAGTTCATGCACCTTATATCAAGTTTCATCACAACAGAGTAGTCCTCTGCACGCACTCTAGGTTCCTGCCAAAGGTGGAGTCTTGAGTTCCATCTGAACCAGTCAATTGTCTTGCCAACATTCTTTCCCCGTCCTCATACCCGCCCTGGTGAAAGCAGATTACATACATTGGACTGCAAAAGTGCATTGTCCTTTTACGTGGAGCGGACAAAGCCCTTCAGACAGTCCACCCAGTTGTTTGCTTCTTTCAATCCCAACAACAGGTGAATCACCATCGGAAAACGCACAATCTCCAATTGGCTAGCAAATTGCCTTTCCTTCACTTATGCCCAAGCTGGGCTGTCTTTAGAGGGCCTTGTCACGGCTCATAGTGTTAGAGCTATGGCTGTGTCAGTGGCTCATTTAAAGTCAGCCTCCATTGAAGAGATTTGTAAAGCTGCAACGTGGTCATCAGTCCACACATTCACATCTCACTACTGCCTTCAGCAAGATACCTGACATGACAGTCGGTTTGGGCAGTCGGTGCTGCAGAAGTTGTTGGAGTTGTTGTTCTTATGTTTATACTTTTTGATTAAACTAGAGAGGCATGCTCGTGCGGCAGGCGGGAAGACATTCGCGCATTAGTGTTTCGCGTTGCTGGAGCGAGGGAACTCACCAGAAAGACTTTGTTTTATTTTGCTTGCAAAATTTTTGCCAATTCCTGGGTCACCGCGGACATCGACCCAATTGTGAGAACAATCAGCCTGCTGTTGTCGGAGAATACCTGCTACAGTTAAGTATCTTTGCTTTATTGCTCCACATCCCCCATAAAAACTAGTCACAGGGTTTGTAAGATCACCTGTAGTTTATCTACTCAATGATTAATTTTGCCTCCATAGGGTGTATTTGATTTCTCCAGTGCCCAGCAGGATCACAAGTTCTTGTTCTGACATTTTTATTTGATGTCTTTGCTATACTAAACTGAAGTTTTGCATTTTCCTATATTTGCACTCAACTAGTGGTTAACAAATTGTGCAACTTCATTTAATATGTGCTTATGTCGTATACTATGTAAAATTAGTTTATCTTGGTGGGCATACTGGGTGGACCATACATGACTTTGTCTGCTGTAATTTACTATGTCACAACAGCGTTTGGCATAGGAAACATTATTCCAGCTTGGAGTTTCTAGAAGCTTTTAAGTAGGTTTACTACACATGCACATTACTTGCCACTTGCTGCACAGGGCTGCTTCAATCTAGAATCCTAGTTAACTGTGCCACAGTTTTACTGAGGCAAATCAAAATAGTTATATAAAATAGGCATCAATGGGTTTCCTAAATCAAGGATGTTACATAATGAGAAGAGGAGCAATTTGAAGCATATTGTATTCTGTTCTAAGTTTGAATGAATCAGTGCTTATATTTCTTATGTCAATGTATGGTCAGCTTGTAACAAAGCCCATCTTATTAGGGATTAGATAAATGAATATCGCTGGAGAGGGCCACTGGCTGCGTCGGTCCTCGATTTCTCATATCGTTGCCTCTGCCCATATATCTCTTTAATGTGAGTGGACTTAATCCTCCTGTTAAAAGGTCAAAGGTTTTGCAGCAGTTGCAGCGGCAGAGGGCAGACATTGCCTTTCTACAGGAAACTCATCTTACGATGGAGGAACATCTTACTTTGAAATGATGGTGGGTGGGTGATTGTGTAGCAGCAGAGGCACAACATAAAAAGGAGGTGTTGCTATTTTAATTTGCAAGGGATTAGTCATGCACTTAGTCACCCTGGCTTCAGATTCATCAGGTAGATATATCCTATGTAAAGTGACCATAGATCGAATGGAATTATTATTCTGTAGTCTATATGCACCTAACCAATATGTGAAATAGAGAAGTCAACTTATGGTAATATTTCTTAACAGACACACTCCCAGTAATTTGGGGGGTGTTTTTAACACAGCCTGGGCTGTTAAGCTTGATAAGTCTTGTCCTCCAAGCTTAGGGGGGGGGGGGGGGGGGGGAGATCCTTATGAAGGGTGTGCCTCTGTGTCACCTTTTAGACCTGATTGATTTTGGACAGTTCTCCACCCTACGGAAAGACTTTACTCACCTTTCTAGGGCACATTCTATGCAATTTCTTACTGACTATTTGCTGATATCTGAGTTTGCTATTACTAGGCCAGAAATTGGGCCTTATGTGGTATCAGACCATGCTTTGGTCTAGCTTGAGGGGCATTCATTTGCAACACCTAGCCCCGAGTAGCTGGGCTTTCTTGATTACACTGTACAATGATTCCAAATTAAGGGACCACCTTCTGGCCTGTTGGAGAACATATAAGACTAATCAAGACCTTGTGGACAACCCCATCCTATATTCGGAGAAAGCAAAAGCAGTATTGTGTGGAGAAATAATTAGTTATTCCATTTCTCACAAAAAGAGTAAAGATCAGGAGTTGCTTCAAGATAAACCAATTGTTAGAAATGCAGATAGCCCTAAATAAATTACTATATCAGAGGACCAGAAAACCTCAGGCATATTATCAATTCCAACTTTATAAGCATGGTACTAAAAGTGGGAAGCTTCTCACCTGCTTAATTGCACCTACATCGGGACCTAAAAAGATTTTAACACTGAAACATAACCTAGAAGCGAGAGTACACACTGATACAGATATAGGCACCATGTTTCATGGCTATTATACTAAGCTTTATGCTGAACTCCCTAGTCAGCTTTATTTGGACAGCTTGGATCGGCCGTGCATTACACCTGCAGATAATGCACGACTAGATGCCTCCATTACAACTGGGGAGGTAGAATGGGCCATTAAACTGAGGTCACTGCCAAGGGCACTGGGGCTGGATGAATTTTGTACAGAATTTTGATAAAATCTTAAGTGAGGAGGTGATGGATACTTTGACTTCAGTGTTTAATATGGCCGTGGACTTGTTACCTCCATATCTAAATGAGGCTCAAATTATTGTCTTGCAACCAGGCTGGGATCATGTTGCCTGATATTGCTTCTTAATTATGAGGTTAAACTCATGGCGAATTAGTTAGTTAAAATTGTGTCTCTAGTGATTCATGACTCGGAAGTGGGCTTTGTAAAAAGCAGAAGTAACTAAAAAAAATCTTAGAAGAATAGTCACAGCCATGGAATAAAGGCAGGATGGGGGAAGTCCTTCTTTATTGATTAGTTTTGATGCTAAAAAAAAAAGCATTGAGTGCATTGGGACTTTCTGTATGCTACCTTACATAATTATGGTATAACGGGTCCCTTTCTTTCTATGGACCAGGCTCTTTGTGTCGCCCCAGGCTACGATCTTGGTTAACATTCTCCACTTTGATGCCTTTCCGATAGCGCAGGGAAGATCAAGCTGCCCACTTTCACCCTTGCTGTTTATTTTCACTCTTGATCCAAGAAATTCACTTCAACCCAGAAACAGAGGGAATTAGTTTGGGCTCACGAACATTTAAGGTGGTGGCTTTTGCAGATGATCTTCTCGTCCATATAACCACTCTGCAGCGATCACTGCCCTTTCTACTAGAACTATTTTAGGAATATGGTGACTCTGCAGGCTTTCACTTTAATCTCCAGAAGTCAGAGGTTTTGCTATCTTCACCTGCTCTGCACCAACGATGGGAAAGGGAGTTTCCTTTGAAATGGGCACAGCAATATTTTAAATACCTTGGTATTCAGTTGTCTACCTCTGCTAAAGAGCTCTATGCTCTTAACATAAAGAAATTGATTGCTGCTACAGAATGTCAATTCAGTGGATAGAGCTTCCACTTTCTTTAATAGGCTGAATTAGTCTAATTTGGTTATTTTTCCTTTGATGGTTGTATGTAATGCAAATTCTGTTGCTGTGGCTGCTGCAGAAAGCCCTGAAATGCCTCAATTCCTTATTATTGAAGTTTTGTTGGGCTTGTTGAAAACCTAAATTAAAATATACCTTCTTGTTGGGGAATTGGAGCCTGGGGTGCTTAGGTTTGCCAAATCTATGGCTATACAACTATGCCTATCTATTGTGACACCTTAAAGCCTGGTTCTTTGATACAGAACGTTATACCCTGACAGCTTTTTGTGCAGCTTACCACCCATTTCTCACTTGGCCCCCTCATTTTAACTTCTAGTGTGCTGTTATGCCTCTTGTGGGGAGGTATGGATACACTTAGTTTCCTGATTGGGAGGCTCTCCCTCCATTACAGAATTACTCCCTGTTAGAGGGAATGTGGAGTTTATACCAGGTCTAGACAATACTGTCTTTATAGCTTGGGAAACTGCAGGTATTACTTTACTGGAACATGTTATTGTAGGAGAGAACTCCATTAGCCACTGCTTTCTGAAGAGCCTGTCTACTAGTTTAAAAGATTTAAAATGGGATTGTTTTGTATTGCAGATCTGGGGGGAGCCAGTGAGGCAGGCTTCTGTTACCTTTACCTTGGGCAACCTGAGTCAGTGCCTCACAGGCTCACCACTTAAGCTGGCCCTGGTACCAATGCTCCTTTTTCCTTTAGGTAACGCTTTTAATGGGAGGCCCTGCATGCTGCTCAAGTCAGAGCTCTTCCTCCTTTCACTCTTCCAGATAGGAGGCGATAGTTAATGGTTTAACTTTTCACATACTAAAACAAGCCACTCAATGAAACAAACAATTAGCAGCCTGAAGACAAAATTATAGAAAGTATTTTGTCACATAATTAAGCTGTGGAATATATTGCTGAAGAATGTCTTCAACATGACTAAAAGTAGGGTTCACAAGAGGTTTGGGACGAGCTCCTGGAGAAAAACTCCATAAAAGTTAGCCACTGCTTATCTCTTGATACGAAGTATGAAAAAATGTATTAAAGTTTTGAGACTAACACACACCCTAATCACAGGCTCACTGCAATACAAAGAGTCGTTCAGTTGAGAATTGGCACTGATAAATGGCAGCAGGAGTCTTTGCACAGGACAAGGACTTTCATGAGGCTGAGAATTTAAATTAGTCAATATTCAGCCCTGGCCTGTCAGCATTTTTAAGCCATGGATAGCTGTGGACAGAATTAAGCCCAAATAGTTAATGCTGGGCCATGTCTGTGCACTGACCTTGGACATCCAGGGTCAGGTCCCAAGCACAAGTTATGTGGGTGCTGGCACCTGGGTAGGTAAGTGGGCAAAGAGGGTCAGCCTTTGCGTGCTCCTATATCTGCCTGCTTGTGAGCACCGGCACTGAATATGGCTAGTGCCAGCTGCTCCCCAACTCTATTCCTGCATTGCCCTGGCACTACCCAGGCAATGCTGCAGCTGTCTGAGCCAATATTCAGTAGCAATGGTCAGTTAAGTGCTGCTGCTTGCTCAGTGGAATTTAAGTGGGCAGGACCCTCTCACCCACTTAAGTGATGATAATATAGATTGGGGTCAACATTCACCAAGTCAGACTTCAGAGGGAGGCAAATAATATAAAGGAAAAGGCATTTGTTTAAAGCTCTCCAGGAGATCTGTGCTCTGCTAGAGAGAAGTGAAAGATCAGAGCTGGAGCTTACAGTGGATCTAAGATCAGCAGTTATCCCAGTTTTTCATTAGTTGAGGGAATTGTGACGTGCAGAAGTAAAATGCAAGTATATATACAGCTCCCCCCCCCCCCAAAAATGTACTCCAAATAAAGAGATACACAAATTATCTTTCACAGCGCAAGCAACTACTTTAATTGTACAGAAAGCACTGTTTATTTGGATTTGAGAACATTTTTACAAAAATAGTACCATGGCCCTTTGCAGCCTTTATTTGATGCAAGTACATGATTTCAGCCCAGGGACAACACTTGTTCTACAATATTTCTCCACGAAAACTTGTGTGCATTTTTCACTTACCATTATGTGTTGTAATAGACTGAACTACAATGAATTAATGATTTAAACATTTTCAGCTCTCATTATTTCAACAATCCATATATCCAACATATTCAGCTTTCAAAGCAAAAGAAATGGGACACGATAGGAAGAAAACCCAGGCAGGGCATTGAAGGGTTGGAATTTGATTTTATTCTGTGCTGTGACCCACAGTGGAGGCTTATGGGAACTGAACTTCACCTGCATACTTTCTGGTCCTAGTCCCCACTAGCCTATGCTGTAGGTCATGTAGTTGCTTTGGGCAGATAATCAAAAATAGTTTCAGCATATTTACAATTCTAGTTTGACACACACAATTAAGTATTAAGTTGAAAAGAATTCTACTTACATAACTGCTTTAGAGGTTTTTCTGCAAGACTACCCATCTATTTGGTGACATTTTACAGCCAGGCTAATAGTGGGAAAAAGAAGTCCTAGCAGTTTTGGTCTTCCAAATTACATCATCTTGAAATGTTTGGAGTTCCCTATGACAAATATTTAAAACTCACAACCACATGTTACAAGAGCCATTTCACACTAATTGATAATTAGACAATGCATCTGGTCAATTTAGGGTAGCAGGTGCGCAAAGCTCCAGCCGGCCTTAGATTCTTGAATGGGCTGAGCTGCACTTAACTCCCACCTGGAAAAAGTAACATCTATAGACACACATCTATGTCACTGAACTCTGACGAGGTTCTTTTTTTTTTTTATAAAGTTTACCAGGTAAAGCTTTATCTTAACTAACAATGAAATATTTCAGTATTTTCCATTGCTGCACCCAACCGTTTGATTAAATCATATTAAATTAAACCACAAAATCATAGCCTATATGGCTGATAAATTAAGGGCTATGGATCAGAGCTTCTGCAGTTAGAACACTTAATTTGGCACCAACATAAAATCTACAGAGCGGTACCTATTCGATCTGATAAAGAGCAATTGCTTTCTTCTCAATCCTTCTTAAATACCTTGCTTTATCAATGTCAGGTTAAATCCCAATTGTATTACAAATACAAATTATATTGTAATGGTAATAAAGGGGGGGCACTCAGTCAAACTGACTAGGAGATGGGAGGGGAATAGCTAAGTGCAGCTTTTGCAAAATTCTTCAGGGGAATTGGTTAAGGAGGACAAGGAGATTGTAGCTATCTTTCGGGACTTCTTTGTAGCACTTTATAGTTCAGCAGAGAGTTGGGGGCCTTGATAGTGAAACTTAGTTAGTGAGCTTAGATCTCTCTGCTCTTCCTGAGTAATCTCTACAGCTCTTACAAAGACCTATCTCAGAAGATGAAATTAAGTTGGTAATTAGTAAAAGCCCTACACATAAAGCCCCAGGTCCTGATGGGCTTCGGGCCAAATTTTATAAGTTGTTACAAGATTATGTGGAAACAGTGAAGACAGTGTATGCAAATCTCTCTCACGAATGTTTGTCGTGGATATCCTGAAAACCTAACTGGTTGGGCTGCCTCCAAGACCAAGTTTGGGAACCACTGGTTTAGTATGATCATATCAGAGAAACATTGACCAGAATCGCTTTCATTGGCTCCAAAAACAGGTAAGGATCATTCTTTACCAGAATCCTATCAACCAATTTCTCTGCTAAATTATTAAGCAAAGCTGTTGGCAAAGACTCTGGTTAATTGCTTGGCTCAGGTGCTGCACATGCTGATAGTGGATCCACAGATGGGCTTTGTTCAAGACAGGACAGTTAAAAATCTTTGTAAGGTTTTGGCTTCTTTGGTGATGGTACACAAAGAGGGGATCTCTTTTAATTAGTTTCAATGCTGAAAAAGCATTTGACAAGGTATCATAGTCTTTATGTTTGCTGTTCTGAAAACATATGGATTGGGAGATTTCTTTATTGGGGCAGTGGTGGTTCTTTATAGCTCTCCAAAAGCCCAAATTACAAAGCAGTCCACCCTGACTCATTCATAATCTTGTGGGACTCGGCAGAGATTCACTTTCTATTGATTTAACCACGTTGACAGGAGTTATTTAATCATCAAAGCCCCAACCCATCATCTGTGTCCTTGCTACAAAAAACCCTATTAAGAATTTGGATATTCTAACCTACATTATGGTTTAAAAAGTAGATGGGAAGGAGGATAATTTGATTTTCTTACCTTAGTTAAATGCATCCCTCAAGCTTTGCATAGTGCAGAATATTGAGAATGTAGGTATTGGGTTTTGTACACAGCATACATATGTGTAGCATCTCAGCGTCAGAAAAGCACATTCTCTAAGGGAGACTTGAGACATGTATTTTGGAAATGTCCTCACATTTGAACTTTTTAGTGTGCCATAGTTCATTTTCTTAATGGGATATTAGAACAAAGCATCAACCCTGGGGTTTGATAGTGGGTTGGGAACAAAATTTGGGAGTGATGACAGAGTCATAGATTGTTGATTCAAAAGTCTAGAGTGGTTGCTTTGAAATGTACTCTCAAGAATTGGACACAGCCTACTCTGCCTTCCTGTTGGGAATGGAGGAATAGGCTCCACAAGCTGTGTTTGATGGAACTTCAAGGTGAGAATGGCCCCCATAAGCTGAAAACATTTTTGGAAGTACGGTAAGTCTACATAGAAGCATCATCTCCTAGGGCTCAAAGGCAAATTTTGAATGTGTTGGTGGGGGAGGGGTATTACCTAGGCATGTATAGGTTGAATACTGGTATGGCAAGTGCAGACTTGGGATTCTGGAATGTTAAAGGATGGAGGAGGGAGTAGAATTGTTGGTTTTGTTATTTTGGGGGGGGGGGGGGGCTAGAAGAACACCGGCCCTCTCTGTTTACATGACACATTTCTGAAATCAGCTTTGGTGAGTTGGGGGGTGTTTTATATTGATAGATGTTTAGGGGTAAAAGGTTTTTATGTATTATGTAGGCCTTATGGGGTAATGCAGATAGGAGAGGTTAAATACAATGTTATATGTTAAAGTACATAAGTAATGCCATACTGGGAAAAGACCAAGGGTCCATCGAGCCCAGCATCCTGTCCACGACAGCGGCCAATCCAGGCCAAGGGCACCTGGCAAGCTTCCCAAACGTACAAACATTCTATACATGTTATTCCTGGAATTTTGGATTTTTCCAAGTCCGTTTAGTAGCGGTTTATGGACTTGTCCTTTAGGAAACCGTCCAACCCCTTTTTAAACTCTGCTAAGCTAACTGCCTTCACCACTTTCTCCGGCAACGAATTCCAGAGTTTAATTACATGTTGGGTGAAGAAAAATTTTCTCTGATTTGTTTTAAATTTACTACACTGTAGTTTCATCGCATGCCCCCTAGTCCTAGTATTTTTGGAAAGCGTGAACAGAAGCTTCACATCCACCTGTTCCACTTCCAGTTTTCATGTTTAAAGCTGTGGTGGTGCCAGAGCCAGCAATGGGAAAAGATGAGCAAGGCAGTGGAACTGAAGACACTCTCTCATGCTGCTATCTGGAGTAATTTGAGAAGAAGGAGGCTGACTGCAAGAGGACATGGTAAGTAGCTGATGCTGAGGTGGCTGGGCCTAGAAGAGGCTGATGCTTGTGAGGGGGGGGGGGGGGGGGCTCAAAAACTGTAAGGGTGCTGGTGCATGATGGGAGGGACTTGGAAGCAGGCTGGAGCTGGAAGTCTGATGGTTGAGCTGTGACAGAAGTTGATGTTGGGGGTGATACAGGAGAGAACAGCTAGTTAATGAGATAAAGAAACAGGCATATCCAGGAGAGATGCAGAGGATGGGGCATAGGGATGGATGCTGAGGAAAGGTAGGGTCAATGGCTATTGTAGGAAGAAGTAGGTGGGTGCTTGGGAAGGGGAGGAGGCACCAGGAAGGCAGCCTACTTGAGACATGGGGGTGCAGGAGCACAGGGACTCAGACATAGGCAGAGACCCTGGGACTGGGTTGGAGGCCAGAAGACAGGCTTTAGGAGTGCCGGGGTATTTGGGAATGTAAAGCCGAATTTGGGATGTTTGTAGGATTGTGAGTGAGGACTCAGATTCAGTAAGGTGGAAGAGTGGGAACTTGGGATAGGTGTAGTAGAGACTAATAAGTTGACCAGGCATAAGATGGACAACAGGGACTAAATGTTTGGGTGAAGGGTATGGGTTGGGCTGTGAGATGACGCAGGAAGATAGGGACCAAGCCCAACCTTCAGCCATATGTCCTGCCCCCTCTGCCACCCAATGGGCAGCTCAAGGCCTGAGACCATCCCTTAGTCCAGCATATCCCCTTCTCTACATCTCCCCCAAATAGTCCAGCATCCAACAGCCCACCAGCTCCCCTACCCCCCAGCCTCTCCCTTTTCTCACCCTACCTTCCCCTGCACATTATCCAGCATATCCCCTTCCCTATCATGCACCCATTCATCATATCTCCCCCTCCCCCTTCTGTTGCTGCTGTCACTGCCCTCCTTGTGGAGCTGAACAGAAATTTGAATTCAGTTCTCTTATGGGGCCTTGAAGCACAGGCTTGTGCTCGAATGCTGATGTGTCCAGCCCCCACCACTTGGAGAGGAAGCCCTGTGTGAGAGGAAAGCGAAGCAGGACATAGCACTTCAGTACAGTCCTCTTGGAGAAAAGGCGGCTGAGGGGTGATATGATAGAGATCTATAAAATAATGAGTGGAGTTGAATGGGTAGATATGAAGCATCTGTTTACTCTTTCCAAAAATACTAGGATTAATGGGCATGCAATGAAGCTACAATGTAGTAAATTTAAAAAGAATCAGAAAATGTTTCTTCATTCAACGTGTAATTAAACTCTGGAATTTGTTGCCAGAGAATGTGGTAAAGGTGGTTAGCTTAGCGGAGTTTAAAAACGGTTTGGATGGCTTCCTAAAGGAAAAGTCCGTAGACCATTATTAAATGGACTTGGGGAAAATCCACTATTTTCTGGGATAAGCAGTATAAAATGTTTTGTACTTTTTTGTGATCTTGCCAGGTATTTGTGACATGGATTGGCCACTGTTGGAAACAGGATGCTGGGCTTGATGGACCTTTGGTCTTTCCCAGTATGGCAATACTTATGTACTCTGCTTCAGGGGAGCCGACACCATGTGCAGGTCTGAATTTTCAGAAATTGTATGCATTGTTCTGGTATAAGTACCAGTAAAGCAGGCACAAAAAATCTCTGTGTACTTTTTCCAGGGTAATAAAACTTACTAGCCAGATAGTGTTACTCTGACTAGTAATAAACATGTCAGGTTAAAGTACCTGTGGAGTTTGTAAACAGTTTGATTATATGCCCACAGCAGTCAGTTCTTAAAAATGTGGCAGCTCAGAGGCAGAGCCTAGTTATAAAACTAATCACACAAATGCCACAGCCAAAATCCATAACTCTAATTAAAATCATAATATGTCTCAGGTTGTTTAGACTGGTCATATTACTCTCCATGCCTGTGGCTATTACTATCCCACTTCTTACCTGCTTCCCCCTCCCTCTGATTCAAGTAGAGGCTCTCAACCCAGTCCTCAGGACCCCTCCCCCCCCAAAAAAAAAATCTGTCATGGTTTCAGGACATTTACAATGAATTATGCATGAGAAGTTTGTATATAAGGCAGACAGGACATACAACCTGGTGGCCTGGGTGTGTCTCAAGGGCTAGGTTGAGAACCCCCTGCTCTAAAAGGTGTATAAGTAAACGAAAAAGCCTCAGTCTGTGCATGCAAAAAGGTTCAGTGTACCAAAGAAAAGGTGCTACAATTTGTTCCAACATTTCTTGTTATACTGTATTAAAAATGCCTTTTTCCCAAAAAAGGAACGCTTCCACTGTATATATCACAAGAAATAAAATTTGAGCGTAGATCAATTTTAAGATTATTAACATTAATTCCAACTAAGAAGTTCTGTGCATTATCACATAGCACTCATTTTCTTTGGCTGTGCCATAAAGAAAGTTGCCCAGTGGCAAAGCGCTGGAGCGTCTTCAAGAAGGTTAAGTATACCACAAAGAGGGGCCAGCACAATAACTCACTGGCAAGTAATGTGCACTGCCAAGTGGGAGAATGAACTTCAATGGAGGCATCATCTAGAGCCCCTTGGAGAGAGCACCAGCAATCATACAATGGTAACATCCAGTGGCTGGACTTAAGGAGCTACATCTTGTGGCCTTACCAGGACTGTCCTTGCAATGGCCAAACAGAATTTGGATATATAAGAGGGTAGTTGCAAATGAAGATTATGGTAACTTAAGAGCAACTAGTTCCAACTAAACCAGAAGCCAAAAGGTAAGGAGGAAACTGCTACGTCGAGAAGGAAAGAAAAGCATGAACACTAAAATGATACCTAATTTGAACTTTTGATCCTCTCTAAAATATTAGTACAGCTGAGCAAATCTCAGCAAGAAAGAGACAAGCATCCACCTTTACATGCATTACAAAGTGGCAGAACTGATGTAAGCAGGAGCAAGGTAGATGGTGTCAGCTTCTCTCTCAAACCACGAAATGCTAACTTTTTTTTTTTAAGAGAAGTTTGCTTACTATGTCCAATGATCTGAGAAAATATGGACTACAATTAAATTCACTAAGTCACAGTTCACAAATACAGTACCTTTCAGCAATATAGTTTTGAAAGCTACAGCCATTTATTGCCATACACATAGGCTAGTACTCTAAAGAGTATACAAAATGTCTAAAGGCTTTTTTTTTACATCACGTGCAAGTTTCCAAAATCTACTACTTTGACTTGTGAATATGTTTGTGAAACTGAGGGTTTTTGTTGTTGTTATTATTTACATGCATGTTTGTGATAGAGATGCTGTTTTAGGGGAGAGTGCATCTGCCAAGAGTCACCTCTGATAGGATACCAGGTGGGGCTCAGTTTAAATACTGCATGCAATGCAGTCATCAGTCAACTCTACCTATCACTGAACATCTAATATTTCTAGCTCCCTGCACAAGCCATCTTGCAATGCAATGCTTCTCAATCCAGTCCTTAGGACACATGCACCCAGCTGAGTTTTCAGGATGTCCACAATGAATATGCAGGAAAGAGATCTGCAAACTGAGGAGGAAGTGCATACAAATCTCTCTCATGCATATTCATTGTGGCTATCATTTAAACTTAACTGGCTGGGTGTATGCTGAGAACTGTAGTTGTGCTCATCATAAGGGATGGCAAGAGGAGGAAGGAGAGGCAGGTAAGGTGATCTCCAGACTGGGCAAGAGGAAGAGATAATTGTCCTAAACAAAGAAAATGAAAAGTAGTACACCTATTTTCCATCCAGCTCCTTTGCTTATGAACAGGGGGTAATCAGCATTTATGTGCCTATTACGTACAACCGGTTAGAATGGTGGCATTTACACACATGTGCAAAGTGTACTTAATCGCTGTAACTTATGATGGAGCACGTATTTTACAAGTGGTGTACCCAGAGGCCTGGGTAGGATTCTTATTTACACACACATGGCTAGATTCAATAAAGGGCGCCAGGATGAGCCATGCTAAGCTAGTATTCTGTAAAGGGTGCTCTTCACGGGACTGACGTTCACCGAATACTTATGCATTTCAAACCTAACTTTGGGCATGAGCACTCACATTTGCCAAAGCCAGCTGTAAATGCTGGCATCCAACTGATGGCACTTAAGTGCCCAAAGACAGGTATTCTATATGCCTAATTTCCGGGAATGCCCCTGACCCACCCATGCTCCTCCCATGGCCAAGCCCTTTTTGGGGATGCACACTATGAAATTTAGGCATGCCTGTTCTAGAACAGAGTACATTGTAGATATGTGCATAACTCCTAATTCCTGCTACTTATTTATTGCATTTGTACCCTACATTATCCCACCTTTTTGCAGGCTCAATGTGGCTTACAGAGTAGGTTATGATAAAGACAGTGCCTAATTTAAATACAATTGATCAAAAGCAGAGGTAAGAGAGGTGGTAGTTGGGCGGAAGCTTGTGTTTAGGTGTGTTTGGGTGAATTGGGGGAAGAGTTGTATCATTGATGGAGACTTAAGAGCTTAACTCCAGTAACTAATTGTTAGCACCTGACTAATTAGTTTACACATGGATCTGGGATCCACCCCCAAAATCTGCGTGACCTATACACAATCTGGGGGATAGACTATAGCACTGCCTCTCAAACCAATCCTTGGGGCACCCTCCAGTCAGTCAGGTTTTCAGAATAGCCACAATGAATATGCACGAGATTTGTCTCCTTCTCATGCATAGTCCCCTGTGGCTATTCTGAAAACGCAATTGGCTGGGTGTGTTCCAAGGACTGGGTTGCAAACCACTGGCTTATAGAATACTGTAAGTTATGAATCAATCTCAAATATTTAGGCATGAGCGTGTACACCAGTTCTATGGCTGGTATAAGTGCTTGAGCCTAACGTTTACACATGCATTTAAGGAGTTATGAAAAGTATTCTATAAAGTAGGTGCCTACATTTCTTGGTAGGAGCCTGTTCTAGAATTGCCCTCAATGCACATAACTTGTTTCCTTTGCTACAAAAATGAGGATGAAGCTGGATAAAGCCAGAAAGCATTCCTCACTTCTTTTAAAATGCCTTTAAGAAAAATTTGATTAGGGATAGATGATCCAGTCCACAACACTTTTGACCTTTTGTGAACTGAAGAACAAAATCCTGCAAATGAAATGACCACATTCTAAATGAATAAATTAGAAACAAACAGACTCTGGCTTCCTCACAGTGAAAACGTAAGGCAATGCTAGTTCCATTACATTAATAAAGGCTGTTATTTCAATTTTCTTGCCTTGAACTACACAACATAGCGCTATGCAATAGCACAAAAGTTAAAGAAACCACCAATGAACTAAACTAGTGCTTATGCATCTCTCTACTTTGCTAATGTTCATTTGCTTCTCAAGCAAAGCAAATTCCATTCAGTAGTCACATGCCACTGGACATTTCCAAGGTTTTTTCTTGGTGGTAGTTCAATGATATAAATATTTGAGAGAATACTTTGTTTTAAGATTTGCCAGAAATGCTGAGGCAGTTTCTCCCATTCTCTGCTGGAAAGAAATGCTTAGTATTTCTGACCCACAGGATCCTATCAATTAGGAATAATTTCCAACAGAGATCTAGAGTGAAACAAAAAGGTGCTCGGATGCAAGTGCAAGGTGGGCACTAAAACCTAAATTGCTCTCCTGTTATTATTTCCCTACTTCCCTAGCTCAGGATACAGTAGGTATGAAGTTTAAAACATTTTCTTCCTCATCTCTTTACAATTTTCTCCCCTTTTAGTTTGATCTTTCCACTTGCTCCTTCTGTGTCTCATCTTTCAGGCGAGCTTTCTTTTCTATGTTCCATATAGTGAGGGATTCATTCCTACTGGCAGCCTTAAAAGGACAAAAAAAACAACAACCTGAAATTAGCATTCATGCACTGTACTGGAAAAACACAGCAAAAAGAAAAGCGAACCAACGTGAAGAATTAAAACAAAATTGATTCAACACATGAATAAAACCAACAGCCCAACATGGCCATGTTTCACCCTCTCAAGGGATGCATCAGGGGCACAACACAAACCAGCAGGAATAAGGCAATGTTTTTCCTGTCTGGCCAATACAAAACAGCATATAAAGCAATGTTCAGAAAAAGCAGGCTGATTTATTCCCAGCGGCTACAGCTTGTCTTTTTACTGTTCTAGATCTTGCAGACTGTCTGCCCGTGTGTTTTCTGAAAAAAAACATAGAAGGTGACTGGGGCATGTGGATGAGACCCAGAGGATGCAGACACTCACTCTTTTTCCTGAGATGACCATAGCGATGCACCCCATGACACTGAGAGCAATCATGATATAACTAATCTTCACACGAACCCGGTTCTTGGCAGCATCAATCATCTCATGTCTCAAAAGAAAGAGAAAACCAGATTCAGTTGCAGCGTTCCCCTACATTTGCTGACATACAATTTCGATACAGGGTAAAACCAGGGCCATGGAGTTGGTACAGCACACCTGAGACTCCAACACCTCTATTTTTTTCTATTGTCCAACCCCCACCCCTACCATGTACAGTAAATCTAAAAAAAACAAAACTTGATTAGTTATAGAAACATAGGATACGCCATGTACAAAAACAACAAAAAAAGACTAGTAGACCATAAATTATATTTTAGGTTTGAATAAAGAACTTGAACAAAAAAAAAGTTGTCAAATGAAAATATTCAATGCACCGTTGTTTTTATTTTGAACCTGGAGTCGGTACATTTTTACTGACTGACTCCACAGCCCTGGGAAAAACATCCATCTGCTACATGGCTGAGGTCACAAACCAGCTGACCTCAGCAAATGGCGGAAAGATGAAAACCATGTGAGGTCATTCATGAAACATCCATGTAACAAAAGGGTATGTTTTTCTTTTGTGTGTGTGTGTGTGTGTGTGTGTATATATATATATATATAACAGTGGATTTGCAACACATGGAAAATACCACCCATACAAAAATGAAATTCATTCATCAATTCTTTCTCAATTGTTGAGGACTGTGCATTGCAGCTGTACTTATCCCACTCTACATTTGTACCTAAGGTAATAGAAGGTGAAGTGATCTGCCTAAGGTCAAACTAGCATCAGTGGAAGAAGTAGGATTTGAACCCTGGCTTCCACAGTTCTCAGCCATTAGACCATTCCTCCACAGCTATTAAATATGGCTCACTGGAGCTGTTTCCTCAACCATCTAGTTCAGTCACAGGCATTCGTTAAACATGACTTGACTTTCCTGCCCATGTGTCACTCAGTTTTGTCAAATCCACAAATTGTCAATCATTTTGGCATCTACAAAGTACAACCTGCTGCAACATGCTTTGATCTCTTTAGTTGAGAAACTGTGAAACAGACAATGATGCTACTAAAATGTATTTATTTTTTGTACAAACCCGGCTCTAAAGGAAGAGGAGAGGCTTCAGGTTTCCAGTACTCAAAGTCCATATTACTTCTGTCCCTATTTTACAGAGACCGCATTTCATTTTTCAATCTCAAGGAATGAACAACATGGAAATGGATCAAGCTGTTACTTGGATTTGCCACTTGCAGAAAACAGGATACTGGGCTTGATGGACCTTTTGTCTGGCCTAGCATAGAACACTTATGTTCTTATCTCTAAGTTTATTTACCTTTTCTAAAACGTTTACTGGATTCTCAAAGTAAAAGCACAACCTATACAAGATGATTGGTGTTTTCATAGAACAGAACCCTCCAAAAAGATCCAGTTCTTTGAGGGGGTTAATTTTAAGAGGCAGAAGACAGACCCCAATCATATAAAATGTATTACAGTGCAAAACCTTTTTTGCATTATAGCTTTCATTAATGTTTTCAAAAGCTTTAGCAATCTCATCAATAACCAAAAGGTTAACAAGCTCAGAATAACCTATAAATGTTTACAGGGCTCCAAATTCCACACAATCTTTAACCCCTCCCCCAACACCCTCCTCAAAGGCGCTATAGTTTTGCTCATAAAAAAAAAAAAAAAAAAAGAAGTCAAGTAGGGGATAAAAGACCAACTACGATAACAAAGGGATGGGAACCCGCTTGACTGTAATGCACACACTGAGTATGAATACTCGGGTAAATTTGTTATCAATAATTAGTTGGAAGTACAATATACTTAGAGGGAGAAGGGGGTAGTTATATTTGTTAAACAGCGGTTGACAGAAGGTAACATTATTTCTACTGTGTATATTGTCATAAATATCTATCTGTAAGTGCACAGCTTTGGATGTATATACCTGGAATTGTCACCAATAAAAAAAATATTGAAACAAACAAAAAAGTCTCTTATTATTCAGATCATCCCATCCCTCGTCTTTCCTTACATACTTCCCAAATATAAGTGTAACTGAGCCCATGTCTGGTGATTACTACAGTACAGCTAAAGGGCTTATGTCCAGAACTCGCTGCCATATTAGTTGCGTTGCATTGGACTTTAGAGGGTTTTGGAAATAAGCCCGTCAATTTCTATATTTCTTTGACATGTTTCTCATCCGTAGTACTGGATCTGTGCAAGTCACTGGTATCCAGGGTTAGATAGCAATGGAATATAACGAGACTTAGCTCACTAGGGGGATCATTTTCAAAGCACTTAGACTTTCAAAGTTTCATAGTAACCTATGGAACTTTGTAAGTCTAAGTGCTTTGAAAATACGCCTCCAAATGTGTGAGAATGATGGCACTTACGAAATAATCTCTGGTATGTCCTCTTCTTTTTTGAACCGACCTGCCCAGAGAAGTATCTTCTTCTCCCGAGGAGTGGGTTTGTGCCCTGGAACACCACTGTAGGAACGAACTAGAATAAAGGAAGTACTGTATAATCAAAAGAGGAAGATATTCAAGGAATGTCTAATTTCGAAACATCATGTTACTACTGATTGTCGGTCCCACTGGGAGAGACTGCATATGTATATTAGATATTGTTCTTTTTGCAGTTGATTGCGTTTGTCTTCCTAATATAAATGATTTAAATATAATCATAAGGGAGAACTATCACAATAGTGTGGTGGCACCTAGAATCAGTTTAAATTACATCTTGGGGGAAATTAAAGAAGTGACTTTTGTTCAAGGTTTCAGTAATCCTGCTTGATTGTAAACAAAATATATGATTTTTGGTATGGTCACTCTGAATGTTGGAACGGTTAACTCCAGATCTTGGGCATAGTATGTGTGTTACTTATCATGGGCATATCATTTATGTTAATTATTTAACATTTATTTTATTTGTATTCATTAATCCTACTCTGTTTCTATATGTTACAATACAATGTGATGCTTCTACTGATGTGAAGGAGTTTAATGTGAAGCTGTATTGTTTGCAAGCAGTACACAAACGTTTTGACAGGTGCTGGATATCAAAAAGAAAATTACTACTATGCTAACAGAAAAATAATAAAACTCAATATAGCAGCAGGAGACACCAGATTATTAGGTGAAAGGATACCATTAGAACTCAAATTTTGTATTTAGGTATGCAACACTCCTATAACATACTAAAGCCTATTATTTATTTCTCCAAGGACAAGTAGGATCTCACTCCTTGTGTAAGACTTCATCCATCCGAGCTCAGGGTTACAGCAGTGTAACCAAAGCTTAAAGATTTCTAGAGAGCAACAGCACATGTACAGGAGTACTCGGGTCAGTGAAGTCAAGTGCAGTTAACTTGGGGGTCCTTTTACCAAGCTGCGGGAAAAAGGGCCCTGCACTAGCGGTGGAGGCCATTTTTCCCTTGTGCCAGGGCTTTTTTATCGCAGCAGATAAAAAGCCCCCAGACATAGCCACATGGCGGGGAGCCCTGAGGTGGTGATAATGGCTCCTATGGTAACCGGGCTGCAGGCAGCGAAGTGAAGATACTGCAGGTATTCTCCGAGGATAGCAGACTTCTTATTCTCACACTAGGAGAAAAGGCCCGTTTCTGACACAAATGAAACGGGCGCTAGCAAGGTTTTGCTCGGAGTGTGTGTGTTTTACACAGTGTGTGTGATACAGAGAGATTAAATGTGTGAGTGTGTGTGTGTGAGAGAGAGAGAGAGAGAGAGAGAGTGTGTGTGTGCGAGAGTGCGTGTGTGAGAATGAGAGTGTGTGCCAGGGGCCCCCTCCCTCCCTCCCAGTTTCAGGGTCGTTTTCCCCCCCCCCATCCCAGTTTCTGGGTCCGCCTGGCCCCCCTCCAAGTTCCAGCATCCGGCCCCCCTCCCACCCACCCACCCAGGTCCAGGGTCGTTGCCCCCCCTCTCTCCTTCCCTCCCAGTTCCAGGGTAGTTGCCTCCTCCCCTCCCCTCCAGCCACCCACTTGCAAAGTTGTGAAGCTGACTCTGTGGCTTCATTGAAGTGAAGGGTTTGTAAGGTTCGTCGCTCTGTAACCATCTCTCTCGGCCCCGCCCTCGCGCCTCTGAAAGGTCCGCCGCCCTCGACGTCAAAACGTGATGACGTCCTCGACGTCAAAACGTGATGACGTCGAGGGCGGCGGACCTATCAGAGGCACGAGGGCGGGGCCGAGAGAGATGGTTACAGAGCGACGAACCTAACGATCCTTACGAACCCTTCACTTCAGTGAAGCCACGGAGTCAGCTTCAGAACGTTGAAGGAGCCTTTTATTATAGCAGAGAAGTGGGTAGACACTGACCCGCATCACCCAGCCCAGCAACACTGCCATTGAAAAAACTAGAGCTTTTAGGAGCACGAGTTGTGCTCCAGCACACATGCGCAAGTGCCTTCCAGCCTGCTGCGTGAATGCGCCGCCTCAGTTTAATACAAAAGCAAACAAAAACATATAAATAGACAACTCCAAGGGGAGGTGGGTGGGATTGTGAGAATAAGAAGCCTGCTGTCCTCGGAGAATACCTGCTACAGGTAAGTATCTTCGCTTTCTCCGAGAACAAGTAGGCTCTGTTATTCTCAACAAGTGGGGAATCCCTAGGATCTAGGCTCACCCAAAACAACAAACACTGGTCAATTGGGCCTCGCAATGGCGAGGACTTAATGCAGATTAACCTGAAACTACATACAAACTACATGAGTATAGCCTAGAACAGAATAAAACGGGCCTGGGAGAGTGGAGTTGGTAGACCCCAAACAGATTCTACAACCCTGACTACCAAATCCGACTGTCGCATCGGGTATCCTGCTCAAGGCAGTAATGAGATGTGAATGTGTGGACCGACGACCACGTCGTAGCCTTGCAAATCTCTTCAATGGAGGCTGACTTCAGTGGGCTACCGACACAGCCATGGCTCTAAACATATGAGCAGTTACATGACCCTCCAAAGTCAGCCCAGCCTGGACATAAGCAAAGGAAATGCAAACTGCTAGCCAATTGGATATGGTGTGTTTCCCGATGGCAACCCCCATCCTGTTGGGATCAAAAGAAACGAAAAGCTGGGCGAACTGTGTGAAGGGCTTCGTCCGCTCCACGTAAAAGGTCAACACTTTCTTGCAGTCCAAGATGTGCAAGCTGCTTTCTCCAGGATGGGCATGGGATCGGGGAAAGAATGTTGGCAAGACAATCGACTGGTTCAGATGGAACGCCGACATCACCTTCGGCAGCAACTTAGGGTGCGTGCGGAGGACTACTCTGTTGTGGTGAAATTTAGTATAAGGTGCATCCACTACTAAGGCCTGAAGCTCACTGTCCCTACGAGCTGAAGTAACAGCCACCAAGAAAACAACCTTCCAGGTCAAGCACTTCAGATGGCAGGAATTCAATGGCAGGAATTCTATGGCTCAAAATGAGCTTTCATCAGCTGAGTGAGAATGACATTGAGATCCCATGACACTGGTGGAGGTTTGAAAGGGGGCTTTGACAAAAGCAAACCTCTGAAGAAGTGAACTAGAGGCTGTCCAGCGATAGGCTTACCTTCTACGTGCCAATGATAAAGTGTAGATACATACCTGTAGCAGGTATTTTCCGAGAACAGCAGGCTGATTGTTCTCACGATGGGTCGTCGTCCGCGACAGCCCAGGAGACCGGCAAATCCCTAAGAAAAACAAAAAAGACTTCTAGAATGTACCGGCGCGCGGGCAGAGCGAACTGCGCATGCGCAAACGGCTTCCCTCCCGCGGCGTGAGGGTGCCCTCAGTTTAATAAAAAGCAAGAGAGAGAATTAGAACTCCAAAGGGGAGGAGGGTGGGTTTGTGAGAACAATCAGCCTGCTGTCCTCGGAGAATACCTGCTACAGGTATGTATCTACACTTTCTCCGAGGACAAGCAGGCTGCTTGTTCTCACGATTGGGGTATCCCTTGCCCCCAGGCTCACTCAAAACAAGAAACATAAGGGCAGATTTCTGCTACTACAGGGTTAGACAGATAGATAGAGATAGATAGTCTAAGTACTTCACCATGATGGCCCTGTTTCGATAGCAGCTGATTTTAATTTGGTTCCCAAACAGAAAATATTAAGGCCTACGGGCCACATGCAAGTTGTTTAGGAAATTGATAAAAAGAATTGAAGCTTATGGATATCTGGAGAACTCTGAATCCCATGGGGAAGGAATTCACTTTCTATTCTTCAGTATACTATACTTACTCTAGGACAGACATAATATGGGGGGGATGGATACTGGTTATCAAAAGCTTTAGGGGCTGGTATTGAGACTATTTCCTGGTCTGACTATGCACTCCCCTATGGTGTTCATTTTCTTGGGGATCACAATCTAAGAGGCCATCCTTCTGGAGAATGAACGATTCTCTGCTGAATGATGGGCCGGTCTTGACATACGTAACATGATAGTTCAATATCTTCAGATCAATGATACAGAGGAAGTGAGCGAGCCTAAACTGTAGGAAGAAATGAAAGTGGTTCTCAGAGGGGTGTTCATTAAGTGGGGAGCAAGGAGAAAGAGGGAAAAAAAGGCCAAAGGGCAAGCACACCATCTGCAACTAACTTTGCTGGAAAGAGAGTACCAGAAAAAGGGTATCCAGATTGTTAAGCAGGATTTAGATGGGGACAGGGGGTGAGCTGCAACACTTGTAAATGGAAGCTACTGAATTTTGGCTTAGGAAACTTAAACAGCAATATTATGAACCTAGCAATAAATTGAGGAGAATGCTAGCCCAAAAACTCAAAAAGAAGCAAGGTGCCATGACTATCAGTAAAGTCAGAAATGCTGGAGAAGAGCACCTGTTTACAGAGAAAGGGATTCATAAAAGATTCTTGGAGTTTTATATACAATTATAAGCCAAGGACTCTACTATCAATCTAGAAAGGATTTCTAAGTATCTAGAGGTGGTACAGCTTCCCCAACTCTTGGAAGAGGAGATTAGAGACCAATTAGATTCCCCAATCTCTATGGCTGAAATATTATTTGACATTGAGGGTCTGCTGTTGCGCGAGAGCCCTGGGCTTAGACGGCTTCACCAATGGATTTTATAAAGACGGGCTTAATGGTCAGGGTGTTTAACTCCCTACAGACTGGGAGGATCTTGCCTCCGGCCATGAATACAGCAGGTATTACCATCCTGTGTAAGCCTGGAAGGAACGACACTTGCTGTGGGTCATATCATCCATTTCTTTAATTAAATGTGGATTTTAAGATCATGGCCAAGATCCTTGCTAATAGATTAGCTCCTCAGATGCCCTATTTGATTAACCCTGATCAAGACGGTTTTATACCGGGGGCAACAAATGATAGACGTGAAACTGGTTATTAATTTGATTTGGGCTGCCCATAAAGACAATGTGCTCTCCATGCTGATCATGGTCTATGCAACGAAAGCGTTTGACCATGTCCATTGGGATTTTATGTTTGAAGTGCTTAAAAAGGTGGTAGTCGATCAAGCTTTTTATCATCTGGCTGGCCACTTTGTTCGCAAACCCAGAAGCATGCATTAAAATTAATGAGTCATATACTAGCAGTTTCTAACTGGGGAGAGGCACAAGACATGGGTGTCCTTTGTTACTGGTTGTTTGCCCTGGTCATGGAACCCTTCGCTTAGTGTATCAGAGATAATGCAGAGGTAGGCGGAGTTCCCAAAGGCCCACATCACCACAAAATTACTCTATTTGCGGACGATGTGATTCTTTCAGTGTCTAATCCACATCTATCCCTGCCTGCAATTCTCCACAAGATGAAATTTTATGGCTCAGTATCAGGGTTGAAAGTCAATATAGATACAACTGAGGCACTTAATATAAATATTATAGGAGCGGATTTAGTCAAATTAAAAGACATTCATCCCTTTAAGTGTGTTAAATCCCATCCGAAATACTTAGGAGTAAAAATTTCCAACAACTTGGCCTCCCTCTATGACCTTAATTACAAACCACTAATTAAAAAGCTTCAGGAGGACTTGAGGACTGGAGTAGGGGCACGTTCTCATAAAGATGAACCTTCTGCCCAGGCTGCTCTACCTTTTTCAGGCTCTTTCAATAACCATTAGCAAGAAAATTCTCGCCCAGTGGCAAAAGATGATCCATGTTTTTATTGGAGGGAGTGGGGACAAAAGGCTTCATATCATTAATGCAGCTTTATATACACAAAGAGTTAGGAGGCTTGGGGATTCTGGATTTGGGGAGTTATTATTTGGCTGCCCAAATGAGGTACATTTGTGATTAGAGAGAGAATGAGTCCAAAACCCTTTGCCCGGATAGAACAATATTACACATCTATGGCTCAGTTATCTGACCTCCTCTGGGGAGCGGTTGTTGGGGGAAGTAAGACTCCAATAAGTACTCCTTATGTTGCCATTACTCGGCAATGGAAAGGCCTCAAGGCACTGACTGGAGGGCTCCAAAAGGGTGTCGGGGCTTGCCTCCTTGGCTGCACTGGTTGATACTGTGGCACCTGCACAAGCTATTATCCGTAGGCGGTGGAGGGCGCAATGCCTATACACTATTTTTCAACTCTTACAACTCTCAATATCCTCACCTCTCTATTCCCTTACCCTTAATTGTTCTGTGTACTGTCTTATCTAGATTGTAAGCTCTTCGAGCAGGGACTGTCTTTGTGTATGGTGTACATCGCTGCGTATGCCTTGTAGCGCTATATAAATGATAAGTAGTAGTAGTAGTAGTAGTAGTATTAGGGCTAGGTGAAGGCTTTTGACCATCTACTGAGGGAATTTGGATTGTACAAGTGGTATTTTTCTTTTATTTGCAATGTAGGCACAGCTTCAATAGCTCTCTGAATAAGGATATTAAAACTAAGGAACCTGGTGCATTAGAATCCTTGTGGGCACAAACCTCCTCAGCTAAAGGCCTGATTTCAGCATTGTATAAACTTATAAGGAGTTATAAATTCGATAACTTCCATATATCTTTCAGTGGGAGAGTGATCTTCAGCAAATCTTTGAGGTCAGCTAATGGGAGACAACTGTCATGATGGCTACAAAGACTAACTATTTCTGCCCAACTGAGGGAAAATAACTTGAAAGTACATATGAGATGGTACTTAACCCCTGAGCAGATAAGCAGGTTCAGGATGGGTGGGGATGGGGCTTGTTGGTGAGGATTTCAGGCCAGGGGCACCTATTTCCATATGTGGTGGTCTTGCCCCATTCTTTATCCCTTTTGGGAGCAAGTAATAATGATCACTAAAAAGGTAATAAATGAACCGTTAAATGGTACACCAGCACTTTATGGTTTATAGGTTTTGGGGATTATCCACCTTATGTGCAGAAGGTTATTGCTAACTGTTTTTTAGCAGAGAATGGAAGTCATTGCGAGAGAATGGAAATCTACTGTGCCCCGTCCATAACAGTGTGGTATTCCAGATTAAGATTTGCTCTCTCAATGGAACAGCTCACAGCATACAGGAAGAATACAATGGATACATTTTGGAGAATTTGGTTCCTACTTCAACAATATTTGGACTCAATACAGTGAACGGTAACTCCCCTTGCATCTGATGTGAGTTATATCTAACTGAATAGTTCTTGTTGTACTATTAATTCAGTTAGATATAACTCACATCGGATGCAAGGGAAGTGGGGGGGGGGGGGGTTGTTTGGGTTTAGTTTTGAAATGTACCTCTTGTTATAGTTCAGCACAAAATACACTGTTTAGATGGAACTAACATATACGGTAGTAACAAAGTAAATGATGGTAAAGACCTGAACGCATCAAATCTGCCCACCAAGAAACTAATTTTACATGGTATGTGATACTTTATAAGTATACCTGAGTTTGATTTGTCCTTGCCATTCTCAGGGCACAGACCGTAGAAGTCTGCCCAGCACTGTTCTTGTACTAAAAGTTCGGAAGCTAACATCGAAGCCCCTTAAAATTTACACTCCAGCCCATCCATAACTGATTGCCGTGTCTGTTTCTGGGATAATTATATGCGACATGGGTCTTGTATTTTGGATGGCTAATAAAACATTACAAGTTAAAAAAAAAGTCAAGTTTAAAGTGGTATAAGATTCCATTTCTA
Organism: Microcaecilia unicolor; assembly: GCF_901765095.1. Lineage (NCBI taxonomy): Eukaryota > Metazoa > Chordata > Amphibia > Gymnophiona > Siphonopidae > Microcaecilia > Microcaecilia unicolor. Next base: position 250,033,783 of record NC_044035.1, on the reverse strand, counting down.
TTTCCATGGGAAGGGTGTTCCAGAGTTTAGGAGCTGTGTAAGCAAATGTGGTTTCCCTAAGTAATACCTAGTTGCAAGTCTGACAGCAGTGGGAGTTGCAGGAGAGCAAACTGAAAAGACTGAACAGAATTAGTGGGCATATATGGTATAAGTAAATTGGAAATATAATCTGGAGCAGAAGGCTTCAATCCTTTCTATACAAGAGTCAGTAGTTTAAATTGAATACATGCTGATAACTGGTAACCCTGAGATCAATAGTAATACTACATGATTGAACTTATGTATTTTGTAAAGTAGTTTCACTGCAGTAAACAAGCTGCAATCATTTCAAAGAAGAGTGTGCAGCCATATTTTTAACAAGAGTGGAAGACCTGAGAAAAAGGAGTTACAGTAATCTAAGTGTGTCATTACTAAAGATAAAATCAGCATCCGAATATAATTCATTGGTAGAATCTAACATAGGGGATATTGCAGGAGTATTTCCCCGTGTGTCTCACCTTGCGGGCCTTGGCCTGTATAATCCTATGACAGCAAAATGGAGGCTTTAAACTCTGACCTGCACAGCAGTGATTTAGCTAATTCAGCTTTCTGAAAAATCACTAGCAAGTCATGTAACATCCAAGGACATGCTGTAGGCAAACCAGGCCCCCCTTATCTCCCTGACAGGCTGGCTCCAGCAAGGCGGGTGAGAAACAGAAAATGCATACCAAAATGTAACAACTTGAAGGTCAAGAACAACGGACTGTTCTTGCCATGCAGTGAGCCAAGGAAGATCCAGATTGGTTCCTGCAGCCACCGGACCAAGAGGTGCTGGGGAGAGCGGGAACGAGGAGTTAGTCGGAAACCTTGGAAGAAGGTGGAGGTGGAAAGACCAGGGAGACCTAATATGGTCCACCAACTGATGAACTGTGTAACGGGAGGAAAGTATCGTGGTTCAGCTGTACCTGCACTGAGTGACCTGTGCCCTACTTGTCTGCTGCAGAGTTCCCTTCCAGCTCTGACTAAGACTCGCTGTGAATCCAGCTTGAGTCTGTGGATGTCGTGTTCTCGAGGACCTTGGCATTCTGTCAGGCTTCTTCCCCGAGAACCCTGGGTACGTGAGTCCTTGAACCACGGCCGAGGAGCGCAAGTGGCAAGCAAGATCACTTTCGGAGCAGAGAAGAGACAAGGCTGGACTGGAACCCCGGACTGGAGACCTGCACTGGAACACTCGAGACGGGAACGCACCGGACCGGAACACACTGGAGTAGGCTTCACCTACGCTTAGCTGCCTTTCCCCGAGGGTTGAGCCCTCAGGTTCGAGCAGCCGGTAGGGCTTACAGGAAAACAAGAACTGGAACCAGCAACAGGAACAACCGGAGTCAGGATCCAGCCGTGCTCCCAGGTACCTAGGCTAACGTGAGACAGGCAGGCAGGGAATGTCCGGGTTCAGGCAATAGTCCGAGACAGGTGGCTGGCAGAGAATATCTGAGTATAGGCAATAGGCAGAGACAGGCGTGGTCAGGTTCAAAGCAGGAGTCTCAGGGCAGGCGGCTAGCAGAGCAGTAGATAGGTACAGGCAAGGGTCAGAACCAATAGCAAGACTAGGGCTGGAGCTCCAGTAACCAGGAGAACTGGCAAAGGATAAGACTAGGGCTGAAGCTCCAGAAACCAAGGAAACCCCACCGGGGAGAACCAGAGGCTAAACTCAGGAGACCTAGAAGCTGTACACAAGCTAACAAGCAGAGCAGTGCCCAAGCTAACTAGGCAAACACTAGGAACTCACAAAGAGCAAACACAGAAGAACTAGTAAGCTGTACACAGGCTACCAAGCAAGGCTGTGCCCAAGCTAACTAGTCAAACACTAGGCAATCACACAGAACTGGACAATGTAGCAGTGCACAGAGCACTCTAGCATACCAGGGACCTTATACGATGCAAAGGCTGTAGTCTCTAAGTGCCTAATAAAGCCCTTCAACACCAGAGGCGCAGCTGCAGTAATCTCTAAGTAACTATGGAGGCTGTTCAGGCACAAACCACAGAGCAGACAGAAAGCACAGTGAAACACAGAGAGGCCTCCCACACCCAGGTGTAGTGTAGTGAAGCAATTAGAGTCATGCTGGAAGCAGCCAGCACACACAGAGAGAGAAAGACCTAACCCAGGCAACACCCACAGGTGCAGTATAGTGAAGCAATTAGTGTCATGCTGCTGGATGCAGCCAGCACAGAGAGCCAGAGCTAGCTCAGAAAGGACAGACAGAAGAAACAGGAGCCAGCTAGGAAGCTGACCCCCAGGAACAAGGTAAGTCTGAGGGTGGTCACGGCCACAGACGTGACAGTGGAGTATCCCGTGCCAGCTCCCGAGAGACGGCCCTGAGGTCAGCTTGGTGAGCAACACGGTGATTTATTTCCTATCAGTCGGGGGCTAGTTAGTGGTAATTACCTGAGCAAAGGACTGGGGTAGTCATCCAGTGATCAGGAGATAGCTGCTAATAACTGTACTACCTCGTAACATAGTGTGACTTATCAGTGGGGTAATTTTATCTGGTAACCAGTAAGAACTAGTGATTAGTAGTGTGACGTACGAGTGTAATTTTTATCAGCCAGTAATTTTGTATTCAGCCAAAGCTTTGCCAGAGTGTCTATATTTTGTATACATTATCTATATTTTCTTATCTATTATACTATAATAAAGATAATATATATATATTCCAGCTTGCTTTTCTAGTCGCATTCCTTTCTTTCGGAAGAACTGTATAGGCTCTAATCCAAGGTTCCTGCCCCCTAGACCGTGTGCTAAGCAGTCTGTGTGCAGATAGTTTTGTTTGGGGAATCTTGGACGCAGATAATTTATTAGCTGTGATAACGATCCTACAATATGCTGCAAAAGCAAAGACAGACAACTGAAGTACCTTGTCTGTGTGTGGTTTAAAGGTCAGCTTATGATCAAATGTGACACCTAGGATTTTAATTTTTTCAGGGTAATACAGAAGCTGGGAGACTAGTACAAAAAGGATTCTGGAAATGAACAGATTCACATTTGGAAACATTAAGGAGATAACTTTGTCCTGTGGCCATGATGAGGACTACTTGCAGGCAGAGATTAAGTGATGTGTTGGAGGACTCACAAGAGAAAGTATACACAATCTGAATATCATCAGCATAGTAATGAGGGCTACATTCACAAGACAGAATTAGAGTGATTAAACAAAGTGGAACAAGCATTGACCCTTGGGTGACTTCACACTCAAAGTAATAGGTGGTAGAAAGATCATTATTTAGACAAAGCTGAAAGGCACACAGGGAGAGATAAAATTGAAATCTATAACACCCATGGTAGCTAAATGCTCAAGTAGGAGACCATAGTCCAAAAATCTGAGGTTGGTCTATCAGTTTTAGAACCTAAATATATAGGTTTGTCCAGGCTATGGTTTTCTCTCATTTGGATTACTGCAATTTTTTTTAGTCTTCCTGACAGGCACTGCATAGATTGCAGGTTCTGGTTTTAGTGGGCAGACTGGGCTCCCAGTAAAGGATATTAGATGCCAGAAGCGCATGAATGAAACATCTAGGAGGTTGGTGTTTGAGGACCAGTGATTACATTAACATGACTATATTGATACGATCTTATTGATCAGAAATTGTCACGAGTCTGAGGTCCTCTCCCCCTTCGTGATTAATATTCATATCCCACAATTTATTGTGTTTTTTCAGCTGTTATTGTATACAATTGAGCAGAGTTGCTCCCAAAGCTTTTTGTTACTTTGGTAATTGAAATCACCCATTATGGAGCGGACAAGATGGCCGAATAGAGCAGACGTGCGTGTTTGAGCTCCCGACTCACTAGACTATGTAACGAGCAGTTGGACCCGTACCCTGTGCTGGTCATGGGGAAACGGAAGGGAAAACCCAAGGGATTGGCCTCCGTACCTGGGAGTGTTCCCCCTCCTCGCCGGGCGGTCTTGGAGCAGTTCGGGATTCGGCCGCTGGCTGTGCGGGGGCCCGCTTCGGAGCTTTCCGTGATGACATCGGCGGAAAACAGCGCGGAGGCGATCTCTTTGAGTCCGCCAGGGAATACCATTCCTCCACGACCCGGAAGCATTATGACCCCGACGGAGAAGACGGATAGAACGCCCAGAGTGGAGAAGATTCTACCGCCTTCAGGAGGCCTAGTTGGTGGTCTTTCCCCGATTGGGGGGGTTTTGTCCACGTCTACCCCCACTCCAACGGGAGTTGCACCGGTATTTCGGGAGGTGAAGAGACCTGAAGTGGTAACGTTAGACTCTATATGGGATGTTATCCAGGGTATGAATTCCCTACTCTCCCAGGTAACTAATTCTTTTACTCAAGAATTTGACAATGTGAAACAAGTTCAAAAACAGTTTGCAGAGAAAATACAAATCCAAGAAGGTCAAATGGAATCTTTAAAGATTGAACTCTCTGCTCTTCAGAATTTTGCAGGGACAGTGGTTAAAGATAGAGAGGTTCTGGTGAGGAAACTAGAATCTCTCGAAAATCAAGGGAGAAAGAGTAACTTGCGGTTTATTAATTTTCCCAAGTCGCCCCTAATTCCAGCTATGGAGATGCTGCGTAAATATTACACAGAAATACTTGGATTTCCACCTGAGGGATTCCCTCCTATTGTTCGGCTTCAATACATAACTGGAAGAAAGTCTAATCCTTTGAATCCTTCACCACAACAACCTGAGATGAACTTAACAGAGTTTTTGGAAAACTCTATAGAATTGGTAACAGAGAGAACTACTCTTATAGTTTCCTTTGCACTTGAAATGGATAAGATGAATACCTTTAAATTATATTTTCGTCATTTGAATGATAAATTTCTTGGGGAAACTGTGCGTATATTCCCTGATTTAACCAGGGAGACTCAAGCCCGTCGGCGGGAGTTTTTGAATTTAAAAGCCAGAACCCTTGCAAAAGGGGGCTCGTTTAAGTTAATATTTCCATGTCGCTGTATAATATCCCTGGATTCTGTTAACTATATATTTATGGAACCCAAGAAATTGAGAGAATTATTATCAGCCAAAGAAAGTAGTGAAAGATTAACCCAGGATGACCAATAGAGAGTGAAAGTGCTGAGTTCTCCGGCTGCGGGTGTTCCATATGCCTCTGCCCTTTGGTTTGCTTTTTTTTTCCCTATGAGTTTACTCAGAAATTTTTACCTTGTATCTTGTCCTTAAGTTGTGGTCTACAAGATGTAAATTTACCTATGTATAATTGATACTATTATTTTAATTTTCCTTCTCTTTCTGTAAATAACATTTCATGTTATTTTTGATGATTAAATAAAAATTATAAAAAAAAAAAAAAAAAAAAAGAAATCACCCATTATTATAGTGTTGCCCAATTTGCCAGCTTTCCTAATCTCTGTAAACATTTCTTCATCTGTTCATTCTGTCCTGGCAGATGATAGTACAGCCCTACAAGAATACTCCTTCCTTTCACACATGGAATTTCTATCCATAATGATTCCACGTTGCTACCTGTTTCATGTGGAATGTTTATTTTATTTGACTCCATTCACTCTTTAACATATAATGAAACCCCCCCTCCAATTTGATCCTCCCTATCACTGCAATATAATTTATACCCTGTTAACACAGTGCCCCATTAATTGTCCTCTTTCCACCAAGTCTCTGAGATGCCTATTAAATCTACTTCATCATTTAGTGCTATATACTCTAACTTTCCCATCTTATTTTTTAGGCTTCTAGTATTTGTAAACAGGCACTTCAAATTGTGTTTTTTCCTTGGATCTACAAGCTGCTTAGAAGTTGAAGGGGATAATGTGCATCTTTTATCCTGCTCTCTCATTAAGCACACCTGGCTTATTTTCAGCATTGTTAAAACCTCACTACTGGGATTCCCTAAATGTCCTGTTTCAATAGTATCCTTCAAGGATACTCCACAGTGAACCATGCGCTCCTGGGCGATTGTCAGCTCTCCTCCCCCCTTCTAGTTTAAAAGTCTGGTTCCATCCTGATTAAGGTGGAACTAATCCTTTCGGCAAACCATGTCCAAGGAAGATTGAGGTTGTACTTGTGAGACACTAAAGACCAGCGGCTGAGAAGAGATTCCTGTACCCGCTGCATATGAGCCCTTGCCCACGGCACTACTTCCATCACCACTGTCATTGACCCCAGAACCTGGATGTAGTCCCAGACCCTGGACCTGCCTTGACTGAGAACCTGTTAAACCAGCTTTGACCTCCTCTGCCACATCAAATAGAACACCCAGATACTCCAACATTTGCGATGGAGTTAGCTCTTCTCAAAATTGATCACCTAATCCAACAGCTGCAGAAAACAGACAACTTTGTCCGTTGTTGCCATGTTGCCTGAATAGAATGATGCATGAATGAGCCAGTCATTAAGATACGGGTGAACTCTGGTTCCCTGGCACCAAAGGAAGGACGTCACCATCATCATAACCTTGGTAAAACTGGAGCAATGGCAAGACCTAAGGGCAAAGCCCTGAGCCGCAAAACGTAGAACTCTGATACGGCGGCTATATGGGTATATGCAAGTATGCCTCCTTGAGATCCAGGGAGGTGAGAAATTCTCCCGCTTGAACCGAGGGTATGACTGCTCTTAGTGTCTCCATGCAAAAGCGGGACACTCAAAGGCAGTAGTTTAGACCTTTCAGATCTAAGCCTGGACGAAAGGTGCCTTCCTTCTTTGGGACAATGAAGTATCTGCCTTGTTCTTGTTCCCAGGCCAAACAGGGACAATGGCCCAGAGCACTAGCAAGGAATCTACAGTGGCCTGAACCTTGACCACCTTGGTTCCCTTTGAACAAGGAGACTGCAAGAAGAGAGGAGAGACTGGGCGGAAGAACTCTAACCTGTAAACTTTTGTAAGAATATCAAGAACCCACTGGTCTGATGTGGTTTTGGCCCATTCCTCCCAAAACTCCTGAAGACATCCTCCCACTGGAGGGAAGAGAAGAGTGGACCAGCCTTGCATCACTGCAAAACTCTGGCGGCTGCATGAAAGGAAGACTAGCATGTCTGAAGGTGGGACTTCTGACCGTATTGCTGATGACCAGACTGGTACCGTCTTCCTGTCTCAAAATCGAGAGCCCCCTCAAGATGGATATCAGAGGCTTAGTTTCCCCCAGATCTTTCACCAGGTTACTGTGATCTTCTCCAAATAGCCACTCGCCTCGAAAAGGCAGTTTAATTAGATGCTGCTCAATGCCACAACCAGAGTTGCTGATATGCAATGACAGCCAAAGACATACTGCGGGCTGTAACCCATAACATGTCAAATAGCATCCACCAAGTAGGCCAACCCTGCTTCCAGCTGGGCATTATAGTGCTCGTCTTGTGTTGCCAACTGCTGACATCACTTCAAGTATGCTCTTGCCTTTAATGAACTGCACAGTCGCTTGAAGGTCCAAAGAGGCCATTTCAAAGACTTGTTTCAGCAAATCTTCTAGCTTCCTATCCTGTAAATCTTTTAGAGTAATGCCCCCTTCCACCGGCAAGGTGATCTGCTTTGTCACTGCCATAACCAAGGACTCCAGCCTGGGGAGTTGCAATTTTTTTCTCCTCAACCCCCTCCCCCCCCCCCCAAAAAAAAAACCAACAGGTAGAGGCAAGCTATGGCTCGTTCCACTCTCAGCCCCACATCCAGTGAGACCCATTCTGCGGTAATCAGGTCCTGAATGTCAGGATGTATTGGGAAGACCTTAGAAGGACCTCTAAGCCCCCCTCATGATCAACGAAGATGAAACGCCCGATGCCAAAGTAGAAGGCTCCTTAACAGAAAGCACTGCTGATACCCCATAAATAAATATGAAACAACCTCCGTACTTTCATCTGCCCACTCCTGGAGGTCTTAGGAGCCAGAGGATAGGCACCTTGTAGCGGCTCTGACTGTCCCTGTTTCAGTAAATAGGCCTGGTGTAACAGCAATATAAATGCTGGAGAAACAAAGATCCTGATGCTGCTGAATGCTGTTGGGCCTTGAGGCTGTAAAATGGCAGCTGTACTCTGCACGTGATCAAAGGCTACGCCTCGCTGCCAGTTGTCCCTGACAAACTGGCGCCCATTCTCGTGCTCTCCTGCATCAAACTGCACACTTGAACTACCAGAGAGTCCGAAGACTTTGGCATATTCAGGTGCTGCACCAAATCCGAAGATGACTTGCCACTGCCTGTTTCCTGTACATCCCACTGGATTCCCGGTTTCCGTGCACTGCAACACCCTGACACCAGCTGATGGGACCCACACTGAGAGTACTTCCTCTGGGAGTCACCATTCACCCCAACTTTCACAAGCACAGTACAATGTGTCCCAAGTGGTAAGTCAGGATCCTTTCCCTGCACCAAGTAGAATTTTCAGCCTTCCAAATCGTTCCGAGTCAGACTTACCATTGCAGGCTGCTCTCCCCCCCACCCCCAGCTCAGTCTCTACAAGTCTTACCCCAGATGAGAAAGAACCAGGACTGATACTCTTGTCCCACACTTTCCAGTAAACATCTTTCCTTCTCTCTCTCTTTTTTTTTTTTTTTTTTTAAAGGTTGCTGTGCTGGAAAAGGAGAGCTCCACAGGAAACAGGAGAGAGCTGAAGGGAGGGAAGAAGTAAATTTGAGGGGCACCAGAGACAGGGATTTGAAGATCTCAAGATATGACTTTAAAGACTCAAGCCACCTGTAAAGCTCAACTTGGAACTAGTTGGCCAACTGGACCGGGAGCAAAGTCATTCAGAACCAAAGGATGAAAAGTGTGCCCATCCACTTGCTTGAAATAGAAAATACTGAGAAGCTGGACTGGATGCCAAGAGAGAGATGTCTTCAAGGAGGTTGGATTAAGACAGGAGGCAGAATGACATCAAAAAGTTGAAGTTGATACCCTCATGGAGCTGCCTATTGGTAGATGCAAAACGAACTATCCGCTGCCGCATCCTTGTTGGTAGCATTTATATATAATCTCAGTTATAGAAACATGCCATCTTGTGCAGCATATGGATGTACACAGAGGAAATGTCAGAACAGAGAGGCCCTTTTACTAAGGTGCATAGGCACCTATGTGTGCCTAACATGTGTCAATTTGGAGTTACCGCCTGGCTAACGTGTGGCCCTTACGGAAATTTCATTTTTGACGTATGTCCGCCAGAATATAATTTGTATTTTCTGGTGCACGGCAAAAACCGGGCGGTAATCATCATTCTACGCGAGTAGACGATTACCGCGTGAGACCTTACCACTAAGTCAATGGCAATTTGTGGTTGTGTTCCACTAATAAGTTAAATGATTAACTGGCTTTCTTGAAAGGATTACATAACCTATGGGTGCATGACTAGGAACACAAGCACACACTTATTTATGCAATATCACAATTCCCCATGTACAGCCACAAAACAATCTTTTAGGGTGGATAGTGTTCACAATGAGCTCCTTTTATTATCCACCAGAAAGAAGAGGTAAGTTTTCAGTTTTGGCACAGTATAACTCATCACAAGAACAAAATTTAAGAAAACCAATGGACTGAATTAGGGGCTTATAGCCCCCTGTTTACTAAGCCATGCTACAGGTGCACTAGCGTTTTTAGAGCACACTAAAAATTAGCACGTGCCAATGTTAGAGACACCCATAAGAATATAGCGGTGTCTCTAGCGTTTAGTATATGCTAAAAACACTAGTGCACCTTAGTAAACAGGGACCTTAGTTGTGTTTAAACAAATGAGAAATCTGCATGAAAAAATATTTTTATTATTTTGATTTATAAAACCACTTATCCCTGAAACATGCTCAAAACAGAATAATCTATTTGTGTATCTAAAATGTAAACTTCTACAAAAGAGATGAAGTGTTGATGCGATTCCATGTGCCCCAATGAAAGGAGAGTTTAATTTGACTTCCATTTAATTTTAATATATTCTATCTTTATAACACCAGGCTTCCCAAGGCAGATTACAACGGTTAAGATGAACCCAACAGGAAACAGGATATCCTCACTGAAATTTGGCCATGTATTACTGTATTCTATAGAACAGTGTAGAAAAATGGGCAGTAAATACAGAGAGTTTATTACTGCTGTTTCTACCAGCTACAATAAGTTTTTAATGCTGTTTTAGTGATTTCCAATTTTATTTCATGATATATATGTACATATGTGAAGCTTTCAAATAAAAAAAAAAGCATTCAAAAAATCCACACATAGGCAATCATAAGCATTTACTATTGTTTTTATATAGAAATATCTTTATTGTCATCATAAGCAAAAATAAAAGCATATAGCGCAGCACTGAAAACCACAATACAGTACTGCAAATAAAGCAAGCTCTGAAGAAGCAGACATTTTGAATATAACCCTCCCCCATCACAGATCCCTTAAAAACTCCCCCCCCACCAACTCCCCTTACATCCCACCCAATCTCCTCCTAATAAAGAATACAAAACCAAGAAGCTTTAATAAAACCATAGAAACTGCACTTTGGCAGAGGGCAAGAAGGCATTGGTGCTACAGTTCGAGCTATCTAGTGCGTTTGATTTGGTAGATCACAATATTTTTTGCATATTTTGGACAGTTTGGGAATTACTGGCAAGGTCTATAAATGGTTCTCAGGTTTTTTAAAAGATCACTTTTATAGAGTGAAATTTGATGGTAACTGTTCAGAGAATTGGTACAACCATTGTGGGGTTCCGCAGAGGTCGCCGTTATCTCGTTCTTTTTAATGTTTACATACACTCAGGATTTGTTTTAGAAATGTCGGGAGTCTAGCTTTTCAGCTATGCTGATGATATTACGGTTATGGTCACCATTACTTTTTCAGTTGCTTCACATTTACAGCTATTGCAAAATATCTTAAATGAAATAGAACACAATGTTAAAAGCATAAGCTCAAATTAAATTCAGAGAAAAAGTTTGTTAATCAGTCGCAGTTCTGATATGGATGAAATGAGTATTATGATAAATAATACTCGGAATCTGTTTTCTTCATCCACTAAGATTTTAGAGGTATGGTTGGATAATATGTTATCTTTAGAGAAGCAAATTAACACACTCACTCAAAGGTCTTTCTTTCTGTTGCACAATTTGCAACAAATTCAGAAATATTTTGATCAAGATCACTTTCAACTTATTCAGGCTTTAATTTTGAGTTTGCTTGATTATTGTAATGCCTATTTGGGAGCTTCCATACAAATACTGAAGAAACTTCTTACTATACAGAACGCAACATTACGTTTGAGCTTCTCTTTAATAACAATTTGATAGTTTATCAAGCTATTATATGGCTTCATTGGCTCCCTGTACAAGCCAGGATCCTGTTTAAATTTTCTTGCCTTGTGCACAAAATTATATGTGGTTTATCCCCACTTATTGAACCATCTTGTTTTTACACACAAAACTAGAATTACTAGAATATTTGAAATTTTTACTTTTCCTTCTCTAAAAAATATGAGAACTAGATTAACAGACACTCTCTTTTCATATCAGTTGGTTCACTTTGATAGAGCTATTAAAGATCTCTTGACATCTAAAATCTCCTATAACTTGTTCCATAAGCAGATCAAAACTTATTTATTTAAAAAGTGTGAGTTAAAATCATGTTGCAAAGAATGTGTAGTTTAGTGATATTCTATCTCTGTTAAATTACACCTTGTTATTCCTGGAAATGTCCAGTCTTCCTTAATTTGTGATCCACTTTGAACCGAAAGGTGTATGGCGGAATATAAATTTATTGTTAATGTTGTGTTCAATAGCATCTGCGAATGTTTTGTATCCCTCGATATGGCAGCAAGCTCCACTTACTGGCTTCAACCCACAGAATGGCCCAGATAGGCTCATGCTGTCGCCTGTCATTAAACCTCCTTGGATGTCTCAGTTCAGTTCTCTATCTCCACCTGCTGCCTGATGGACACAACTACCCCAGAAGTTCTGGCATAGTGGGATGCTACGTAATGGAAATTATATAATCAAAGTAGATTACACTTAGTTTTTAGCTCAACACTTATTCTGATTTCCATCTTTAGGAGAAACTGCTACAGGCACCAGAAATTAAGCAGCATAACCTACCGAATAGGCTCTCATTAAATTAAAAATACTCACCAATAGGTGCTGGTCTAGAATGCAGATTTTTTTCCTGGGCCATGGAATAAACACCTCTTTTCAAATTCAGATCCAATGCTCTGCTCATCCTTGAAAAAGTAACATTTCTTTCAAAAAGCCCAAGAGTATTCCCTGGGATATAGATAGGGACTTGATTAAAACAGTGCTCAGTAAGACTGTTATATTTAAGGGCCCTTTTACTAAGCTGCGTAGGCACCTACGTGCATCCAACGTGCGCCAATTCGGAGTTACTGCCCAGCTACCATGTGGCCCGTGCAGTAATTTCATTTTTTATGCGCGACCGCTATGTACGCCAGAAAATATATTTTATTTTCTGTTGCGCGGCGAAAATCAGGCAGTAACTCCAACTTGATGTGCATAGGCAATTACCACACAGTTAATGTGAGAGACCTTACCGCTACATCAATGTCTGGCAGGGACACGCGGCAATTATTATGCTGCTGCACGTCCATTTTCAGCAAAAATTTTAAAAACACATTTTTTGCTGGGGGGGGGGGGGGCTGAAAAATTGATCTGTGCGCACCCAAACCCGCGCCTACACTACCACAGGCCATTTTTCAGCACACCTTAGTAAAAGGACCCCTTAATTCCTCATTGATGCTATTGTTTTTCAAATATTGTAAGTTGTAAAAATGCTTTAAAACACCTTGTTACAAAAAGCTACAGCATTTCCCTATTAAGGTATATTTATTCTTATTAACAGGAAGCAGTAATGATACTATGGGCTGTTTTTACCTTTGGGATTTGAAATGTAAGTGGCTGAAATCAGGGCTTCTCTACTCTGTAATAGTTAATCTCATAATCCACTCAGGGAAGGAGGAGTTACCTCGACTTTCACAAGGTCACAAGCACAATAACAAATCTAGGTCCAAAACCTTATCACATGCAGTGGGTCTCAAATATTTTTAAGATTAAATTTTGATTCTATACACTTTAAACAAACCTTCACAATATTGATTTATCATAGAAAGTGTGCACATGCACTGTGAAATCACAACTTAATTCTATAATCAAGCAGTAGCAAACTCTATGAAATACTATGAAAAACTGCTAAAAACTCATGATCAGATTTGGAAGTTTTCAACATTGAGGGCCGAGTTTACTAAGCCACACTAGCGTTTTCAGCATACACTAAGCATTAGTGCATGCTAACCGTGTAGATGGCCACAATACTACTAATTTTTAGCACGCATTACAAACACTAGCACATCTTAGTAAACAGGGCCCCAAGTTCTGAAATCCTTATCCAAACCAATCAATATACCCAAAATGGGGGGGGGGGGGGAGGGGGGGACCACTTGGTGCATCATACTTCATGAAATCTCCACTAGTGTGTAACTACGTCAGACTTCATCTATTTTGCCCAGATTTTTTTTTTTCAAGATCGTTTTCCTCTCAGACTACGGTGCAGTAAACACCTACTGTAAAAACCGGAGAGCAAGTTAAAAAACGGATTATCCGGATATCAAATAGAAAAAAAATGGTAAAATGCGTGTATGAAGGCCAGATTTTCCGAATTTCACACAACCCTCTCCCCACCCTCATCTCGTCTCTGTCCCCGCAGCTCTGCTGATAAGTGGTAACTCAACAACGCTGAAGTGGAGAACGAAGAGCAGTTAACAGACGTCCCGTCCCTATTAGGAGACTTCATTCCTAACCGAAAGAATCTCTCTCACACTGTCCAGCAGGAGCGGCACATTTGGCTCCAAGTCACCCATCAGTTCCTTACCGGCCTGTGCTGCCCATCTCTGGCACACCCGACGCAACCACATACCCCACATCCCGAGCGACCAAATTCTACGGCTAATACAACACCGACAACAAGGTGCTGCTGCGTTCTCTCTCTTCGGGAACACAACACCAACCGCGACCCCCGTCACGTCACCCGGCCTAAGGCTGCCCTCCGAATTGCCTGATATAAACTAATTTCTGTCCTGCGTTCAAGAACGCCGCTCCCTTTATCCTGCGGAAAAATTAGGTTAATATATGCTTGGTATTAGTTCAATACAGAAGTAGTACCTAAAACTGTTTACTTTTATTCTGCATGTCGACGTGAATTTATATTACAGAACCTTTTATTGAAATTGATGTTAACTAACCAGCAGGCAGGTTAGATAGTCTCCTCACCATTGCGATTGGAAGGTGGCGGGGTCCTTCAGCGTTCGCAATATGGCGGCGCCCAATGAAAGTGTGAACTGCGAGGATTTCGCGGAGTTTCAGGTGTGCGGGGTTCTTGGATGATTTCCTTATTGTTAATGACTGAGAGGAGTTAGGGGGTGCTTGAATTCTGGCTGAGTTAGCAACGAGGGGATGGTGTATGCCGGACTCAATGCTGCTGGGTGACCCTTGAATGAGCTACAATGGAGGGCAGGTTGGGATGATGCAGATCTTACTCGCTTATTCTGTCTGGTTTAATTGTTGCAAAGGTCTAGCTGTAACTGGATGTAGACGTTCAGTTTTGCATTCGGTCGGTTTCTCTGCTACGGCTCAGATTTGCTAAGACTGTGAAGCACTGAAAGACAAAAACTTTTTTTCTAGCAACTTTTAACTGACTAGCCCTTGACTTTGGCTTTAGATCCGTAGAATCCACAGGATCCATGTTTTACCCGAAACCACACGCTAATCCCTTACTTCAGGGTTATATACTGTTGCGGCTTGTTAAGGTTTTTATGTGTCGTAGCTTTCCAAAGTACATACTTACATACAATCTGTTTATATGTCATATAACCAGTAAATGGATCAATACTATCATGTTTTTTTTCATTATCATGTTACCCAAGATATTTCTGCACAACTAAATGTCTATTTTCTTATGTATCTCCACTATTCATGATGTACTGTAAGCCACATTGAGCCTGCAAAGAGATGGGAAAATGTGGGATACAAATGCAATAAATAAAATAAATAAATATGGCTCACAAAACATACAAAGAGTAACCGCAGCATCCCGTAAATTACATTATTATGAAATATAGAACTAACATCTTATGTAAAAACTAGTAAAAAAAAGGCCCGTTTCTGACACAAATGAAATGGGCCCTAGCAAGGTTTTCCTCGGCTCCCCTGCAGCCACCCATGTCCAGCAACCCTCCTCTCCCCCTGTGCCCACTGCAGCCACCCATGTCTAGCGAACTTCCTCTCTCCCCTGCCCCCCCGCCACCCATGTCCAGTGACCCCCTGCCCCCCTGCAGCCACCCATGTCCAGCGACCCTCCTCTAGACACGGATCAGCTGTGAGGCATGGTTCCCCCCCCCCCCCCAACCCGGGTTCTGAAGTTGACATCGTAGTAGTAGTAATGGCTACGGTGATGTCAGCCATCAATGGAGCCTAGCAGACCAACTCGGAATGAGCCACGGTCCCAGGCAGCAAGTCAGAACGTTGGAGGTGAGAATTATTGTATAGGATTTGTTTAAAAGCCATGGCAAATGTTAGAACAAACTATTTGGAGAGGAGAATAGGATGACACCAAACAAAAAATACTTTCAGTATAAGATATACTAATCATATGGCACAATAGGGAAGGGAAATGGGACTTGATATACCGCCTTTCTGAGATTTTTGCAACTACATTCAAAGCAGTTTACATATATTTAGGTACTTATTTTGTATCAGGGGCAATGGAGGGTTAAGTGACTTGCCCCGAGTCACAAGGAGCTGCAGTGGGAATTGAACTCAGTTCCCCAGGATCAAGTCCACAGCGCTAACCACTAGGCTACTAGGGTCCCACAACTGCAAAAAGGACCCCATCCTTGTAACTCCATTGTGAATGTTTTCATCATGGAGTCTGATGGTGTTTTTTGAATGAAATGGAGTTTCTGGCTGCATATACGGCTCCTGAAAAAGTGAAATGAAATGGGGCACTTTATAGAGCTGCAGTCGATTCTGTTTGCCACAGCTAAGTGATTGATTATATATGTGTTATGAGACTATATGTTACATTTGGATGCTTACTTTGGGGCACTTTTGAAATACAGTATATATTTTATGGACACATAGAAACATGATGGCAGATAAGGGCCATATCCCATCCAGTCTGCCTATTCTCAGTAACCACTATTTCCTCCTTTTCCTAAGAGATCCCATGTGTCTGTCCCACACCTTCTTAAACTCGGACACAGTCTTCGTCTCCACGACCTCCACCGGGAGGCCATTCCATGCATCCACCCTTTCCATGAAAGAGTATTTTCTCAGATTCACCCTAAGCCTATTTGCTTTTAACTTCATCTTACACTTTCTCATTCCAGAGGTTTTCTTCATTTGAAAAAGGCTCTTCCAGCATATACATATTGAGGTTCATGAGCCTGTCCCTATAGTTTTATGAATGAGACCGCTGACCAGTTTGTAGCCACCCTCTAGACCGACTCTATACTGTTTATATCTTGCCATAAGTGTGGTCTCCAGAATTGCACACAGTATTCTAAATGGGGCTTCACCAGAGACTTGTACAGGAGCATTATCTGCTCTTTTTTTTTTTTTTTCCTTAAGGTCATCTCTCTGCTTATGCACCCGAGCATCCTTCTGGCTTTGAGTTTCGCCTTTTCTACCTGTTTGTCCACCTTAAGGTCATCAGACACAATTGCCCCCAAGTCCCACTCTTCTTTTGAACACAGAAGCTCTTCACCTCCTATAGTGTACTGTTCCATTGGGTTTTTGTGACCCAACTGCGTGACCCTGCATTTCTTAGCATTAAATCTTAGTTGCCAATTTTTGGACCATTGTTCAAGCTTCACCAGATCCTTCTTCATGCTATCCACACCCTTCAGGTATCCACCCTATTCCAGAGTTTGGTATCATTCACAAAGAGACAAACCTTACCACACAGCCGTGCCGTAATATCAGTCACAAAGATGTTAAAAAGAGCCGGTCCAAGGACCGACCCCTGCGTTACACCACTTGTAACATCCTTTTCCTCAGAGCAAGCTCCATTTACCACTACCCTCTGTAACCAGTTTTTAACCCAATCAGTCACTTTAGGTTCCATACCGAGGGCATTCAGTTTGCTTATCAGCTGCTTGTGCGGAATCGTGTCAAAGGCTTTGCTAAAATCTAAGTACACCACATCTAGCGCTCCTCCCATCTCCAACTGTTTGGTTAGCCAGTCAATCAGATTTGTCTGACAAGATCTTACTCTAGTGAAACCATGCTGCCTCGGGTCCTGCAGTCCATTCAGTTCTAGAAACCGCACAATGTTTCACTTTAAAAGTGCTTCCATTAGTTTACTCATCATTGAGGTCAGACCGATCGGTCTATAATTCGCAACTTCCTCCTTGCTTCTGTTCTTGTGCAGAGGGACCACATCCGCCCTTCTCCAGTCCTCCGGGACCACTCCAGGTTCTAGGGAAGCATTGAACAGGTCAGACAGTGGAGCCGCTAGAACTTCTCCATGTTCCATGAGTACCCTTGGATGTATCCCATCAGGCTCCATTGCTTTGTCTAATTTTAGTTTAGTCAGCTCCTCACGAACACAGTCTTCTGAGAATCGGTCCTGGTGTACCATACATCCATCCTCATTAGCATTTGTCCTCTGTGGTCCCGCCCCTGGCCTTTCATCCATGAATACTGAACATAAATATTTGTTTAACAGTTCAGCATTACCCTTATCAGCTTCTACATATTCCTCCCCCTCAGCCTTGAGCCTCACAATGCTATTATGGACTTCCTCCTGTTGCTTACATATCTAAAAAAATGTCTTGCCCCCAATTTTACCTTATCGGCTATCTTTTACTCCGTTTGCCTCTTTGCTTTCCTGACAGCTTTTCCAGTTTCTCTTAGCATTGCTAGATATGTTTGCTTGTCTTCCTTTTTCTGAGTCATCTTGTAATGTATGAAGGCTACCCTTTTTTCTCTTACCTTTTCATCTACTACGTTCGACCTTCTTTTCCTCTTACTTTTATGTAATTTTCTAACATAGAAGTTTGTTGACTTTTTAGAATAGCTCCTTTCAATTTCACCCACTGATGTTCTACTTCCTTCAGCTGTTCCCATCCAACTAACTCTTCCCTGAGAAATTTCCCCATCTCAGCAAAGTTAGTTCTTTTGAAATCTAGGATCTTTAATCTCAAATAAGCTTTCTCCTGCTTCTTAATATTAAACCACATGATCCGATGGTCACTAGATGCCAAATGATCTCCCACCGTAACATCGGAAACATTCTTCACGTTTGTAAGCACCAGATCTAGAATCACTCCTTCCCGTGTCGGTTCCGTCACCCCTTGCTGGAACAATTCTTCCTGTAGAGAATCTAAGATCCCTTTGCTTCTAGGTGACCCTGCAGCAGGGACGCTCCAATCGACATCCTGCAAATTAAAGTCACCTATTAGTAGTATCTCCCCTTTCTTAGCTATCTTGTGAATATCTTCAATTAAATCTCTGGCTATTTCTTCTGACTGTGAGGGTAACCTGTATATTACACCAATGTAAATACATTTTCCTTTCCCTCTTACCAGTTTAACCCATAGTGCTTCTTCCTTACCTATATGTCCTACGTCTGTCATTTTTAATATTATTCTTAACATATAATGCCACTCCACCCTTTTTTGCTACCCAGTTCTTCCTGAATAGATTATAGCCAGGTATAACTGTGTTCCAGCCATGTCTCTGTGACTGCCAATAAATCCAAATTGGCTTCTATCATTGCAGCCTCTAGATCTAGAAATTTGTTTCCCATATTATGTGCATTGGTATATAAGGCTTTCCAGATTTTACTCTCTTTTCTCTGTTCTATAAAGGTATTTGATGTCATGCCCTTCTGATGGTTATTAATGACTTTGGGGCTTCTCACACCCATCCCCAGCCAATTTAGTTTAAAGCTCTCTGTAGTACTTTAGCCAGTCTGTTACTAAAGACACTGCATCCCTTCTTTGATAGATGGACACCATCACCGTTCAGAAGCTCTTGGAAAATCATCCCATGGACAAGGAAGCCAAAGCGCTCACGTTGGCACTATCCACGCAGCCACACATTTGGCTGCAGGATGTGAGCTTCCCACATCCGGCCTTTACCTTCAACAGGAAGGATCGATGAGAACACTGCCTCTGCACCTAGGTGCTTCACCTTCTGACGTAGAGCCATGTAATCCTGCTTGATACGTTCAGTAGGATACCTAGCAGTATCATTTGTGCCAACATAGATGAGCAGCATAGGGTAGTGGTCATTTAGGTTTGATGAGTCTTGGCAAACTTTCTGTTACATTTGGTACCAGGCAGACAACACACCTCCCTAGACATCATGTGTAGTTGGCAAATGGGCGCTTCAGTACACCTCAAGAAAATCGCCAACCACCGCTGCTTTTCTTATTGGCCACTGATTCAGCGGCTTTGGGATGTTTCCGCTCTTCTACATTCAGGGCTGTGAACCGATTCATTTCAACAGAAGATGTTGAGGTTCCTGTAACTGCTATAATTTTAAAAAATCATTTAAAAATTTCATGTTCACAATGGAGTTGCAAGGATGTGTGAACACAGTTGCCATTTAAGCAAAAGTAGCTTGTTGGGCTCTATTTTGCTAATATGATGTACGGTTGTATGCGTTAGTGGTGACACATTGAGTGATTCCATAATACATTATATAAAAAATTTCAGATGGAGTGCTTATTGCAGTTGTGGGACCCTATTGTGCCATATGAGTAGTAAATGTTAGAACAAAGCATATTCCACTATCTAGTTGCTTGGTAAAGGAAGGTCAATTCCAGTTCAGTTTTTATAAATCACTTTATAAGGGGAAGAAATTGAAGCATAAGGTAATGCCAAGAGTTCATTGAATAATTTTTAGCCGCGAGAACAATTAACGAAAGCATATATTGAGGGGCCATTCCATGAAGAATTAAGTAAACCAGAGAACATAGTTTAAAATTAGAACAGCCTCCATTGGTAACCAATGAGGAGAACGCAACAACGGAGTAATGCTCACATACCTAGATGTTCTACAAATCAACCTTGCTGCTGTGTCAGTGTTTACAGCTTGCGACGCATAGCTACGCTGCAGCCTACATATGACATTACAGAAGTCTAGATGACCCATCAGTAGTCTGAACAATCTCAAAGTCATAGAATCAAAACAAGATCTTATTCATCTTAGTTTCCATAATAGGCCAAAAACCTTTATTAGTAATAATTGAATATGAGAATCAATCAAATGTAAGAGAGCTATCTAAAATAACACCAACTGAGGTTTTAAATGATAGGAAGTACCATCGACAGAAAAGTCCTTAGTAAAGCTCCGCCAAGGGTGAGTTACTAAGAAATTTTGTTTTGTCTGCATTCAATTTTAATTTAACAGACTGTGCCTAGGATTCTAAGCAGTTTAGCTCCTGCCTGATGATAGATACTATCTTACTGATTTCACGCATTAATGATATGCAGATTGTAATGTAATCTGTATAAATATATGGGCGAAAGCCCAGTGGCTCCAGTTTTGCACCCAAAGGAGCAAACAGGGAAAGGGTATAATGGTGATCCTTGTGGGACATCACAAACTGGGAACCATTCCTGAGATGTGACTCTTTTTTTTTTTTTTTTTTTTACTTATTTCCTATTAGAGAGAAATCCTCTATATCAGTTCAACACTAGTCCAGTAATCCCATATCCACTCATGATGGTCAGAAGGATTTTGTGGTGTACCATGTTGAATGCGCTTGACGTATTAACCTGGAGCAACAGTACACTTTTCCCTCTGCTAAATTCTCCCCTAATATTGGAAATTAACGTTGCAAGGATGGTTTCTGCTAAAACCAGACTGTGACTAATGCAATATCCTGTATTTCATAAATGATTGAAGACCTTTTTATGTAGAAAATATTTGGGTGTGAATTATTAATTCAGTATACCAGCTGTTGTATGTTTTCTGTTGATTTTGTATTATTCCTGGGGTCTGCCCAGTTCTTTCAAGTATGTAAGCCACTGAACTTTTAATGGTATGTGTGGGATATAAATGTCATAATAATAGTGTAATGCTTTACCAGAAATTCCGTCAACTGACCAGTCACAATACCCTCCATCACCTTGATCAGAGGTAGTATCGAAGCTACTGGTCTGTAATTGGTAATTTCAGCTTAGTTTTCACACATTCATGTAGGGGGGAGGGTGAGCCTTCCTCTCACATGCTTAATTTCACTAAAACCAAGTATATGTATGTGTGTGTGTGTGTGTGGGGGGGGGGGGGGGGGCAAAGCAGGTAGCGCATTGACTAGATGAAGACTTCTGCTGGTGGGGCTCGGGGACCCATGCCAGCTAAACCTACAGATAATGCATCAATTTTGGGAGTGCCTGAACCCAAAGTGTGGGTGGGGGGGGGGGGGGGCAGGAAGAACATTCTTGAGTCTCTGTTCTAGTAATATGCTAATTAAATTTGAATAGAGGATGGGTTATTCTGTGAAAGTGGCCCAATAGATTTGAAGCTTAAGCTTTTGGATGGGAGTATAAAACTCTAAGCTCAGAGAGGAGCCTTCTTCCTCTAGAAGGGGTCCAGTTAGGACTCCTTCCTCCCTGGAGACGGTCTAGAAAGGAACATGCAGAATTATAAGAGGTTGACCCACAGGAGCTTTGGCTTCCTGCTCAAGGGGCTAAAGGAGAAAAGCAAAGGGGTTGCCAGCCTGATCCACAGCCATGTCCATGAGGCACAGACTGCCATAAAAGAGAGACAGTACATCATTTGGGGAGATCTGATCCTCAGGGGAAAAAGAGAGACAGAGAAGTTGCTTCCAAAATACAGGCCATATGGAAAAAAGAATTTGACGTCTGGTAGCAATAGAGCTGGTAAGTGCTGATAAACCATAAAGGAACAGGAGATGGGGCCCAGTTCATGGGTAGTGATCAGCCTGCATGTGGAAAAAGACATAAAGCACTAGGGAGCACACAATCACAAATGAGTTAGAGAGTGGATAGAAATATGGAGAACAGGAGATCTGCTTGCTTGCCAAGAGAGTGAGAGGAGTAAAGAAAGAAGGGAACTAAAGGCACATAACGTGGGCAGCCGTGACCTTCTCTTAGCGTTCTGTTTTGCTTTCTGTCTTTTTCGTCCGCCTGAACAAGCGATAGATAGCTTCCCCAGGATAATTGATCAGTCACACAGCTTTTAATGGTAAACAGTAGGCCACAGCTTTATTGATATATTAACATGTATTTAAAACCAACTTAATACCCGAGCCATCTGGTACTTTTATTAACCTACATGTAGACCCGCCATACAATCAAGCAAGATCTCCTTACTTTTGCACAGTAAGTTCATTGGGGGACAGGGGTGATGCCCATCTTGAAGCAAGATGGCCCCCACCCCACACCTCTTCAAGCTTGAGTAGTCCCAGGGGCACACCTCTCTCACTCAAGCTCAGTCTCCCATCCATCCATTTCCTTTCTGGCTCAGGTACCTCCGCTGCTGTGATGACTGTCGTTCCTAGGTCATGCTGGTCTGGGGTGAGTGCGCTGGGCTGCTGACTGTGCAGATGAAATGGGGGGCGTACCTCGTGGTCACTTCTTAATAACGACGACTGTCCTCTCTCAGCAGCTCCCTCTCGCGCCTGTTGCATGATGATGTTGCAGCTGTGATACCTGGGAGCTGAGTGAGCTACGAGGGGGGGGGGCAGGGCAAAGGGGCACGGTGCCATGTTATTTCCAGCTGCTGTGCACCTTGGCCTGCGACCTTATTAATTAGGAGTAGAGGTTTTCCCAACTATCTGGCTTGCAAAGAAGTGTGAAAGATGTATGCACTTGAAATAGAGAGCACTGCTCAGAGGACACCAAGATTCATGAATTCTTTGATACTTTTTGATTCTTTTTTTTAACTGTTTCACTTTGTTCTTATGGAATATTTGCTTCATTGTTTCTCTTTTCATCTGTATATATGTAGAGTATTAGCTCAAATGGGGATTTATAATAATTTAGACCTGTTTCTATCTATGTTTTTGCTTTGAAATTTACTGTGCTGGCTTACTATTATCTATTAACATTTAAGCACGCATTAGGGGACCCTTTGATAGTCTGTGTGCATTGGGAAAGAAGTTTTGGGAGATTAAATGTGTTTTAGCCACAGACCTTAAATTGGTTGTACATTGGCTTTGGGGTTACCCCTTAGCCCCACTGATTTGAGAGGTCTGCTATATATATTTTGTAGAAAAATGCACATAAAAACACCACAAGGCTACATGTAGTACATATTTGGGATTTGTTAAATAGAAGCACCAAACAGGGCAGGTGCAAGTGAATCAAATGTCCTGACCTAGACAAAACTTCAGCCTTGCACTACTGCCCAGTTAACATTCATGTTCCTTGTAAAGCTCCCGGCCCAGGCAAACTGCTCAGCCACAGGCAGCTCCAACCAAAGCAGTTCAAAACAACTTGTGGTAGATCCCTGGTAACTCCAGCAAAACAGCACAGAAGCAAACAGTTCAACACAAAGGGGTTGCCTTTATCTTCCCCTCCTCAGGCTATTCTTGAACTAAGCTCTCTTGAGGCTCCCTGGCATTTGGCTTCAGGGCAATCTGTAAAGACACATGCCCTTCCTGCTCTCCACCCAGCCTCACTGACCCCGGGCCCCTGAGCTGGCCTCCAGCTGGTCTTCTCCCAGTTCCTTGCAAGCACCCACCTCTATATCTGGGGCGCCTGCCTTACTCAGGGTGACTGCTCGGACATGCCTTCCTTTGGCTGGAAATCCTCCCCTGTCCAGTCCAGTGTGCCCCAGTCACCCCTCTCATCCACGGGCCGTGACCCCTCGCACTCTCCTGGAACTTCAACTAGGATTCTCCAGCCTTCACATATATGCAAATGAGACAGTCATCAAAATGCAAATTCAATTTATTAGACTATATTGCAGTCTTGTGGAACTCACTTCTTTCCAGCCGTTAGTCATCTAGCACCAGTTCTTTCACTGAGCCCGTCTACTGTGGGGAACCTGGGTCTCAGTGTCTAACAGCCTCCACCCCTGGATAGGACACTCTTCACTCTCATTGACCTTACAGTCCTATCCTCCACCCCACGGCTGTTAGTTCATTTTACGTAAGTCACAAGTCCCTCAACAACATGGCCTGGTTCACAAGTCCATCAACAACCTGGTCTGGTAAGTACCTTCCTAGACTTTTAGAGTCTCCTTCTCTCTCTCTTCCATCTTCCCGGTACGCCTCCTCCAGCAGGCTTTCCAGGCTCCCATCTGTCTCCTCCTTGGCTACTCAGGAGGTACTGCTAATAACCCACCACACCCCTTCTGGGCCCCTCCTTCCAGTTCTGGAAGAGTCCAGAGCCTTCTGGGTGCCCTTCTCTTAACAGGGAATCTCTACTACATACTCCCTGGTCCCCATGTACAGTCCATGGCTGGAGCTCCCTCTACTGGCCCCTTCAGGTCATTACCCTGATGTCCCATTTGGAGCTCCCCCTAGGGACCAAAACAGGGCATTTTCTCGAATCTTGTAGGAGAGCGCCCCCTAGCGGCCTCCTCAGGGTAGGGAAACCACTGTGCTTATCACATCCTGTGCATTTCCTTTTGAAATTTTGATAAATTAAAAACTCATGATCACACCCATAGTATGCTGTCCAAAATGATCCTGTAAAAAGTTCATAGTTGGACATATTAAACTGCCTCCCTACCATCTTAATCAACATACAAAATGAGGGCAGTTTCCATAAAAAGCCCTTTACCTTCCTGCAGGTATATGTTTGCCCTGATGGTTGGAGTTAGTGGGGCTGCCCGGACCTTTCTGTTTTTCTTTGACTATAACTGCTTACCCTAAATATAACCAACTTGTTTGCTTTTTAGTCAAGCTGGTCCTGGTACCAAATATAAAAAAAATTCCTGTAGATAATTATTCTTTTTCTATCATACTGATGTGTGATATGGACCATAAAGAGGCCTGTAAAAAAACAATCTGTTCATGATAATTTAAGAGAAAAGTGCTCTTCAGGAAGTATCCATCCGAATTTAAAATACCATAGAAGGGTCACTTCACACAATGAGAAGAAGGAGGAGGTGAAAAGTTCTGCTCAGGGCCTGCACAGCCGTCTCATCTCTGCCCCCTCCCCTACCCACTCTCCCAACAAAGAGAAAGGGGAGGGGTAGCATCTTATCATCTAGTATTTCTAATCTCCTCCCCTCCATCATGTCCTCCGAGTCTGTTGACGAGGCTGTCTCCGCTTACAATGCCACTCTCTCCTCTGCTCTGGACACCCTTGCACCATCCACCTCCCGTCCCACAAGGCGTACTAATCCCCAGCCCTGGCTGACCCCTTGCATCCGTTACCTTCGCTCCTGCGCCCGATCTGCTGAACGCCTCTGGAGGAAATCTCGCACCCATTCAGATTTCCTTCACTACAAATTCATGCTATCCTCCTTCCAGTCCTCACTATTCCTTGCCAAACAGGACTATTACACCCAATTGACTAATTCTCTCAGCTCTAACCCTCGTCGTCTCTTCGCCACCCTTAACTCCCTCCTCAAAGTGCCCTCCGCTCCCACCTCCCCGTCACTCTCTCCTCAATCACTGGCTGACTACTTCCGCGACAAGGTGCAAAAGATCAACCTTGAGTTCACTACCAAGCCACCTCCTCCTCTTCACCCTTCAACCCTCTCCCTCAACCAACCAACCCAGACCTCCTTCTCCTCCTTTCCTGATATCTCCGAGGAGGAAACCGCCCGCCTTCTTTCCTCCTCAAAATGCACCACTTGTTCCTCTGATCCCATCCCTACCAACTTACTTAACACCATCTCTCCTACTATCACCCCCTCCATCTGTCATATCCTCAACCTCTCTCTCTCCACTGCAACTGTCCCCGACACCTTCAAGCATGCTGTAGTCACGCCCCTCCTCAAAAAACCATCACTAGACCCTACCTGTCCCTCCAACTACCGCCCCATCTCCCTCCTACCCTTCCTCTCCAAGACACTTGAGCGCGCAGTCCACAGCCGCTGCCTTGATTTTCTCTCCTCTCATGCCATCCTTGATCCGCTTCAATCCGGTTTTCGCCCTCTTCACTCGACAGAAACAGCACTTTCTAAAGTCTGTAATGACCTGTTCCTTGCCAAATCCAGAGGCCACTACTCCATCCTCATCCTCCTGGATCTATCCGCCGCTTTTGACACTGTCAATCATGACTTACTTCTTGCCACACTGTCCTCATTTGGGTTCCAGGGCTCTGTCCTCTCCTGGTTCTCCTCCTATCTCTCCCACCGCACCTTCAAAGTTCACTCTCATGGATCTTCCTCCACCCCCATCCCCTTATCTGTTGGTGTTCCCCAGGGATCGGTCCTTGGACCCCTTCTCTTCTCAATCTACACCTCTTCCCTGGGCTCCCTGATCTCATCTCATGGTTTCCAGTATCATCTCTATGCTGATGACACCCAACTGTATCTCTCCACACCAGACATCACCGCGGAGACCCAGGCAAAGGTATCGGCCTGCTTATCCGACATTGCTGCCTGGATGTCCAACCGCCACCTGAAACTGAACATGTCCAAGACCGAGCTTATCGTCTTTCCACCAAAACCCACTTCTCCTCTTCCTCCACTTTCTATCTCAGTTGATAACACCCTCATCCTCCCCATCTCATCTGCCCGCAACCTCGGAGTCATCTTTGACTCCTCTCTCTCCTTCTCTGCGCATATCCAGCAGATAGCCAAGACCTGTCGCTTCTTCCTCTTTAACATCAGCAAAATTCGCCCTTTCCTCTCTGAACACACCACCCGAACTCTCGTCCACGCTCTCATTACCTCTCGCGTGGACTACTGCAACTTACTCCTCACCGGCCTCCCACTTAGCCATCTATCCCCCCTTCAGTCTGTTCAGAACTCTGCTGCACGTCTCATATTCCGCCAGAACCGATATACTCATATCACCCCTCTCCTCAGGTCACTTCACTGGCTTCCGATCAGATACCGCATTCAATTCAAGCTTCTCCTTCTTACCTACAAATGCACTCAGTCTGCTGCCCCTCACTACCTCTCTACCCTCATCTCCCCTTACGTTCCCGCCCGTAACCTCCGTTCACAGGATAAATCCCTCCTCTCAGTACCCTTCTCCACCACCGCCAACTCCAGGCTCCGCTCATTCTGCCTCGCCTCACCCTATGCTTGGAACAACCTTCCTGAACCCTTACGCCAAGCCCCCTCCCTGCCCGTCTTCAAGTCTTTGCTTAAAGCCCACCTCTTCAATGCTGCGTTCGGCACCTAACCCTTACCGTTCAGTGAATCCAGAATGCCCCAATTTGACTGCCCCTATCGGACCGACCGTTCACTTGTCTATTAGATTGTAAGCTCTTTGAGCAGGGACTGTCTCTCTTTGTTAAATTGTACAGCGCTGCGTAACCCTAGTAGCGCTCTAGAAATGTTAAGTAGTAGTAGTAGTAGCAGAAAGGTTGACACACCAAGGCATGACTGCAAGACCACTGTGGAGAGAGGAGAAAGGATGCTTGCTGGAAACCAAGATGGCAAAACCAGCAGAGCCCATTGTCACGTTTGTTTATTTAAACACTTGATATACTTCCTACCTTTACCGGAACTAGGTGGTTTACAAAATGGATCTAATATACACACACGAAGGAAAAGAACGCCATAAAATGATAGCACAAACCTAATACAACACTCGCCAAGATTGTATTCATTCTTCCACACAATCAGAAAGACAACTCAATTGAGGCCAGCTCACAGTTCAGTCTTCCCTCCTCCCAGGCTACAGATTGAAACCCTGCTTAAAGTTTTTTAATAACATTTTAAATCATTTATAATTCTCCTCGGTGCAAATTGGGTTGGCATGGATGGTGGAAATCATTTTGGAGGTCATGGCAGCAGTGGAACTAACTTTAGATTTAAAAAAATTTCAACTGGTTTTTGATAAACTGGAAACCATGAATAATAGGGTGGAAAGTTTTGGAAAAGAATTTGAGACTTATCAGTAATGCCTGACAGTTATAGAGAATGCAACCAATGCAGCAGAATGGGAGAAGGCTAAATTGCAAACAAGACTTACTTTGTTGGAAGAAAAACTTGACCAACTTGCGAACCACTTGAGAAGAAATAATTTGACTGTTGGGAATATCAGAGACAATGGTTAAATGGGAGCTACAAATAAAGTACTACTGGCCTGAAATACATTGAGCGTGCACACAGCGTAGGCCCTAGAAAAGAGGAAGAGTGGCCTAAGGGTTAGTGATACTGGGCAAGTCACTTAACCCTTCTTTGTCCCAGGTACAAAACTTAGATTGTGAGCTCACTAGGGACAGTAAAAGTATCTGCATATAATACTACAGAAAGGTGCTAACTAACTAACTTTTTTTTTACAGAATGGAGGAGTGGCCTAGTGGTTAGGGTGGTGGACTCTGGTCCTGGGGAACTGAGGAACTGAGTTCGATTCCCACTTCAGGTACAGGCAGCTCCTTGTGACTCTGGGCAAGTCACTTAACCCTCCATTGCCCCAGGTACAAATAAGTACCTGTATATAATATGTAAGCCGCATTGAGCCTGCCATGAGTGGGAAAGCGTGGGGTACAAATGTAAAAAAAAAAAAAAATAGAGCCAGCCACTATTATGTATTTCTACAGTGCTGCTAGACATATGCATTGCTATACACTAAACATGTAAGAGACAGTCCTTGCTCAAAAGAGCTTATAATCTATTTAAACAGACCATTAGGACAAATAAGGAATTAGGGAGTTTATTATGGGAATGATTGAAATACTGAGCAAGTGAATAAGGGGTTAAGACTAAAAGCAGCCTCAAAAAGGTGGCCTTTTAGCCTAGATTTGAATGGGGCCAGAATGAGCTTGATGTACCAATTCAGGAAGCCTGTTCTAGGCATACAGCAGAACAAGATGAAAGGGACCGAGTCTAGAGTTGGTAGTGGAGAAGAGTACAAATAAGAGTGACTTACCAGATGAGCAGCGTTCCCGGGGAAGGGTGCAGGGGGGAGATACGAGAAGAAAGATACTGAAGAGCTACAGAAAGAATGGCACTTTTAAGTCAGTAAGAGGAGTTTGATTTGTATATGAAAATGGATAGAGAGTCAGTGAAGACTTGAACGGAGAGGCTATGTGACACTTGCAGAAGCTAAGTCATGCAGCAGAATGTTGACCAGACTAAAGGGGAAAGAGAGAGTTTAGTGGGAGACCTGTGAGAAACAAGTTGCAGTAATCTAACCATGAGGTGATGGTGCGGATAAGGGTTTTGGTAGTGTGCTCAGAAAAGAAGGGACAAATTTTGGTGGTGATATAAAGGTTGCAGAAGAGAGGGTTCAAAAATACAGGAACAAGAGCAGCAAAAGAAAAGCACAAATGGGCCTTCAAGTCCTCTAACATCATATAAAACTCCTCGCCAAATTTGGACCTGTAGCTTTTGCTAATTTGAGGGTGTATGTTAGCCAATTTAAAAATTGATATAAAGAAAATGTGGCAATACTTTTAGAGGACACAAAACGTAAATTGAGCAGTGGGAGATCGCTTCTGTTATTGTTGAGCAGGAGAATACGTCTATTTTGGAAGACGTGTTATGCACTACAGTTGTTACCACTAAGACTACTGAAAAAGATCTGATTCTTGTGGATTTCCCACCTGGTGCAGAAAATGATGTTTGCTAGATGGGCAAATGGAAGATTCACTCTATTAGAATGCTTGATAAATAAAGAGGGCAAGTTGATGGGGCTTCAAGATTTCAAAATATGGAAACCTTCCATTGGAAGAAGACTGAGAGACTTTTTTTTTTCTAGAGGGGTCATCAAGGCGCACTTCAGTCTCAAAACTTCATAAGCTCTGCAGGCAGTAGAAAGTCAAAACAACCTTGGATTTGGAAGTTAAAGGGGAATAGATGGAGAAATAGCAAGAAATACTCTAAATGTGTAGAAACTAGTGCCGGAGATTCCACTCTTTGTTTCTACCGCAGATTTGATAGTGTGACAATTTTTCAAATTGTAAATAGTCTAATTCTTGCACGTATAGGTACTGACATCACTTTGTTCTAAATGCAAATCAGGAGAAGATACTTATACATGCCCTATGGTGTCCATGAATGCAGGCATATTCAAAGAGACTGTACAGTAGTAGTTGGGGAGTCTTATCGAACAAACTATCAAGCTTTGACTGGTACAACTCATTTTGGATAAAGTAGAAAAGCTGAGGGTGCAAGGGAAAGGAGTAAGATTGATACGCAAAGCAAGTGTTGTGGGAAAAATGTATTCAACATCGGGTGCATGAGGACCCACCCTCTTTTTGGTAGTGGAATCATTTTTTGGGTAGAAGTTACTGCTAGAATAAACATGCACACAATAAAGCCTTTTGTAGCAGTATTAAATATCTGTAACTTGCTGGTAGGTGGAATTTCTTTGCCAAAAATTGCTTTTGCTAACCAGTACCATGTAAAATATTTATTGCTCACTGCTAATTGGTTATTTTGTTTTGGTGATCTGACTTATTTTGTAAGCCACATTGAGCCTGCAAATAGGTGGGAAAATG
This sequence comes from Microcaecilia unicolor, assembly GCF_901765095.1. Taxonomy (NCBI): domain Eukaryota; kingdom Metazoa; phylum Chordata; class Amphibia; order Gymnophiona; family Siphonopidae; genus Microcaecilia; species Microcaecilia unicolor. The sequence goes on along the minus strand of NC_044035.1, from coordinate 250,003,289 downwards.
TGGGATATAAATGCAATAAATAAATAAACTATACTTTACCTTGGGCATATTCATTGGACAGCGAATAAGCAAATATTTTAAATACATTCCTGAAATTAATTTGTCTAGGCTGGCACATTTCTTTATTAAGGGGCCCTTTTAATACAGCTTAGCATGTTCTAATGGGATTAGTGCATGCTAAATGCTATGAAGCCTATTGATTATAGAATGGGCTTCCTAGCATTTAGCACACGCTAATTCTGTTAGCACGTGCTAAGCTTTATTTAAAAGGCCCCTAAATCTTTAATTTTTGACATGAAAATCATCATGTTTGGCCCATTACTTTAGAGAAAAAAAAATCACATTTCTTCACATATGATCTTCAACTTCACAGTTTTATGTTTTTGACTTTTCTTCTTTGCAATGCAGGACATACTCAAGTTGATGAGAACGATTGATGATCGAATAGTTCATGAATTAAACACTACAGTTCCTACAGCCTCCTTTGCAGGGAAAATTGACGCCAGCCAAACATGCAAACAGCTTTATGAGTCTGTGAGTACACAAGATACAGTGCAGCACTCTGTTGTGAGTCTTCATGTGCTTTCCAAGCAGAAGGATGAATGGTGTTTTTTTCTTCTTCTGTAGTGGTCAGTGATGTGGTACATATCCTACAGTGGACACTGCAGAAGAATAATTCACTTTCTAAACCAGCCAAATTCATTCCCATCTCTCTCAGCATTATAAGGGGAAAACCATTTTTCTTGGTACTTTATTATTGAATATTAATAATAAATATTAATCTTTAATTTTGTTAAAGTCCAGTTGTTTCACTTTGTAGGTGAGAGTGTGAAAAATTACAATGGAATATCAGTAAAGACTAGTATTGTGAAAGGGAAATGAATTTTGGATTTAGCTCGCACATTTTTTGGTTGTAGCTTAAGGTTAGTTACATTCAAGTACAGTAGGTGTTTTTCTATGCCCAGCGGTCTTGCAAACTAAGGGGCTCTTTTACTAAAGCTCAGTGGTGTCCCTACCATTAGGCCAACTGAAGTAGGGGCCTCAGGCAGCACTCCTTCATGGAGTGGAATCTCACTTCTTTCCACCCTCCACACCAGCCATGGCCTAGCATCTCCCCCTGCCCCCAACTGGCCTCTTCTCTCTATTGAGGCCCACCTCTCTGATCTAACTTCCTGTTTCCTCAGAGGTGGGCTGCAGTAGAGAGAAGAGGCCAGTGGGCAGGGCTGCCGCCAACTTTTGAAAAACACAAAAGAAGGTAGGTTCGGGGAAGAGGGTTGAGGAAGGAAGAGGAGAGATGCCAGACCATGGGCAGGGGAGGGAGCTTGGAAAGAGAGGGCGAGAGAGGTTGGACTTGGGGGTGGGGGAGGACACCTGGGGCGATATCTCATCCCTCGCCTCAGACAGCAGATTGTTTGGGTCACCCCTGCTGAAGCTTAGTACATGCTAAATGCTAAGAAGCTATAGGTATAGCATTTTGCACACACTAATTCCATTAGTGCTCTTTAAGCTTTAGTAAAAGGGCCCCCCAATCTTGTGCCTGAGGCAATGGAGGATTAAATGGCTCGCCAAAGATCAGAAGTAGCAGCAGCAGCAGTGGGATTTGAACCCTGGCTTCCCTGATTTAGAGCCTGCTGCTCTAATCAACTACTTCTCCACTCCTGAGGCCTGTGACATTTCAAGGAAGGGAAGACTTTAGGTGTATGAGTAGTTGGGGATTCAGAATCTCTTAGGGCGTGAGAAGTGTGTTTGTTGACCATCACTTTGATGCTCTTTCTCTGCACTAAGAGCCATATGCTCTTTTAAAGCTGAAATACTGCCTCTAAGCTGTACTTTAATGATGCTTCCTTCACATGGAGAAAACGTCACTTGTGGATATTAGGTTGGGAGGATGTTCTGAGCTGCTGTGGCTGTTTCTTTTCTTGCAGCTGAGAGAAGCTCATGCCAGTAGAGAGAGAGCCATAAAACACTGCATAGCTCAGACGTCGGCAGTAGTAAATAAACTGCGAGAAGAAAGAGAAAAGGACTTTGGGGACTCGGCACTAATAAAGCAGCTCAGGAAAGAGCAGACAAAGGTAAGAAATAGGAACCTTGCTGAGCTTTTGCATCTGATTTTACATTTTCTTGTCCTGTCACAGGCTCTGATAAAAGAGCTAGCGAATTCAGTGTTTTGGGTAAAAAAAAAAATTAGGGCCAAATTCAGGGCCCCTTTTACTAAGCTGCGTAAGTGTCTACGTGCTCCCAACGCAAGTCAAAATGGAGTTACCGGCTGACTATCGTGTGGCTCTTGTGGTAATTTAATTTTTGGCGCGCGTCCGATATGCACGTCTGAAAATATTTTTTATTTTCGGACGCGCATAGGTCATTACCGCCCGGATTCTTTACCGCTAGATCAATGGCTGGTGGTAAGGTGTCGGACCCAAAATGGACGCGCGACAATTTTGATTTTGCCGCACGGCCATTTTCGGAGACAAAAAAAAAAAAAAGGCTTTTTTTTTACAGGCACGCTGAAAAATGGATTGGTGCATGCCCAAAACTCGCGCCTTTGTAAAAGGGACCCCTCAGTAAATGGCACTGAAAATTGGGCACAAGGAAAAATTTGCATTTGGTGCTATTCTATGAAGTGCGCTTTGGGCTGGGAGCTCTTTATAGAATAGCGTTTAACGCATATTCTCCTACCCAACTTTGGGCGCAAGGGATTACACTAACTGAAACCCGGTATAAAACCTGGCACGCAACTTGGACCTGCAGCCCCCGAATTCTATAACTCTGCGTAATTCTTTTGAAAGCCCTGGGCCCGTCCATGCTCCCTTTGGGCTGCACATTGTGTTCTATTCTCAGTTTATATTCCAAGGTATCTCCAGATCACAGCATAAGAAGCATCACAATCAGATGGAATTACAAACCTTACATTTCAACTCAAATCATACCTTATTTATTTCTGAGAATAATAACAGTTTTCAGTTGCTTTCTAAATTGTAAATAAGAATTGATAGACCTAATATGATGATGTAAATTATTCCATAATTTTACTTCCAAATATTGAAAGAAGTAAAATAGTTTTTAATCTTAATTCCCCTGAAACTCAGAAACATCAAGGACCTAAAATTAACCAGCCGAGATGTACTCCTTTCTGGTAATAAAATCAAATAAGACTATCCTGCTTATAATCGAAAGAGAAAAACGCCTATATTCCGACCTAAATCGGGACATGGACGTCTTTCTCACGCGGGTGCCCAAATTGGTATAATCGAAAGCCGATTTTGGGCGTTTCCAACTGCACTTTGTTGCGGGAACGAATAAAGTTGATGGGGGCGTGGTGAAGGCGGGACTGAGGCGTGGTTATCAGCTGAGCAGAGATGTGCGTGCTCGGCTGATAATGGAAAAAAGAAAGGCGTTTTTAGAGAGAATTTAGGTCACTTTTGTTGGACCCATTTTTTTTCACAAACAGGTCCCAAAAAAGTGCCCTAAATGACCAGATGACCACCGGAGGGAACCGGGGATGACCTCCCCTGACTCCCCCAGTGGTCACTAACCCCCTCCCACCAAAAAAACCGAACGTTAAACACTTTTTTTTCCAACTTGTAAGCCAGCCTCAAATGTCATTCCCAGCTCCATGACAGCAGTATGCAGGTCCCCGAAGTAATTTTAGTTTAGTTGGTGCTGCGCGGGACCCATGCAGAGAGGAAAAATCGGAAGAAAAAAAAAAAAAACAAGCAAGTGCAGTCAGGGACGTCTAAATTACCTTGATAGTAAAAGGGGGATTTGAACCAGCAACCTTCTGATTACAAGCTCAGTGCTCTAGCCAGTGCACCACGTTATTCAGTTGCTTAGATGTCCTTCCCTTTCCATTAAGTCTCTCCAAGTTTCTGTCAGCCAATCACAGCTGTTTAGCGGACACCCTAAAAATTCTTGGAGTTACCATCGATCGACACCTAACACTCGAAAGCCTACTACTACTACTACTACTATTTAGCATTTCTATAGCGCTACAAGGCATACGCAGCGCTGCACAAACATAGAAGAAAGACAGTCCCTGCTCAAAGAGCTTACAATCTAATAGACAAAAAATAAATAAAGTAAGCAAATCAAATCAATTAATGTGAACGGGAAGGAAGAGAGGAGGGTAGGTGGAGGTGAGTGGTTACAAGTGGTTACGAGTCAAAAGCAATGTTAAAGAGGTGGGCTTTCAGTCTAGATTTAAAGGTGGCCAAGGATGGGGAAAGACGTAGGGGCTCAGGAAGTTTATGCCAGGCGTAGGTTGCAGCGAGACAGAAGGCGCGAAGTCTGGAGTTGGCAGTAGTGGAGAAGGGAACAGATAAGAAGGATTTATCCATGGAGCGGAGTGCACGGGAAGGGGTGTAGGGAAGGACGAGTGTGGAGAGATACTGAGGAGCAGCAGAGTGAATACATTTATAGGTTAGTAGAAGAAGTTTGAACAGGATGCGAAAACGGATAGGGAGCCAGTGAAGGGTCTTGAGCAGAGGGGTAGTATGAGTAAAGCGACCCTGGCGGAAGATGAGACGGGCAGCAGAGTTTTGAACCGACTGGAGAGGGGAGAGGTGACTAAGTGGGAGGCCAGCAAGAAGCAGATTGCAGTAGTCTAAACGAGAGGTGACAAGGGTGTGAAAAACACAACCAAGAAGATGTTCCACTCAATGTGGAAATTAAAAAGAGGAAGACCTTTCTTCCCAAGGAATGTTTTTTCCGTAATCTGGTACAATCAATGGTGCTCAGTCATCTAGATTACTGCAACGCACTCTATGCCGGCTGTAAAGAACAAATAATCAAGAAACTTCAGACAGCCCAGAACACTGCAGCTAGACTCATATTTGGCAAAACAAAATATGAAAGTGCCAAGCCCCTACGAGAAAACCTACACTGGCTCCCACTCAAAGAATGCATCATGTTCAAAATTTGCTCCCTAGTTCACAAAATCATTCATGGAGATGCACCAGCCTACATGTCAGACCTGATAGACTTACCACCCAGGAATGCCAAAAGATCATCCCGCACATTCCTTGATCTGCACTTCCCTAACTGCAAAAATCTAAAATACAAAGTAATGCACGCGTCAAACTTCACCTACTTAAGCACACAGTTATGGAACGCACTGCCCGCAACTTAAAAATGACCTACGAACTAACGAACTTCCGCAAACTACTGAAGACCCATCTCTTCAGCAAGGCTTACCAAAAAGATCAACCAATGTGAATATACATAAATCCTCCACACGTAGTTAGAAATGTCTTATAATATCTGCTTGTCATACTACTATCATGTGTTATCATTATCATGTTGCCAAAAATTTTCTGTAACACTAAATGCCTATTTTTCTATTATATTTCCACTTTCCATGATGTTGTAAGCCACATTGAGCTTGCAAAGAGGTGGGAAAATGTGGGATACAAATGCAATAAATAAAATAAATAAATATGTATACCTGACCTTGATTTGTATCTGCCATTTTCAGGGCACAGGCCATAGAGGTCTGCCCAGCACTAGCCCCGCCTCCCAAACACCGGAGCTGCCACCCAATTTCTGCTAAGTTTCTGAGGATCCATTCCTTCTGAACAGAATTCCTTTGTTTATCCCATGCATTTTTTAATTCCGATACCGTTTTCATCTCCACCACCTCCCGCGGGAGAGCATTCCAAGTATCTACCACTCTCTCCGTGAAAAAAATACTTCCTGACATTTTTCTTCAGTCTGCCCCCCTTAACCTCATTTCATGTCCTCTAGTTCTACCGCCTTCCCGTCTCCGGAAAAGGTTTGTTTGCGGATTAATACCTTTCAAATATTTGAACGTCTGTATCATATCACCTCTGTTTCTCCTTTTCTCCAGGGTATACATGTTCAGGTCAGCAAGTCTCTCCTCATATGTCTTGTAACGCAAATCCCATACCACTTTTGTAGCTTTTCTTTGCACCGCTTCAATTCTTTTTACATCCTTAGCAAGATACGGCCTCCAAAACTGAACACAATACTCCAAGTGGGGCCTCACCAACGACTTGTACAGGGGCATCAACACCTCCTTTCTTCTGCTTGTCACACCTCTCTCTATACAGCCTAGCAACCTTCTAGCTATGGCCACCGCCTTGTCACACTGTTTCGTCGCCTTCAGATCCTCAGATACTATCACCCCAAGATCCCTCTCCCTGTCAGACTTTCACCGGCTAACACATACGTCTCCTGTGGATTTCTACTCCCTAAGTGCATCACTTTGCATTTCTTTGTATTGAATTTTATTTGCCAAACCTTAGACCATTCTTCTAGCTTCTGCAGATCCTTTTTCATGTTTTCTACTCCCTCCTGGGTGTCCACTCTGTTACAAATCTTGATATCATCCGCAAAAAGGCAAACTTTACCTTCTAACCCTTCGGCAATGTCACTCACGAATATATTGAACAGAATCGGCCCCAGCACCAGTCCCTGAGGCATTCCACTACTCCCCTTTCCCTCATTCACCACCACCCTCTGTTGTTTGTCCATCAACCAGTTCCTAATCCAGTTCACCATGTTGGGTCCTATCTTCAGCCTGTCAAGTTTATTCAAGAGCCTCCTGTGGGGAACCGTGTCAAAAGCTTTGCTGAAATGTAAGTAGATTACATCTATAGCACATCCTTGATTCAGTTTTCTGGTCACCCAGTCAAAGAATTTGATGAAATTTGTTTGGCATGATTTACCTTTGGTAAAACCATGTTGTCTTGGCTCTTGCAACTTATTGGCTTCCAGGAAATTCACTATCCCTTTCCTTCAGCATCGCTTCCATTACTTTTCCAATAACCGAAGTGAGGCTTACCAGCCTGTAGTTTGTATCTTCTTCCCTATCACCACTTTTGTGAAGAGGGACCAGATCTGCTCTTCTCCAATCCCACGGAACCTCACCCGTCTCCAAGGATTTATTAAACAGATCTTTAAGAGGACCTGCCACAACCTCTCTGAGCTCCCTCAATATCCTGAGGTGGATCCCATCCAGTCCAATGGCTTTGTCCATCTTTAGATTTTCAAGTTATTCATACACACTCTCTTCCGTGAACGATGCTATACCCGCTCCATTCTCATATGTACTATTGCCAGTCGATCATGGTCCTTCTCCAGGATTTTCTTCAGTGAAAACAGAACAAAAGTATTTGTCTATTTAGCTTTAAAAAATTAGCATTGGCCCATGAATCTATCAAACTAATATTCTTATCATTGCTATAGTATCATCAAAATTATTCAAAGCAGTACAAAGCAAAAAAAATATCATCAGCGTATGTCATTATCTTAAGCCCAAAAGATGATAACCAAACACCCAGTGGTTTCATGTACACATTAAATAGTAAATATACATCTGGGGCACTCCAAGTCTGCAACCAGGAGACCATGGGTTGGAAAAAACACCATCCTTTCACACCAAATAAGATCTTTCCCCCCAAAATTCAGAGAACCACTTCAATACCTTCCCTTCTATGCCCAATTCAGTGAGCCTGTGAAGCATTAATGAATGATCAATAGCATCAAAAGCCACTGATATGTCAAACTGCAAAAGTACTGCCTGGCCACCTCTACTCAAGATGTTTCTAATTTTAGAGGTTAGGGAAAGAAGTAAAGTTTCAATACTGTATAAGGGACGGAAACCATGCTGTGAATGATGTAAGCAATCATTAGCAAAAACAAATTATTTAAATTGCTAATATCCCAAAAACTCCAAAGATTTTGCCATTCAAGGGATTCCTGGCACTGGATGATAATTATCCACTTGAGAAAGGTCAGCACCAGTAGTCTTAGGGATGTAAGTAAGTGCAATATTTGAGGCTGAATCAGGATATACTCCGTCTGGGGGGGGGGGGGGGGGGGGGGGGGAGGAGAGATTCCATTAACCTAATCATCCAAGAAGCCATGTTAGGCAAAATTGTTCTTAACAAATATGAAGGACAAGTATCCAAATAAGAAATTCTTAGAGAGAGCCTTAAAAACATTAACAGCAAAATCTAAATTTATGAGAGGATTTGGGTGCAGATCTTTATACAATTGCACGTAGACAGCTCTGCGCACACAAATCCAAATTAGAGCCAAATGTCAGTTGATTAACAGCCAATTATTGATTAATGGCTCATTTACTAATTTATTTGTGTGTGAGATTGATGTTCTTGAATCTGAGTCACTACTGTTCCAACTTGAAACTGTATCAACTTGCTTCCTTAAATGTCTCATTTGTACTACATTATTCTGGGAAACTGAAACAAAGGACATAAATACTTTATGCAGGGCTTCCAGGGCAATCCAGACAGAATCCAGTGGTATTTCAACCGGTCTTACCAGCAGTTGTAAAGCTGCTGCACATAAGATGGATTCTTCAGGCAATGTCTCCTGAGCTGATGGTAAAAGCACCTCTAATTAAGGATCAGGTGCTAACCGCAGCAGAAAACTGCCAGATTTCTCCACTTCTAGTGTCAGGCAGCCATATTCCCCAGCGTGGATGGAACAGAGGTCTGCTTCTCCACCGCAGATCCAGCAATGGCGTCGCCTATTACAGAGGTCTGCTCCAGGCCTTCCACCATTCATGGGTTAGGAGTTACAGGTCCGCTAGGGCTGAACGAAGACTTGCTTTCCGTCTTGGGCCCTTCCCTTCTGAGTACAGTGGAAATGCCCACTTGACTTGATGGCCAATCAAAAGCTGCTATGGAGGTTTGCCACAACGAAGCAGCTCCTAATTTTGTGGGGAGAAGTCCCTTTACTTTCCCTTTTGCTTTGGCATGCTCAGCAGAAGTAGTAAAACAGCAAAACTGCTGTAATAAGGTAGAAAAAAAAAACCATGAGTAATACAGCGTGCTCCTAGCAGGCTCTCATATCAGCAGCCATCTTGGTTCCCCTGCCTAGGGCTCTTCTCACAACGCTCCCTAGGTGGCTTTATTTTAAAAAACACAAAAAACGAGCTGTATTTTTTTTTCCTGGTCTTCATGAGCCTTAAGACTGCTGCTGAATTGTGTGATCTCCGAGTTAAAAGTGGACTTATAACATCCTCCTAGAAAAGTATAACAAAAAAGATGTGTGCAGATGATTGTTGTTATGCAGATGTCCTAAGAGTAACTGGGTAGTCTGAAAGAAAGAAACAAAATATTTTTACGTTACCATAATTGAACAAGAAGCATTGTCAGGAAGCACAAAGTGGTTAGACAGAAAGAAGACCAGATGTTCAGTCCAACCATGTCTCCTAATTTTCCTGTGCCTCAGCCTGAATTGGATGATTCCTCTCCTTGCTTTTGGAAGTACTCATCAAATTCAGGTGTTAGAGGAAATAGAGTATAACGAGAATCTACAAAATCCTGAGTAGAGTAGAACGGGTAAACATGAATCAATTGTACTTTTTGAAAGCGTGAACAAAGACTAGGGGATACTCCATGAAGTTACATGTGACCATCTCTGGGAAAAAGTGACTAAAGTCACCAGAAACCAAAAAAAAAAAGAAGTTTTAAGTAATTATTTTTTGAGTTCTTTGGTTCTCTGTATTTGTTTGTATTTTTATGAATGTTGTATTGTAACCCGTGGGCTAAAAATTAATAAATGTAAACCATTTGTAATACAACAGTCCAAGCCCGATCCTTTTATGTGAAAAAATAAAAAAGTTACGGAAGTTCAAACGCTTATGGGCCCATGACGTGAAAAATCAGCCATTCTCAACATTTTGGATCCGCTACTTTAGTCCCCTTTTTTTCCTAGAGACCAACACACATAGTAGCACATTTAAAACAAATGGAGAAAATATTTTCTTTTCACTCAATGAATAGTTTTGTTCTGGAACTCATTGCCAGAGGCTGTGGTTAAAGCAGCATAAATGGGCCTAAAGATTTGAACAAATTCCTGGAAGAAAAGTCCATAAACCATTATTAAGGTAGACCTGTGGAAAATCACTTTATATCCCTGGGGGGCAGTAGCATGGAGTCTTGCTGCTACTTGGACTGTGCCAGGTGCTTGTGACATGGATAACTCTTCATAATGTAACCCATAATCGTACTGCAACCAATTGTACTTCCATCATTCACAATGTATTGTAAGCCACACTGAGCCCGCAAATAGGTGGGAAAATGTGGGATACAAATGCAAATAAATAAATAAAATAAATAAAATACTGTTGGAAGCAGGCTACTGGGCTAGATGGACTTTTGGTCTGATCCAGTAGGGCAGTTTTTATGTGACTGTACAGTTCCTTATCCAGGGAGGCAAGCTGAGACAATCCTAATTTTTGCATGGGTTTTACTGTTGAGTTCCATGCAAAAAAACGGGAATATGTTTCCTTGCATGCAGTGGGGTAAAACCAGGACTGGCAGTGGCGTACTGAGGGCGGGGCGGTGGGGGAGGTCCGCCCCGGGTGCATGCTGCAGGAGGGGTGCAGGGAGCAGCCGCACGGCTGTCGGCTCCACTGGTTTCCTTCTCCCTCTGCTGTTACTTTTTTTTTTTTTTGGTTACATTTGTACCCCGCGCTTTCCCACTCATGGCAGGCTCAATGCGGCTTACATGGGGCAATGGAGGGTTAAATGACTTGCCCAGAGTCACAAGGAGCTGCCTGTGCCTGAAGTGGGAATCGAACTCAGTTCCTCTGTTCTCCAGGACCAAAGTCCACCACCCTAACCACTAGGCCACTCCCCCCACTTCCTGTTCCGGGGCAGAGGGAGCAGAGAACCAGCAGAGCCAACAGCTGTGCGACTGCTCTCAGCACCCCAGCAAGTAAGAAGAATGCACCCGGGGGGGAGAGGGGGAGGACGACATCGTGCTGCACTGGGGGGGGGGGGGGGGGTTGCATATCTGTGTAGCAGTGATCCGCCCCGGGTGGCCAATGAGGACTGGTACACCCTTTTGGTCGTAGACTTATATGATCACTCCAGGCACTAAGAATGTAAATATTGTATAAATAGTAAAACCGTATATCCTACTGAAATCTTAAACCGTTTAAATCCTGCAGGGGAAGAGGCAGGCCCAAACTGCCTACATGATCCCTACTCAGTTCCTTGAGCAGGTCTATGGCTTGCACCAGAAGATATTAAACATTTTTAAATGACAAAGGGAAAGGGAAATGACTTGATATACTGCCTTTCTGAGGTTTTTGCAACTACATTCAAAGTGGTTTATATATATTCAGGTACTTATTTTTTGTACCAGGGGCAATGGAGGGTTAAGTGACTTGCCCAGAGTCACAAGGAGCTGCAGTGGGAATCGAACTCAGTTCCCCAGGATCAAAGTCCACTGCACTAACCACTAGGCTACTCCTCCGATCCACAAAACAGCTGCTGTTTCACATACTAAGCATAGAATCTGAGATATTAAAGTATAAAGATTGCCAGGATTCTGTTTGAATGATATGCTGTATAAACATTCATATTCCTAATTTTGTAATTTCTAAACACTATTGCTGGTAAATAATTACAGACTAGTCAGCCTTCCAAAATTAAACAAGAAAAAGATTTAGGGGGACTTTTACTAAGGCGCAGTAGCGTTTTTAGCGCGCGCTAAAAATAGGCATGAGCTAAACGCTAGAGACGCCCATAGGAATACATTGACATCTGTAGCATTTAGTGTGCGTCTATTTTTAGCACACACTAAAAACGCTAGCGTGCCTTAGTAAAAGACCCCCTTGCATTATGACCTGGATTGGTCACTGTTGGAAGCAGAATACTGGTATAGATTGGACTTTAGTTTGACCCGGTATGGTAATTCTTATGTTAACACTGAATCTAACTATGTTGTCTTTTGTTTTTGTTTTGTTTGACCTTGTGCAACATCCAGTTGCTCATCCCTCTTGTTTTGATTCCCTCAGTTGAAACTTATGCAGTCCGAGCTGAATGTGGAAGAAGTTGTGAATGACCGAAGCTGGAAGGTACAAAGTCATTTCTGCTTTTGGCTTATGGAAACCCACAGGAGGCCCATTAAATGAGAGGAGGCAATATCTGAATTGTTGGAGTATGGTAGGGGTCGGGAGGGGGGATGACTTTGGACAGCAACCACTCGAATCTTTATTTTATAATGATGTGCCTAGTGTGAGAAAAAGACCTCAGGAGACATAATTCAACTGAACAATAAGGGCTCAATATTCAAAAAGCAGGAAAAGCTCCTACTCGGGTAAAGCCCTATGAGCGACCCAGCATCTGATATTCAGTGGCACTTAACTGATTAGTGCCACAGAATATCGTCACTAACCAGCTATCTCCTAACAGGTTAGGGGCAGGCTGGGAGCAGAGTGTGGACAGAGCACCTACTTAGCCAGTTAGCAGTGATTTAACTGCCTAAAGTTAGGACAGCAATAAGGTTGTCCTAACTTTGTACTAAAGTTAACCAGGCACTGGTCTGAATATCGGCCGGTGCTTGGTTGACTTCCAGGTGACCGCTGATACCTAGATATTCAATGCTGGGAACTGCACATACTCCGGCATTGAATATCTGAGGTTGTGAGCGGCTCCAACACCACAGGCTCAATATCAGGCAGAGAACTTATATCTGCTTTTCAGCTTAATCATTGTTCTCAAAAACCTCACCCCTTTTGTACTTTTTTCTACAGATATGACACCAAAACTAATAGAAAAGTGTTTGCAAAATTTTATTATTGAAAAAAGGGAGCCTTATATCCTCTTAGTTCTCAAAGGCGTGCGCACACAAGGAAATCCAAGCGATATTGGGGAAAGTCTGATACTGGCCAGCATTTCGCTGAGCTGCATCAGGGAGTTTATACCTATATGAATCAGTTCCCACTGGTAGTGATAACCTGTGTAATCAAAACACATTTCTCATTGATTTTTAACAAAATGAGCACTCACAAAACTCACAGATATCAAATCCATCACTTACAATTTTCCATGGCTTCAGCCTACTTTGGACAATTTTCCCTGTGCTTCAGTGTAATGTGGAAACCTTATGTAATAGCCCTTCATGGACTGCTATGTAGGCAACATCATTTACACCTTCTGAAGTAGCTGTATCACTGTAGTTGTAAAGCAGTTTTGGATCCTATTGAGATAAAAGAAACCGTTTAAAACACATCATTCTTCTTGTTCTATAACAGTGACAAATGCTAAATGGACAAGCAGAGGTGGGAGGAAACAGTTTCCCCAGGCAGCAGCTTAAAATAAACCTCCCTGTAAGTTAGACTACTCTTAAAGGATCATTTTGTGAATTTACTCTGTACGAGAGGACATGATGTGTTTTGGGTCTGATTGGACAATTATGACAATGTTAGTGTGCAAACAATCCTAGTCCAAATGATGTTAACCACTGTAACATTTTTTGTTGTTGTGGAAATTGACCTCAAACAAAAAGGGCTCAAAACATAAATTAAGGCCTTATCACATTGGGATTTATCATCAATTCATCCTTTCATATAATTTAGTTTTTTTAACTCTGTTAAACCCATTGTTCCCTCTAAGCTGAGCAGCAGTCCTCCAACTGCAGTGATGCCAGTGGGGGGCACTGTTTCACTATCGCATTTCCAATAGAGAGGGAGAGGCAAGTTCTGCAGGATTCCAGAGAATCTGCTTGTGCCTAGTGATTGAAAACAAAACCAGTGCTGGGCAGACTTCTACGGTCTGTGCCCTGATCGTGACTTAATAGATATGGATGGGCTAGAACATAAATTTTAAGGGGCTTCGACATTAACTCGCAGAAATTTTTAGTACAAGAACAGTGCTGGGCAGACTTCTACATTCTGTGCCCTGAAAATGGCAAGGACAAATCAAACTCTGGTATACATATAAAGTATCGCATACCATGTATAATGAGTTTATCTTGTTGGGCAGACTGGATGGGCCGTACAAGTCTTTATCTGTCGTCATTTACTATGTTACAATACTGAAGTAGCACCCCCCACTGGCAGCAATGCAGTTGGAGGACTGCCACTCAGCTTAGAGGAAACAGTGTATAAACCCCCAATGTGCAGCTCTTCAAACTTTCTTCAATCTTATTTCAGTAATTTTTAAAGAATCTTACTACATTTATCATTCACTTATTCCAGCAGTCGGAATCCAAGTTCCAACATGGTATCATACTTCAATTTTGGTTTTGCATCAGGGAACTTAAGTTTTTTATGTTTAAACGTTTTTTATTGACATTGCAGTAACACAAACATTGTCATACAGGTTCTGCATATAACGTCCATCCAACCTCAATCTAAATATACAACAATTGCTAACTAACATACAGCATTTGTGAATTTAAGGCCAACATTTATTACCCCATCGAATGTACCTATCCTCCCCCCACCCTCTCCCATTCCCTTCCTTAACCCCCCTTTACCCCAGACCTGGGGAACTTAAGTTTTAAACTTTATCTTTCCACTTCACTGATAGACCTGAAAAAAAAAAAATGACGACAGTATTGTATGTGTGTATAACTCTTGCTCTCTCTCTCTCTGTATGTGTATATATACACTCAAATGAACAATAACAACACAGCAATTTGCAAACAGTTAAAATCCTCCAATCAAACTATAGACATCCATTCAAGCTCAGAATTCAGTCCATTGGCCTGTAAAGATCTTAGTTTAAAAATCCACAATAGTTCTTGATAGTTCAGTTAATGAAGACAGTCTCCTCCACACTGGTCTTTGCACACACGATCAATAATCCACCAGTGAATATCATCCGCTTTGATGCTTCTCCAACCAATGAGTCATCAATGACACTGATCAATTCTCGGTGCATAGCCGATGTTCGTGTTAATTTATGTTTCAATATTTTTATTGGTGATTCAACAAAACCAAACATACAATAGGCACAAATGCAGAAATGGTAAATACCACTATCTGATTAAAAGGAGTATGAACAAGACAATTGTGCTATCATCCAACTGTTAACTGTTTTTCTCCCCACCCTCATTGTTGTAATCTGCGGTACAACTAGATTTATTAATGAAAGTTACAAAAACTACAGTGAAGGACCCGCATGAATGAAATACCAACCTCTTAGCTTTTAGCCCCCCCCCCCCAATCCAAACCTTGAACCATTCAATCATATTCTTAGTCCCTCCCCACTTCTCCTTCCTGAACACCTCTCCCCACTTCCACTCCACATGTGCCTACTGATACACACCCCCAACCCCATCCTATCCCTTATAAACCACTTTATGAATCTTGTTCGTGCTAATTTAATCAAAGTCACCTATAACATGTCTGCTGCACATATACTAGATGACAAGAGGCCTAAGATGGCATAGATAACATTCAGAGTTAGGAGAAACAACATCAAGGTGGAAGATATTCGCTAGCAGATTATTGACCACTTGAGTGAAGATAGGCATGGAGAAGATAATCTTCACCAGTTGAATTATGAAGAGATCTTTACAGACAGTGGACTGAATTCTGAGCTTAAATGGATGTCTCTAGTTTGATCAGAGGATTTTAAATGTTTGCAAATTGCTGTGTTGCTATTATTTAAGTCATGTGAGAATATATATAAGATGCTGCCACCATATTCTTTTCTTCAAGACATCTATAGGTAAGCAGGCAGATGAAGTTGGAAATTAAGTTCTCTAATGCAGAGTCGAATTGCAAATGATATTGTGTTGGAACTTGGATTCTGACTTCTGGCGTAAGATAAGTGAATGATTAATTTAAAAGTCTTCTTCAAACTTTATTTTGTCTTAGTTCAGTCATTTTTTTTTTTTTTTCAAATATTTATTTATAGTTTTAACATTTGGAAACACAGTATACAACTATACATTAGCTCTGTAGATGTATGGCTTCAAAAAACAGCATATAGATTTCAAACATCATCAAAATACATCAACTGAACTGATATATACCTCTGCTTAGATTAACCATGTCCCCCTCCTTTTAAACCCTCCCACCCCTTGTCATATTGGGTGTGCAACAAGTCTTATATTACAGTAGTTGCTTTCCATTTAATATATGGATCCCATATTTTATGGTAATGTATGATTCGACCGTTTCTCATGGCTGTAAGTTTTGACATTAGTTGTATTCTATCCAATCTTTCCCGGACTGTGTGTACCCCCGGAATCGTGGGCTTCTTCCAAGCTGAAGCCATGACCAATTTGCCTGCCACAAAAAGCTGAGTGGCTAAGCTGTGCGTGATTTTTTTAATCCCTGGAGGTTTAAAGTGAAGCAGACAGCTTTCCACCCCCATGGGATATATCTGATTCGTCACTTCACACAGGAAATCCACCACCTCGGTCCAAAACTTTTGAGCATGTCTACAGGCCCACCACACGTGAAACATATCCCCTTTTACCTCACATTGCCTCCAACAGTTACCAGAGCCCTTTTTATACATTGTGGCTAGCCGGTGAGGGGTGTAGTACCACCAATATAGCATCTTGTGCCCGTTTTCTATCATGGCACTAGAGATTGATACCCTTAGTAGTGATCGAAAGGCCTGCGCCCATTGAGAGGGGTCATAGGTGGAACCCATTGCTGTCTCCCATTTTGTAGTGTAATGTTCTATCGGGTTATCCTTAGCTAGAAGGGCCCCATAGATTCTAGTTATCCCCCCTTTACTACCCCCCTTTGTCAGACTTTGTTCCAGTAGTGTCTCCGTTAGGCTAAGCTCTTCTGCCACTCTCTTCTTTATAAAGTCACGAACTTGGTAGAATTGGAAAGCTTGCCGGGGGGAGAGTCCATGTTCTTGGCATAATTCTGTGTATGAGGCCACTACCCCCTGTTCCCACATTTGTCCCAGTTCACACAAGCCTCGCTCTTCCCATTCTAAGTATGCCCCGTCTAATTGACCCGGCCCAAATTGCGGAGCGAATCTAAGGAACATGTGTGTAAAGTATGTCCTTTCTGGGAAGTGCTGTTTCCGTATCTTTCTCCAGGTCATAAGGGGCCACTGCAACACTGGGGGGCTTCTCTTAATTATTTCGTCTAATTGATGTGTCGGCAGCCACGGCACTGCTCTCAAGGGTATGGGATCTACCCATCTCTGTTCCATTTTAATGCCTATCTTTACCGGATTCTGCTGCCATGCGGCTAATATTTTTAAGTGCGCCGCCTGATAATATGTCTTAAAAGAGGGGACCCCCATCCCGCCCCGTCTATGCGATTGATATAACACCTCTCTCCGCACTCTCGGAGGTTTCTTCTTCCAGATGAACGCAAATGCCTTCCTCTGCAAATTTCGCAGAAAGCCCTCTGGGAGAGCAATTGGCAGCGCCATGAAAAGATATAGAAGTTTGGGGAGAACTATCATTTTTATTGCACTGATTCTTCCCATCCATGACAGAGTCAGGCCCTCCCAACGTTCCATCTCCAAAAAGAGATCTTGCACCTTATCCGGGAAGTTGTATTTGAAAATTTCTTCTATTCTACGTGGAATATTGACCCCTAAGTAGCGAATGTATTTGGTCGCCCACCTATACTGAAATTGCTGTTGGAGCTGTGTTAGCTGTACTCCAGGGATCCCCACCTCCAATGCTTCAGATTTGTCAAAATTAATTTTAAACCCGGACACCTTCCCATATCTTTGTATAATCTCATTTATTTTTGGGAAGGAGACCAAGGGTTCCACTAGTGTGAGTAATATATCATCAGCAAACATGAGAACTTTGGTCTCTATTCCTCCCCATCTTGGGCCCCTGATCTCTCTTTGGGCTCTAATTTGAATAGCCAACGGTTCCATTACTAGGGCAAATAATAGCGGGGATAGCGCGCAGCCCTGCCTGGTGCCCCTATACAGCTGGAATGTTTGAGAAAGATGGCCATTAACCCGCACAGCCGCCTTTGGGGATTTGTATATTGTATGTAGCCAGGACCCAAACCGCCCTCCAATGCCTACCTGCCTTAATACTTCAAATAAAAAGGGCCAGCTCACCCTGTCAAACGCTTTTTCGGCGTCCAGGGATAATATACATAGGGTGCTGTTATGAAGTTGTGCATTCTGAACCATAAAAATGGCTCTTCTGATATTGTCAAAAGTCTGTCGACCTTCTACAAACCCAGCCTGATCTTCATGAACCAATTTCGGAAGATACTTTTGTAATCTGGTTGCCAGTGTTTTAGTAAATATTTTGTAGTCCACCCCTAGTAGGGAGATAGGCCTATATGAGCCACATTTCTGTGGGTCCTTGCCTGCTTTGGGAATCACAGTTATCGTAGCAAGATCCCAAGTCGGCGGCAACCCCGTGGTTGTATCTATAGAGTTGAAGACCCTCACCAAAATGGGGGCCAACAACCCTCCAAAGATTTTATAAAATCGATTTGTATATCCATCGGGGCCCGGCGTCTTGTGGGGAGCCAGCGCTTTAATTGTGTATTGGACCTCCTCTAGCGTGATGGGCTTTGATAGCATTTGCTGAGCATCCTCAGACAGAGGTGGCAGCTCAACTCCCGCTAAAAACTCCGTTATATTTTCTAGGTTTGGGGTCGTCTCTGGGGTGTACAGTTGTTGATAAAAGGATCTAAAAATGGACTTTACTGATTCCAAATCTGAGTGGAGCTCACCCTGTTCATCAATTAAACTTCCTACTCCATTTCTAGCAGCTCTTTGCTTTAATTTATATGCTAATAACCGACTGGGCTTATTACCAAATTCAAAATGTGTTTGACCCACCCTCTGCAGTTGTACCGACAAGTCTGCCAATTCCAATTCCAGGTCTAGGATCTGGTTTCTTATCTCCTGTGCCTGTTTCAGCAATGTTGAACCGGGCTGTGCACCCCTCTGCTGCACTTCCCCCTCCACCCGCAGCAATTCCTCCCACAATTTCTGTTCCTCC
Source organism: Microcaecilia unicolor (assembly GCF_901765095.1). Classification (NCBI taxonomy): domain Eukaryota; kingdom Metazoa; phylum Chordata; class Amphibia; order Gymnophiona; family Siphonopidae; genus Microcaecilia; species Microcaecilia unicolor. The sequence goes on along the minus strand of NC_044035.1, from coordinate 249,984,596 downwards.
GCAACTCTCTTTTTCCAGCAATGTGAGCGCAACGCTATCAGTTGGCCTCGCAGCACTGCCTTAAGCCCCTCCCAGAGTGTAGCCGGGGATATCTCCCCATTGTCATTATGGGTGAGATACTCTTTAATATATTGTTCAATTGAGAGTAGATTATCTGGGCTCATTAATAATGTGTCATCTAGGCACCATATGCGTTCTTTCAGTGGCACCCCCACGTTAGAAAAGCGCAACAGCACTGGGGAGTGATCCGACCATGTACGCGGTAGTATCTGGGATGTGGTCCCCATACTCGATATCGTTACGTCTCCCAGCCACATGTCTATTCGAGAAAAGCTGTGATGTACTGAGGAGAAAAATGTATAGCTGCGTGTTGAGGGGTTATCCCTACGCCACAAATCTATTAACTGCCACCTTGTGAGTAGCTCTCTAAATTGGCGTCTACCCTGTTGGCCATATGTGACTCCCATTGTGGAATTATCTAAATGCGGGTGCAAAGTGATGTTAAAGTCTCCTCCTATTAATAGGGATCCCTCAATGTGTTGTGTGATTTGTCGGTCTAATTCTAGAAAAAATTGCTCCTGATTGGCATTGGGCCCATAAATGTTTAAAACCGTGTAAACCTTTCCAGCTAGTTGCAGGTTCACAATCAGGTATCGCCCATCTTTGTCCCGTATTACTTTCCGCACCACCCAGGGCTTGGAATTACTAAGTGCTATCAGAACCCCTTTGCTTTTTGTGTTCGCACTGGAAGAAGCAAAATATATATGAGGGTATTGTCTATGCGTGCAGAGTCTCTCATATCTGGGCTTAAGGTGGGTTTCCTGGATTAAAGCCACATCCACCTGTAGGCGGCAAAGCTCCCTGAATAGCAATTGTCGCTTTCTGGGAATGTTTAGCCCCTTTACATTTAATGACAGCCATGTTATATCAGCCATAATTACCCCAAGTTGTCATTCCTCGCCTCTTCACTTCATCTGTACCCTGATGCACACCATGCGCCTCTCTTACTATGTCGTCTTCGTTCCTCTCCCTTCTCCCCTCTCCCTCCCACTTCCCACCCTTCCCCCCCCCCCCCCCCTCTGCAAGTTGGGTGTCTCTCAATATCGACAGGCACCCAAGTAAAGAGAAAGTGACTCACCAATCATTTACCGCATACCCCTTAAACAGCAATTAACGTAACATGAGCAAACTAACAGTACTTAAACATGTCTTTTGTCTTGGTCCCGAGCCGCTACTCTGGCATCCAGCGGCTTTTCACCTTCTATTGATTCTGGGTCGTCTCGTCCAACAGTCTCATGTGATTTTAGCAGCAGATTGTTGTCGCTGCAGTCTCCGAGGGCCTTTTCCCACTCTTTTCCATTTTGTTGGTGCAGATTGCGTTGCATTTCTCTTATCCCCGCTGGGAGCAGCCAAGTCCACTTCCACTTCCATTTCCAGGCAGGTCAGTCTGGCCTCCTCTAGCGATCTCACTTGATGCAGCTTGCCATCCTTGTAGAATGCCAAGGCAAAGGGATATCGCCATCTATATTGTATGTTTAGGTCACGCAGCCTTCTTGTAAAAGGTTTCAGTTCATTTCTTCTCTTTAACGTCGCTGCTGCCACGTCTTGGTAAATTTCGATTCTATATGAGTCCCATTTAAAATCTGTGACTTGACGTGCTGCTTTTAGGACTTGTTCTTTGAACTTAAAGCTCGTGAAGCAGGCTATTATATCTTTTGATGTGTTATTGCGGCTCGGGCCCAGCGCTCTATGGGCCCTTTCTATTTGGACTGCCTCTGCTTCAATAGCCGTATTATTCGCTGCCATCAGCTCTGCCACCATCTTTTGGATCACCGCTATGCTGTCTTGATACATGGGCGTCTCTGGCAGTCCACGAAAACGCAGGTTGTTCCGTCGGCCCCTATTTTCTAAATCCTCAACTTTGGACCATAGATGCTGCTGTTCTTTGTGCAGGTCTGTAAATTGTTGTTCCATCTGACCCACAGCTTCACTGTGGCCTTCCACCTGGTTCTCTGTTTCCTCTAGACGCGCCCCCAGCTCCCGTATTTCACCTCTAAGGTCAGCTCCAAGCGTGGCCACTTCTGCTCGTAGCGCTTTTAAGTTTGAGCTGATTTCCTGCAGCCAGTTTTTTAGCGCTGGAGCGATCTCTCCGTCTGCCTCCTCCAAAACAGGGCGCTCAGGCGATCCCTCGCTTCGGCGCTGGTGCTTCTCCTCCCATTTCTCTTGCTCTCCGCGGGCCGTCGCCATCTTGGAGCGCCGTCTCCGCTCGGGTAGGCAAAGCGAGCTAGATCCACCCCCGTCGTTTTCTGACTCATTTTAGCAAAATTGCCGATTGAGGGGGCGGGTATCCAGACCCACTGAGCTTCGTTTGCAGCTGCTCGCTCGATTTTATTATCAAACTTCTTGCGGGGTAGCGGGAGCTCCGCTCTCAGACGTCCATTTTAGTTGGTGACGTCACTTCCTCAGTTCAGTCATTTTTAAAGAGTTGAACATTGAGGTTTAACTCAGAGTTTCAAAAAAATGTGATAAGGCTTTTATTTGTTCATCCTTTTTTTTTTTTTCTTTTGAAGTCTAGTTTTCCAACAAAAAAATGTTATGACTTTTATCAGACTAGGATTGTTTGCTTGGTAATTTGTCTTCCAATTGGAGTTCAATATAGGTGTTTCAAGCATGGTTAGTGTGACATCATGCATGTGGACCAAATAGATGCCATTATGGTGAGTGTAATTTGTGATCTTTATGTTACTATCCTGCTTATAATCGAAAGAGAAAAATGCCTATATTGTGACCCAAATCGGGAGATGGGCGTCTTTCTCCTGTGGGCACCCAAATCGGTATAATCGAAAGCCGATTTTGGGCGTTTCCAACTGCAATCCGTCGCGGAAACGGGTAAAGTTGACGGGGGCGTGTCGGAGGCATGGTGAAGGCGGAACTGGGGCATGGTTATCGGCCGAGGAGAGATGGGCATCTTTAGCTGATCGAAAAAAAAAAGGCGTTTTTACCGCGATTTTGGGTCACTTTTTTTGGACCCTTTTTTTTTTTTTTTTTTTCACGAACAGGTCCCAAAAAAGTGCCCCAACTGACCAGATGACTACTGGAGGGAATCGGGGATGACCTCCCCGGACTCCCCCAGTGGTCACTAACCCCCTCCCACCAAAAAACCCCCACTTTACAAACTTTTTTCCAGCCTCTATGCCAGCCTCAAATGCCGTACCCACCTCCATGACAGCAGAATGTGTTCTATCCTCTGACAGCCTTTCCCTGGTTCTGATGTGGCTCTTGGGTGAGTGCGACACCTTTTCTGTTATGCGCACTGCAGAGACACATCAGCAATGCATTGTGGTGGGTGTAGGGTATTGGGCTCCGTGATTCCACTAGCTTGTGGCAAATGCTTACGATGTTGGTAGTTGGTAGTCTCTACTCCCATGGTGCTTTTCCCTCTGCTTACTGGGTCAGAGTGTGCCCTGTTTTGTTTCCGGTAGTCCATGAGGTAGTGGCCATTTTTGTAAGCCAGTTTTAGATCCCTTTCACGTGTTAGCCACGTTACAGAACTTAGTTCTTACCTTGAATGTGGCTGAAAGAGGGCATTGTACACCATTCTGCCAGCTCGGACCTACTGCTAATCTCAGTACCAGAGAGACTCTTTGCCAGTGGGGCACAACCTCTGATCTGCAGTTAACTGTGAGTAAGCATGCTTATTCCAATAAAGGACGTTTTCGGAGAGATTAGTCTTCAGGTGTCAACTGGTGTGCCAATGTTATATAGCAGCAACAAGTCCTAGAGGCCTGCATGTATGCAGGTCCCTGGAGCACTTTTAGTGGGTACCGCAGTTCACTTCAGCCAGGTGGACCCAGGCCCATCCCCCCTACCTGTAACACTTGTGCTGGTAAATGGGAGGCCTCCAAAACCCACTGTACCCACATGTAGGTGCCCCCTTCACCCCTAAGAGCTATGGTAGTGTTGTACATTTGTGGGTAGTGGGTTTTGGGGGAGGGGGGTTGGGTGCTCAGCACCCATGGTAAGGGAGCTATGCATGTGGGAGCGTTGTCTGAAGTCCACCGCACTGACCTCTAGGGTGCCCAGTTGGTGTCCTGGCATGTCAGGGGGGCAAGTGTACTATGAATCGTGGCCCCTCCCACGACCAAATGGCTCGGATTAGGACGTTTTTGAGCTGGGCGTTTTTACTTTCCATTATCGCTGAAAAACGTCCATTTTTTCGAAAATACGGTCTGTCCCACCTCTTCACGTACCCATTTTCGGACATAGACGCCCATGGAGATAGGCGTTCGCATTCGATTATGCCCCTCTATGGGTCTCATTTTCAAAGCACTTAGAGTTACAGAGTTCTGTAGGTTACTGTGTAACTTCGTAAGCCTAAGTGATTTGAAAATACACCTCTTAAGTCTGTTCCAAGACTGAATGAAAGTTTTTCCAAGTTGCACTACTTCCTACTAGTCAAACTGTTGGATGGTGTCTGACACGGAGTTTAAGTTAAAACTAAGAACTCTGGGTCTTCAGGTTTTATAAAGAGTAATAGAAACATAGAAAAAAAATACCATTATAAAATTGGAAAGGGGTAGGAAAACGGTGCACTGGAAACATTGGGGCCTTATTTTGTTATTCACACACAACTTTATTTTTATCACTAGCTGGATAAAGGAAAGGGTATCATGTTAGCTCTCTTAGGACCTCTTTTACTAAGGCACTTAGTAGATTTAGCGAGCGCTAGAAATTAGTGTGCGCTAAATGCTAAGATGCCCATAATAGTCCTTTAGGTGTCTTAGCGTTTAGTGCGTGCTAATCATTAGGGCATGCAAAATCCACTAGCGTGCCTTAGTTAAAGGGGCCTTTATATTTGTAGAAAAAGGTTAACAAGTTGCATGGAATTGAACTAAATACTGTACATTTGTGGCTAACATTTGAGAGTTAATGCCCTTGCATTGGCCTGATGAGTGAAGTGAAGTTTAGTTAGTTAAAAGCTCTTCATAAATGCACAAGGTTAATCCAGGGAAATATTGCTTGTAACTTCTTTGTTGATTTATAATCAACTGGTTGAAAAAAGATTGTGTTTTATACATGTCTATTAACACTTGGTGGCACTGCAGCACAAGGCTCATGTATCGGGCATTCTCTTTACTAGTGCACTCCGTTTATTGCCAAAGCCATTTATGTGGGTAAATTGACCTGTCTGATTATTACTGTCCCCCAGGACTGCTAAAAAGTGCATGTGTAGTTTTAGCCACATTAAAAAGTGATGTTCCTGTGGGCAGATATGAATCATTAGTATAAAAGTACGCATACATCACATTTTCCAACATGGTGTGCATTATTTTATATATGCCCCGCCATCTCCTGCAACTAAGAGCAGATGCGAAGTGCACAGACACTTTTCATGCACATACTTAACCTAATTTTCAAAGGGAAGCTATACTTTTCTTTTGAAAATTAGCTATAAAGTACATATTGAAAAAGTACCTATGTGCTTTGCAGCTATACTGGCTACTAAAACTTGTCCCCAGAATGTGGGGTAAAATTAGAGCAAAATTTTAGCTACAACAGGAAAGACAAGTGTAGGTAGTGAGACTGTTGTCTATGGCAGATATTTTGTAAAATATGAAAAAATGACAGGCTTGGTAGCACATTAGACATACCACTTGAGTGAAGCATGAGCTTTTGAGGACAAGATTCCGTTTCATTGGATGGACTTTGTAAGTCTATGTGCTTTGAAAATGAGCCTCAAAATTGACTCTTGTTCTTCAAAAGTCAAGTCTCAGTACACTGCTTCTTTGCTACCCCTCTGAAACTAACCTCGCCATGTGGCATCATAAGTTTTGATGCATCCGATTATTTTTTTCCCTTGGAGATACTGAATATCTGAGTGAAAGTGCTTATTGCTCAGGTACCAAATGTAAACACTCTCCTTTTTTTGGTTTTATCATCAGGTTTTTAGTGAAAGGTGTAGGATTCATTTCAAGCCTCCAAAACTCCAGTGATGGAAGGGAGTCTGCCAGTAACACAGAAAGGTGGAGACTGTTGGGCACAAGGTCTGGGGATGTTAGGTGCTACTCTCGTCATCTTTCTGACCTGCACAGCTGAAACTGAAGATTCACTGTTGCATCAAGAGCTGAAACTGTACTTGGAATTAAGTAAATCAACTGCTATTTTGTACCTAATCTGTGAAAAGAAATGTTTTATAGGAATTAAAATTGATTCTCAGATGGAGTGTGATGGCAGCATTACTACTACTACTACTACTATTTAGCATTTCTATAGCGCTACAAGGCGTACGCAGCGCTGCACAAACATAGAAGACAGTCCCTGCTCAAAGAGCTTACAATCTAATAGACAAGAAATACATAAAGTAAGCAAATCAAATCTATTCATGTGAACGGGAAGGAAGAGAGGAGGGTAGGTGGAGGCGAGTGGTTACGAGTCAAAAGCAATGTTAAAGAGGTGGGCTTTCAGTCTAGATTTAAAGTTGGCCAAGGATGGGGCAAAACGTAGGGGCTCAGGAAGTTTATTCCAGGCGTAGGGTGCAGCGAGACAGAAGGCGCGAAGTCTGGAGTTGGCAGTAGTGGAGAAGGGAACAGATAAGAAGGATTTATCCATGGAGCGGAGTGCACGGGAAGGGGTGTAGGGAAGGACGAGTGTGGAGAGATACTGGGGAGCAGCAGAGTGAGTACATTTATAGGTTAGTAGAAGAAGTTTGAACAGGATGCGAAAACGGATAGGGAGCCAGTGAAGGGTCTTGAGGAGAGGGGTAGTATGAGTAAAGCGACCCTGGCGGAAGACGGGCAGCAGAGTTTTGAACCGACTGGAGAGGGGAGAGGTGACTAAGTGGGAGGCCAGCAAGAAGCAGATTGCAGTAGTCTAAACGAGAGGTGACAAGGGTGTGGATGAGGGTTTTGGTAGAGTGCTCGGAAAGAAAGGGGTGGATTTTACGGATGTTGTAAAGAAAGAAACGACAGGTCTTGGCGATCTGCTGGATATGAGCAGAGAAGGAGAGAGAAGAGTCAAAGATGACCCCAAGGTTTCGAGCTGAGGAGACAGGGAGAATGAGAGAGCCATCAACAGAAATAGAAAACGGGGGGAGCGGGGAGGTGGGTTTGGGGGGGAAAATGAGAAGCTCGGTTTCCTTTCTTCCAGCTCTGTTTTATCTGGAGGAAGAAGTTTTCTTTGGACAGTTCCTTTCCTCACATGGAAAGATATCCTCAGTACAGTCTTGAGTCCTGCACATGTTTTTCTAGTGCATCTTTTTCTTGTTTTGTTCAGGTTTAGTTTTTCACTACACACAGCATACAAGAACTAGGGCAAAGCTGCATCATCCAGTGTAAAACTGAAAACCTTAATTCTGAAAAATTTTCAGAAATTTGTTTGCAGTTTCCTTGTTCGTCTGTTAGCAATTTGGGATCTTGCCAGGTACTTGTGACCTGGATTGGCCACTGTTGGAAACAGAATACTGGGCTTGATGGACCTTCGGTCTGTCCCATTATGGCAATGCTTATGTTCAGTTGTGTTAGCAAAGACACAATACCAAACTGTATTCAGGGCCTGGAATGCAAGGGTTTTAAATGGTTTATTTACTTGGGGGGGGGGGGGGTAAGCATGGCTCATAGAATTCTTTCCTACCCCTGTATGTCTGCTGTGTGTTTTGTAACTTTGTTGTCTCTGTGCTGGAGGACGAGTGGGGCAGATTTGAATGGATTAACACCAAAATATTGTCTTGGTTTAGAAAGACTGAAAAAAGTGAAATGAGCAGTGGTAAAAAATCAGACCATTAGATATTATTGTCAGTAGATTTCAAAGGATGAATGTTAGTTTAACCACAGGATGCCTTTGTTTTACCGAAACAAGTATTCAGGTATTTGTGTACTTCAACTGTCTTCATCACTAGTTGGCAGTACACCAAGAAACATGGTTTAGTCATTAGGTTTCACAGTAAAATTTACAACAAAGAAAATGAAATATACATTAAAGAGCCAGCCCACTCTGCATGTGTGAAAAAACTTGAGAGAAGCAATTCCCTAACTGCTGTTTCAGTGTATCAATGTTTTCTGTGTTGAAGAAACTAGAATTATTTCTCTGGAATGGTGAGTTTTAATCTGGCCCATTTTCAAATTTGATGTCCTTTTTCTAGATTTTCCTCCATGCCAAATTTGTTGGAGAGTTATTTTGTTCCCAGATGGACAGATATTTTAATCCCTTACACTGATGTAAAAAAGTTTTTTTTACCCTCTTTCCTCCTGATTTCCCCTATTATTGCATATATGTCACAGTGAATGGTTTCTGATCTTTAAACACATTATTAGACAAAGGGAAGCTGAGTAAACACACAACACAATTTTTAAACTATAACTTCATTTATTTAAGGAACAAAGTTATCCAAAACTTTATAGCACCCATATGAAAAAGTAATCGTCCCCTTAGTTATTCAATGAACCAAGTGACCAAATTTAGTTGATAATTAGTTGCAGCCAGTTCTGTTGAATCTAAACCTCATTGTGTATTGAACCTTGCCATGAGAGGGAAGTAGTCACCACAAATGCTCTACAAAAACACTATACTATGAACAAAGGAGATGAGAAAAAACAGTTGTTGAACTAGATCAGTCTTGAAAGGGTTGCAAAGCTATTTCTAAAGCTCTGAGATTCTACCAAACCACAACGAGAGCCATTAACTCCAAATGGAGAGAAAACAGAACTGTAGTGAATTTTCCCAGGAGCAGTTGGCCTGCTGAAATGACTCCAAGGGCACAACGACAACTCATCTAAGAAGTCACAAAACATCCCAGAAGGACATCCAAAAAAACTGCAGGCCTCTCTAGCTTCAGTTAAGTACATGACTCCACAATAAGAAAGACACCGGGCAGAAATGGGATTCATGGGAGAGTACAAGGTGGAAGCTGCTGCTATCCAAGAATAACATCACTGTTCGTCTCAAATTTACAGAAGCACATCTGCATGATACCCAAGCCTTTTGGTATCAATTTTTTTGTTTTGTTACATTTGTACCCCGCACTTCCCACTCATGGCAGGCTCAATGCGGCTTACATGGGGCAATGGAGGGTTAAGTGACTTGCCCAGAGTCACAAGGAGCCGCCTGTGCCTGAAGTGGGAATCAAACTCAGTTCCCCAGGACCAAAGTCCACCACCCTAACCACTAGGCCACTCCTCCACTGTTGTAAATTGAGGGGTTCAGAGACCCCCAAGAAGGCTGAAGTGACCTTAAATCTGACTCCATCTCTAAATAGCACTAGTACTGGGGTAATCAAGGAGTTGTGAAGTTCTAAAAGGAATTGCCACTAAGAGAGACGTTAGGTCTAAGGAAAAGATACCAGCCTTATGACAAACTGGATTTAGATTACAAGTTATACAATGCAGCGAAAGATAGCCTGATACAGCAAAAGCATTTATACTTACAGCCTTTCATCATTAAGTGAAGCCCACAAATCATCATTTGGAATGAGGAGTTTATTTGCCAAGATACAAGTCAAATCAGTGATTGACAACAGGCAAGTACAATCAATTAATTATAGGAATATAATAATCCAGCTGCAAACAGGTGTTAATTAGTTCCTAATCTTTTATAATTTCTTTTACCAATTAAAGGTTTTACAAGGGAAAGCAATTAGGTAATTTGGCAATTCTGCTGGACACATTGGTTTCCCTTAGAGAGAGAGAGTGGCAACCCTTTTCTCTCTAACGTAAACCAGGAAATACCCTGATTTTTATAGGTGCCTCAGGATATGGATAATATGACAGTAGATATACCTGATTGGATCTATGCTAATGTCATGGTTGTCACTGATTGGCTCATGCTAATGAGTAGCTTCTATCTTGCTAACATGGTTTTGTCTTTAGCTCACTTGACCACAAATCTTAAGCAAGACCCTGCATCCAGCTACACCTTTCCTTTCTCACACCATGGCTGACCACAAACAGATACAGCTTCCATTTTGTGCTGAAATCCTCCATTTTGTTTCCATATCTATTGACCTAACTTTTCCTAATTTAGCTTATTGAGGCCTCAGTCCGGGCTACAAACTAGGCCATACTTTTCCAGTAAGCTCCCAGTTATGTCAGCCATCAGATTTCTGACTCAGCCAAGGTCTGTAATAGCCTGAGCTCTATGACTGGGCCCGCCACCATTCCAGTGGGGGGGTCTGTGGCTGTACCATAATTATACACCACTCATCTATGGACAGATGAGTCAAAAGTGGACCACTTTGGACAACAAGGTCCCATTATGTCTGGTGTAAACCAAATACAGCTTTTCACAGGGAGTATGATAGTGTGGGAATGCTTTGCAGCCTCAGGACCTGGAAAACTAGCTTTTACTGAAGGAACCATGAATTCTACACTGTACCAGAAAATTCTTAAGGAAAATGTCTGGTCATCTGTCTGTGAGCTGAAGCATAATTGGGCTGTGCACCAAGACAATGATCCACAACGCAAAAGCAAGACTACATCTGAATGGCTAAGAGGAAAAAAAATTTTTGGTCTGGCGAAGTCACTTGAACGCAATAGAGATCCTGTGGCAGGACCTGAAATGAACAGTTCATGCATGAAAACTTGTGAATGTGTCTGAATTAAAGCAGTTCTGCACAGAAAAGTGAGGTAAGCTTTCTCAACAGTGATGTGAAAGACCAATATCAAATTATGGGAATTGTTTGGTTGCAATTTTTGCTGCTAAAGGTGGTGCAACAGTTATTAAAGAGGGCAGTTAGTTTTTTTTTCACATGGGTGATATGGGTGTCGGATAACTTTGACTTTTAAATAAATGGTTATAATTTAAAAGCAGTGTTTTGTGTTCAGATTCCCTTGTGCAGTACAGTTTTTATATTTTGTTTGAAGATCAGAAATCATACATGTGACATAATAATAAGGGAAATGGGGGGAGGGGGTGTTAAAGACTTTTTCATAGCACTGTTCCCCGGATTCTATATAGCGCGCCTAGCATGCCACGCATATTCTGTAACGCGTGTAAGTTAATTGGCTTAAGCCAATCAGCGTTGTTAATGTCTCTTAAGCAATAATGAGCACTAATTGGTGAAAATTAGAATTTACGTGCACAACTCTAAGTGTATTCTGTAATGCAGTGCGCCTAAATTTTAATTTGTACAGGTAAAAAGGGGTGTGGTTATAGGTGGGGAAATGGGTGTTTTGTAGGTGTGCCAAAAACATTTTTTTTAATTATTTTTTTAAAACTGATATACAATGTCCAAACAGCATCACAATACCAGGATACAAAAGAAAACTCAAAAAAATACAAATAATCAATATTTTTAGAAAAATTTGTAATCTTTGTCCACTATAAGAAGTAATTGGACCCAATAGAAAAGGAAAAAGAAAATAAATGTTTACCAGAGAAAAAATTACATGTTTAAATGTAGTTCCCATGTTCACCTGTTTACCTCTGCTACCTTCTAACAGTGAACATGGGAACTACATTTAAACATGCAATTTTTTCTCTGGCATTCAAAAATTCTTCCAATTGTTTGGACTCAAAAAAACTGAAATTGTTTACCCTCAACCAATATTATACAATTATAAGGAAAATGTAACACATAACTAGCGCCAAGGGCATGAACCCTGGACTACAGGGCCAGGAAGGTCTTGGGCCTTGCCTGTGTTCCTCTTGCCAAATCAGAAAACACCCTGATTTTTTAACCCATAAACAAAGACTACAAATAACGAAAGGAAAGCTTTAATACAGTGTTACTGTCAGGTTCAAAAGCGAAAGTCACTATCAATGTAGTCCTCTGGGTAATAACCTCCAGGGAAGATTCCAAAAAATCTGTTAAATTCAGGTCCCCTTCACCTCTAGGCTGAGCAGCCAAACCATTGGAGATCCTAGGGCTTGGAATATACTGAGCCCTGGTGGTAGGTGGAAAAGAATCAGATGGCATATTTCCAACGCAGGTAACAAAGGAGACTTTGTAAAGTTCAAGAGTCTCAAGTATTCCAAACATCTAGCAACAACATTCTTTTCCTTAACTGAGGCCATTCCAGACTTTCCACTGTCTACATTTTAAATCTGAGAAGGGCTAATTATCCACCGCCTGAGCCTGCACCAAAACTACACTGGAGATAGAAATTAAATCCTTAGGGACCCTTTTACAAAGGTGCACCAAAAAGTGGCCTGCAGTAGTGTGGGCGCATGTATTGGACGCACAATGGACCATTTCTCCACTGTGTTTAGAAAAAAGGAGGTTGTTTTTTGGGCCAGGAAATGAAAACCTGCGTGAGTCTATTCATGGCCTGAGCCCTTAATGCCACCCACTGACTTAGCAGTAAGGGCTCACGCATTAACTGCACAATAAATGTCCAGCATGCACCAACAGCCAATTACCACCAGGAACACACCTGCAATAGAAAATAGAAAATTATTTTCTACTGCAGGTTTCGGCACGTGACAAACTCAGAATTACCACCAGGCGCACGTGCTAGCCGGGCGGTAATGCCAATTTGATGCACACACGTAGAGTCTTTTGCACCTTTGTAAAAAAGGTCCCTTAGTGTTTTGTCTTGTAATGTCCGGAAGGGAAGTTTGCATATTACCAATGGTGTCCCAAAGTGACTCCAATGTCACTATGGCTGGTCTTGCCAAAACCCGACGAGTTGGAAGTAATGCGAGTATCAACTTGAGTTAAAAAGCTAACAGTTCCTTCGCTAAGGATCTTGTTAGCATGCTGATATTCCAAACTCAAAGTTGAAGCCATACTCACAGTGGGAGCCCCCCCCCCGATACAACAAGATTTTTCCCCAGACTGGGTCACCATAGCTGTTTCCACTCCAACTGCGAGGCTACTTCCTGGTTATGGGAGAGCCGCACATTCCACAGGGCTCAGACACCCCGCTCAAACTGCCACCCGAGGCTCTCGCCTCAGGCAGAGGCAGGAGGTAGCAAGGGAATGGCAGCACTCGAAAATGCTCCAGAGTTGCCGGCCTCGTTGAAGGTATAGAGGAGGAAGCTGGAGGATTTTGCCTCTCCTCTTTACCATGCCACTCAATCTGAGCCCGATCGAGCAGCAACACCCAGAGAAACAGAGCACCGCCAGGTACGTCTCTCCTCACCGCCATCTTGGATCCGGGTGTTACAAAATGTATGCGCATTATAGAATATGGCCTTCTGCACCTAAATCTATGTGCCAGGATTTACTCCCATGTTTTCATTGGTGTAAATGGAGGTGTGTAGTTTTAGGCACTGGAATATTAACTAAGCTTATTCTATTTACTGCGCCTAAATATAAGCTCTGCTTATAGAATATGTTTGAAGGAAATGTTTTTAAAGGAACTAAGCATGATCAGATATCTAGTTGTTACATGTTGCTTGCAATAGATTTCAGAGGTTGGATTTTATAGTTTAGGATGATACTGTCCCAAGGCAACAATTTGTTGAGCTTCTTCAGTACTATCAGACCGTACACATAGCAACCAGCAGGAAACTGCAAGTTCAGTTACAGGATGTTACCATACATACCAGCCATTAACAAAGCTACAAAGTTCAGTCGCTAGGATTCACAGGAAAAGCAATGGGGTGGGAGAATGTGATAGAGAAAACACGGTAATTACACTGTAGACCTTATGTAGTACTGACATTGGGATCCAAGATATTTGATTGCATTATGTGAATCTGCTTTATATAGGGTCTATAGTGTAATATATAATAAAAAATGGAGGGGGCAGGGTAGCCATTTGCTGCATTGTAAGCAATCCCACATTATACAGAGCTGCATTATATGGGGGTCTACAGTGCATTTCCAATCCCACTGTATGGGTTTGGCTGTGCATTTATGTGTATACAGAGGGGGTGGGGGAGAGCAGGAATCACTTGGTGGGAAAACATACAGCACATGTGTCATGGAATTATTTCCAGTCCATCAGCCTGTTCGTGTTTATATCTGTGTTGGCTCTGGTTGTATCTGTGATTGGGAGATTGCGAACATGGAGAGGTAGTTTATAAGGATCAAATTCCTAACTGCTGTTTTTCATTATTTGAACATATCTGTGCTGCAGAAGCTGGAAGTGCCTTTGAAGGGAGTTTATTCCTCTAGAATTCCCAACCCAGTCTTTTCACCAGTTCTTTCCTCATGCCATGTTTGAACTCATTCTGTTTAATTTGTGGGGGTTCTCAACCCCTTATGCATAACTTATTTCCAACTTCTGTTGGGTTGGAAAGAATAAAAAAAATTTTTTTTTTAATCTATTCATGACCTAACTGTGGACTGTAAGATAGCTTTTTTTTTTTTTTTTAATTTATTTTTATTGAACTAAATATATTTTGTTAGTCCAATTTTAAAAAATTATACTTTTATTTTGTTTTGTTGTATTTCCATTCATTACCTTTAAAAATTGACCTACACGGCCTCCACAACATTTTATTTAGTCAGGCCATATAGCAGTGCATAGAAGTAGAGAACTTTATAAAAGGCCTAGGGTCCTGTTTACTAAGCCACGTTATAGGCATGTTAGCATTTTTAACGTGTGTTTAAAATTTATGTGCGTTAACTGTGTATATGCTTACACTATTCCTGTAGGTGCATACACGGTTAGCGCGTGCGCTAATTGTAAGTGCATTAAAAACGCTAACACGCCTTAGTAAACAGGGCCCCTAATGTGAAAATTTTTCAGAAATTTGTTTACAAGACCCTTGCTCAACTGTATCTGTGTTAGCAAAGATGTTATAAACTGGAGCAGTTTCTGTGCTTGGAAGTAAAACAGTAGCGCAAATGTTTTACTGACAGCAACACAGGCCAATAATCCTACCTTAAAAATGTAAGTATATGTGTGATATGTCACAGCTTCTTCTTAACCTATAACACTGACATTTCAAATGATGAAAAAAAAAATCACCATTATTATTTGAGTAATAAGACAGCTTATCACAAAATGTACCAGGTTAATCTAGGGAAACTGCTTGTTTAATGACTTTTACCCTCATAATCATAGGCGCCCTGTATAAGAGACTTGGGGAGGCTAAGAGGCATATTTTCAAAGCACTTAGCCTTCCAAAGTTCCATAGGTTTCTATGGAACTTTGGAAGGCTAAGTGCTTTCAAAATATGCCTCTAAGCCTCCCCAGCCCGCCGCCCGCCCGCCGTACCTTTAAATATTATATTTTTGCTGGAGTCGTGGGCAGCGCTGGCATTGAAGGCATCAGCAGGCTCATCGCGGTTCCAGCAGCCTTCCCTCGCAAGTCGGATGATGGCTCCACCCTCTTCTGACGTATTTCCTGTTTCTACGAGGGCGGAGCCATCATCCGACTTGCGAGGGAAGGCTGCTGGAACCGCGATGAACCTGCTGATGCCTTCAATGCCGGCGCTGCCCGCGACTCCAGCAAAAATATAATATTTAAAGGTACGGCTGGGGGGGGGCAGGAAGGAAAAGAGGGCAGATGGGAGAGGAGAGGAGGGTTGCTGCACATGGTGGAAGAAGGGGAGAGGAGGGTTGCTGGACATGGGTGGATGGAGGAAAGGGGAGAGGAGGGTTGCTGGACATGGGTGGATGGAGGGAAGGAAGGGGAGAGGAGGGTTGCTGGACATGGGTGGATGGAGGGAAGGGGAGAGGAGGGTTGCCGCACATGGTGGAAGCAGGGGAGAGGAGGGTTGCTGGACATGGGTGGATGGAGGGAAAGGGAGAGGAGGGTTGCTGGACATGGGTGGATGGAGGGAAGGAGAGAGAAAGGTTGCTGCACATGGTGGAAGCAGGAGAGAGGAGGGTTGCTGGACATGGGTGGATGGAGGGAAGGGGAGAGGAGGGTTGCTGCACATGGTGGAAGGAGAGGAGAGGGCAGGGGAGAGGAGGGTTGCTGGACATGGGTGGATGGAGGGGAGGGGAGAGGAGGGTTGCTGCACATGGTGGATGAAGGGGAGAGGAGAGGAGGGTTGCTGCACATGGTGGATGAAGGGGAGAGGAGAGGAGAGGGCAGGGGAGAGGAGAGTTGCTGGACATGGGTGGATGGAGGGGAGGGGAGAGGAGGGTTGCTGGACATGGAGGGGGAGGGAGGAGTGAGGAAGGAAGGAGATGAGATGACGGAAAAGGAAGAGAGTAGAAAAACTGCACATGGATGAAGAAAATAGGCAAAAGCTGGATCCACTCGACAGTCAAGTTTGCGGAGGACCCAGCTTTTACTTACGGATGTAGGACAAGAAATGAAGAAGAAAGGCGGAAAGTAAACAAATAAATGGAAAGGAAGCCCTGGAAACGGAGTTAAAGAGGACAGATAGCAACAGAATCGGATACTGGGCCAGCACAATCAGAAAAACAAAGTCACCAGACAACAAAGGTAGAAAAGATCATTTTATTTTCCTTATAGTGTTTGGAATATGTCCACTTTGAGAATTAGGTGTTCAACATTAAAAGTTGATTTACTTATTTATGACATTTTATCCCACATTAAACATGAATTAGGATGTTTTGTGGCTCTACATGAGAATTGTGATATTATGATCCCTTGTTTCAATATTGTTGACGGTCTGCATTATATGGGTGATATATTGGTGTATTAGGTTCTGCCCAGTGTAATATTTATGGTACAGTAAGGTTCAGAGTGTGTTTTTGCACAAAGTTGTGCATAGTGTTTTGCAGTTGAGCGATTGTGGTTAGTATATGCTTTGAGCAACCACTTTATTCTTTGACATATAATACATAACTAATATCTAAATTTAATAAAAGGTATTGATTGTGACATTTATTTTTATTTATTTTTTTTCTGTGTGATCAGACAATTATGGATTTAAGCTCCACCCCTGGCCCCACCCCTAACCCCGCCCCCTTTAGCCTCCCCAAACAGTTGGGCCACCGACCGCCTATGCTCATAATGTTTTTGTTTATTTGTACCCCGCGCTTTCCCACTCATGGCAGGCTCAATGTGGCTTAGGCACTTATTTGTACCTGGGGCAATGGAGGGTTAAGTGACTTGCCCAGAGTCACAAGGAGCTGCCTGTGCCTGCAGTGGGAATCGAACCCAGTTCCCCAGGACCAAAGTCCACCACTCTAACTACTAGGCCACTTTCTTAGCATTAGAGTTAGGCACTGGGATACTACCTGCTAAACATATGATCTCCATTATATAACATAGTAGATGATGGCAGAAAAAGACCTGTATGGTCCATCCAGTCTGCCCAACAAGATAAACTCGTATGTGCTACTTTATGTATATACCTGACCTTGATTTGCACCTGCCATTTTCAGGGCACAGACCTTAGAAGTCTGCCCAGCACTAGCCCTGCCTCCCACCACCGGCTCTGCCACCTAATCTCCGCTAAGCTTCTGAGGATCCATTCCTTCTGAACAGGATTCCTTTATGTTTATCCCACTCATTTTTGAACCCCGTTACCTTTTTCATCTCCACCACTTCCCGAGGGAGGTAATTCCAAGTATCCACCACTCTCTCCGTGAAAAAATACTTCCTGACATTTTTCTTGAGTCTGCCCTCCTTCAATCTCATTTCATGTCCTCTAGTTCTACCACCTTCCCATCTTCGGAAAAGGTTCATTTGCGGATTAATACCTTTCAAATATTTGAACGTCTGTATCATATCACCCCTGTTTCTCTTTTCCTCTAGGGTATACATGTTCAGGTCAGCAAGTCTCTCCTCATACGTCTTGTAACGCAAATCCCATACCATTTTTGTAGCTTTTCTTTGCACCACTTCAATTCTTTTTACATCCTTAGCAAGATATGGCCTCCAAAACTGAACACAATACTCAAAGTGGGGCCTCACCAATGACTTATACAGGGGCATCAACACCTCCTTTCTTCTGCTGGTCACACCTCTCTCTATACAGCCTAGCAACCTTCTAGCTACGGCCACTGCCTTGTCATACTAGTCAGTTGGTATTTCTGCACCATTTGCTGTTTCTGCTCGCACCATGTCAATGGCTGGTCTAAATGCCTGTCTCTAAATATTGCATTTGTGTATGAAACTGTCAGTATTCGGTAACCTTTAATGTGTGTAAGTGCTGGACTTGCCCCTGACCCTCCCACTTCCACACCCCTATAGCAGTTACATGTTAAAGGATTTCCATGATAAGGTTATAGAATTATGACTAAGTGCACTTATGTGCATAACTGCAAAATTATTGCCCAATTAGTACCAATTAAACTACAATTATAGCCGATAGTGCCAATTAACATCTACTTTAGCAATTAAGTTACACATGTAACAGGTGCTAGTCTGTAACCTATGTAAGTTTGTATGTTAAAGTAAAAAATGTGCATGCAAGATTATAGAACAGAGAATGACACGGGGACAAAGTTTGCCCCTGCACAAAGCCTCAAATACTTATGATTTTATATTTAAGTCTTTTTTTTTTAATTAAAGTATAGAAAGGAACAATATTCTGTACAACTGTACTTATACTTAAACTGTTTATAATCACAAATAAAAAGCAATAAAAACGAGCAATTGAACCCCCCCCCACCTGTCACCCTCCACCCTTCCAACCCGAACAATATCTGACTCTACAACCCCAAGGAACTTTAATCCATCCAGTTAAAATGTCCAGGGTGACAAAATACAACCCACTGTATGCCCTAGCGTCGGAGAAATATGCACTACGAAGCACTGTTATGATTTATTTTAAATATATGGCTGAATAATTAGTCATCAACAATCTCGGTATTCAGCCTAGCTCTCCTGTCTTCCACAGTCCTTCCTGCAATACAAAATAGCCTCTCAGAAGAGGTGCTGGTAGCAGAAATAAACATGATCCCCTTTGCCAGTTTGGCCAGCATTTTTGCTTCTTTTTCCAAAAACTCAAAACAGTCATCTGCATCACTCAAACATAACTATCCAGTTTATTAGCAATAACCTTCAACGGAGGCATTGTTCCATAAAAGTTGCTCAGAAAACTGCTAACACCATTTTCATTCTTTTGGAGGGGGGCTCTACCATAGATGTCACTTTCTGGGAATGTGGATTGTGGAAGATCGTGAGTTGTTGATGAACTTGAGCCTTCACTTTTGATCTGGTTTTGGTACAACCTTCTCAAAGATTTGGTTGCCTGTGTTTTTATATCATCTGGGAAGATAATTGGATTGTCTTTCAGATGTGGCTGTAGAAGAGAACCAACACTGCAGTAGATGAACAGGATAATAAGTGTCAATTCAGTGTTAAAAATGCTCCTTGATGCCAGTAACAGTGGATGAATCTGTTGTAGTAACATGCTTGAGCATGCGATGGAAGGATGTTATAGACAGGATTCTGATCAGCAGACAAGACTCTCTTTGCCACATTAAAGGCAGGAAAGACACAAATGCTGTCATTTAACAGTACTTCATTTAAATCCAAAAGCAACTGCTGCAGGTTTTTTTTATATAATTGAATTCAGTTGCCAGTTGTTTAAGATGTGTTAAATTTTTACATATTCATACTAGAATTTTATAGATGCTGTTTCATCTAGTTTGAACAGCTTGTTTAAGGCTAGTCTAAAGCTTTTAGAGAATGACATGGGAACAAAGTTTGTCCTATGTCAAAACTCAACTTCTACATCAAAAATATTCTGTATCTCTAGGATTGTCATATAATTTCTTATAAACCTAAAAAGTGGAGAAAAAAAGACTTCAGTAAATATCAGTCACTCCTACTTGTAAGGCAAAACCTTCAGAGATATAGGACACTCTTTTTAACCATGTCATTAAAAAAAATCCACTTTTGTCCTTATCGTGTACTTCAAAATGCTCTCCCACGGGAAGTGGTGGAGAGGAAAACGGTAACGGAATTCAAACATGCATGGGATAAACATAAAGGAATCCTTTTCTGAGGGAATGGATCCTCAGAAGCTTAGCTGAGATTGGGTGGCAGAGCCAGTGGTGGGAGGCGGGGATAATGCTGGGCAGACTTATATGGTCTGTGCCCTGAAAATGACAGATACAAATCAAGGTAAGGCATACACAAAAAGTAGCACATATGAGTTTATCTTGTTGGGCAGACTGGATGGACCGTGCAGGTCTTTTTCTGCCGTCATCTACTATGTTACTATGTAAAATGACAAATAACCTTCCATAGATACAGAATAAGCTGAAAACGATAATGTCAAATGTTGCCCACAATTATACACAGTACTTATCTTGAATCTCTCAGTCTTTACTCACTCAATTTGCTGCAGTCCCCCATCCCTGTGTCATTCTTTATTATAGATTGAAGGGGGTGAGTGTTAACACTTGGTTATACTGCAACACAACAAAGCTCATGTGTAAGTCATTCTCATGCATAGTCACATTCTATCCTGGGTCCTAATTTATTACTGGGACACTGTATTATTCAGCTTTTTCCATGAAGAAAATTGACTATTTAAATGTCCTCTCTGCTTTCTTTGATCGAGTTCCCAATTCACAGCAGGATATGACTTCATATCTCACGCCTTACTAATTTCCTCAGGAGCCTCTTATGAGGCACTTTGTCAAATGCGTTTTGAAAATTGAAATGCATTTTTCTCAAAGGGCTTTTCCTTCCACATTTATTTCCACCTTCAAAAGCTTGCCGATTGGTGAGACATATTCCATGTTAACTGTCTCATTAAACAATGTTTATGTTTAGTAATTTTGTTCTTTGTAGTCTACCATTTTGCCGGGCACTGATGTTAAGCTCACCCATCTGCAGCTTTCCACACCTGTGGCCCTTTCTAAAAATTGGTGTTACAGTGGCCACCCTCCAGGCTTCATGTGTGCCATAGATAATTTTACTGTTTAAATATATTTTTATTGAAGTCACAAAAGATACAACTGACATGTGCAAACATATACACAAATCTAGTACATAAGTATTGCTATACTGTAACAGATCAAAGGTCCATCAAGCCCAGTATCCTGTTTCCAACAGTGGCTAATCCAGGTCACAAATACCTGGCAAGATCCAAAAAAGTACAAAACATTTCATGCTGCTTATCCCAGAAATCAGCAGTGGATTTTCCCCAAGTCCATTTTAATAATGGTCTATGCACTTTTCCTTTAGGAAGCTGTCCAAACCTTTTATAAACTCCACTAAGCTAACCACCTTTACCACATTTCTGGCAATGAATTCCAGAGATTAATTACACGTTGAGTGCAGTGGCGTAGCCAGACCTGAGATTTTGGGTGGGCCCAGAGCTAATATGGGTGGGCACGCAGTGTCTATATACAGTGGGGGAAATAAGTATTTGATCCCTTGCTGATTTTGTAAGTTTGCCCACTGACAAAGACATGAGCAGCCCATAATTGAAGGGTAGGTTATTGGTAACAGTGAGAGATAGCACATCACAAATTAAATCCGGAAAATCACATTGTGGAAAGTATATGAATTTATTTGCATTCTGCAGAGGGAAATAAGTATTTAATCCCTCTGGCAAACAAGACCTAATACTTGGTGGCAAAACCCTTGTTGGCAAGCACAGCGGTCAGACGTCTTCTGTAGTTGATGATGAGGTTTGCACACATGTCAGGAGGAATTTTGGTCCACTCCTCTTTGCAGATCATCTCTAAATCATTAAGAGTTCTGGGCTGTCGCTTGGCAACTCGCAGCTTCAGCTCCCTCCATAAGTTTTCAATGGGATTAAGGTCTGGTGACTGGCTAGGCCACTCCATGACCCTAATGTGCTTCTTGCTGAGCCACTCCTTTGTTGCCTTGGCTGTATGTTTTGGGTCATTGTCGTGCTGGAAGACCCAGCCACGACCCATTTTTAAGGCCCTGGCGGAGGGAAGGAGGTTGTCACTCAGAATTGTACGGTACATGGCCCCATCCATTCTCCCATTGATGCGGTGAAGTAGTCCTGTGCCCTTAGCAGAGAAACACCCCCAAAACATAACATTTCCACCTCCATGCTTGACAGTGGGGACGGTGTTCTTTGGGTCATAGGCAGCATTTCTCTTCCTCCAAACACGGCGAGTTGAGTTCATGCCAAAGAGCTCAATTTTTGTCTCATCTGACCACAGCACCTTCTCCCAATCACTCTCGGCATCATCCAGGTGTTCACTGGCAAACTTCAGACGGGCCGTCACATGTGCCTTCCGGAGCAGGGGGACCTTGCGGGCACTGCAGGATTGCAATCCGTTATGTCGTAATGTGTTACCAATGGTTTTCGTGGTGACAGTGGTCCCAGCTGCCTTGAGATCATTGACAAGTTCCCCCCTTGTAGTTGTAGGCTGATTTCTAACCTTCCTCATGATCAAGGATACCCCACGAGGTGAGATTTTGCGTGGAGCCCCAGATCTTTGTCGATTGACAGTCATTTTGTACTTCTTCCATTTTCTTACTATGGCACCAACAGTTGTCTCCTTCTCGCCCAGCGTCTTACTGATGGTTTTGTAGCCCATTCCAGCCTTGTGCAGGTGTATGATCTTGTCCCTGACATCCTTAGACAGCTCCTTGCTCTTGGCCATTTTGTAGAGGTTAGAGTCTGACTGATTCACTGAGTCTGTGGACAGGTGTCTTTCATACAGGTGACCATTGCCGACAGCTGTCTGTCATGCAGGTAACGAGTTGATTTGGAGCATCTACCTGGTCTGTAGGGGCCAGATCTCTTACTGGTTGGTGGGGGATCAAATACTTATTTCCCTCTGCAGAATGCAAATAAATTCATATACTTTCCACAATGTGATTTTCCGGATTTAATTTGTGATGTGCTATCTCTCACTGTTACCAATAACCTACCCTTCAATTATGGGCTGCTCATGTCTTTGTCAGTGGGCAAACTTACAAAATCAGCAAGGGATCAAATACTTATTTCCCCCACTGTAAGTATGAGCAGTGTCTCTTGGGATCCTACAAAATAATGCCTTAGAATTCACTTGATGATGGATTTCTAAGTACTCTGCCCAACAGCTGCCCTGCATCAGTATAACCACATACATACTTAATGGAAAAATTGATATTTTTAAATATAATTACATTATCCCACAATCTCTCCACTGCAAAATGCTATACACAAACTTGTGCAAAAACACACTCATATCCTTACTAAACCATAACAGCACTAATTCCAAGGACAGGACGAGCTACAACCTTATGCTTGAAAAGGCAGAACTGTAATTACATGAGGCTCTAAAACACCAATACACTACCTCGTGAAAAAAAGCAAAACAAAAAGGGCTGCGAATACTACACGCTAGCAGAATACTGCACCTTGATCATACATGAAAAACACATGACACAACAGACATGACACAAGGAACTAGAAATCAAAAAATATGAAGGCAAAATACTGAACTGGAAAGTTAACTCAAGAAGTCAGACTCAGCATGCAAAAGCAGACATATTCCAATTAATAAAATAAAATACTTTTTCTACCTTTGTTGTCTGATCTATTCGCTTTGATAAAATTATGATGTAAAAAAAACCCCCAAATTTATTACCTGCTGCTGGGCTGGCAGCTGCTGCTGCTTGGCACTGGCAGTAAAGTTACCTGGGGCCGAGACAGGAACTCGAGTCCGATCCAATTCTCGAATGATCTCTTCTTCTCAATTTCGAACTTTTGAAGACCACCTTTCTTTCCCAATTCCCACGTTTCCAGGGAGGGCAGGGCCAGGCTGAAGCTCGCACAACCCTGCGTGCGTGTGTGCATGTGGCCATATGCACCTAATTTTTTAGCCTGCCAGTGCCCTCCCTCAGACCACATCATGAGCGAGCGGAGGAGCCAAGCGGAACGCGAGCAAGGCTGAGAGCACACCGCCGCGCACAGCCACGTCCGGGTCCGCTACCGCGTAGGAGGATAGATGTGTGGATAACCACGACGGCGATGCGGATCCACTCTTTCTAAGCCCGAAGGTAGGTGGGCTGAATCAGATCGATTATCGCATCTGAGTCTGAGCGCGGGTGCCTGCGACGTGACGTACGCTAGGCTGTTTGTATGCGCTTGGGTGGTGGGAGGGCCTGAAATCGGAGTCTGTGGAGAGGAGAGATCAGCTGTCAGAGCGCCGTGGGTGCCGTCTCTGCCCTCAAGTTAGTCTGCTGCGCTGCTGCTGCAGTTGTGTGGCGCTTGAGTGGGCGGGCCTGTGCCGAAATTGGGTGGGCCTGGACCCACCCAGGCCCACCCGTAGCTACGCCCCTGGTTGAGTGGTGAAAACTTTTCTCCGATTCATTTTCAATTTACTACTTTGTAGCTTCATTGAATGCCCCCTAGTCCTAGTATTTTTGGAAAGAGTAAACACGCTTCATGTCTACCCTTTCCACTCCATTAGCATTGGTTTAAAGATTGTGTGCTAATGTCTAACCCAAGACTCTGGGTAGGGTTAGCTCCTATACAAAATCTATTTTTTTTTACATGTGGCCACAAAATTGTGAGCTAAAACTGCACTTATTCTGTGCTACACCTTATGTGCTTTACTACATCAGCCCCTTGGTGTTCAGTTCTCCACGCATCCTCCTTGTGTAAGCCTGTCCTGCCTGCTTCCAACATTGATGGGCAGAAGATTAAAAGCCCTGTGCTGTTCCAAACAGTGTTCTAAAAAAAATAGTGCTGGAACAGCGCGGGGCTTTACCACCCCTATAATCAAAGATAATAGCATGCAAATTTATGTGTGGTATCAGTGGCATAGCTAGATGGGGCGGCTCCGGTGCCTATTTTTTCACATCATGTTTCATTAAAAATGTGCGCTGGCGGAAGTCCTCTCTCACACCGCTTTTGCTCCCCTGCGCTGTCAACCTGGCTCTGCTTCTGCGTGCTATCTCTGGTCATAGGGTAACTGAAGGTAGGGGTGGGGAAGGGCCGCTAGATCACCATGTGGGGGAGGATTGACCCGTGGCCCACTGGGCCACCAGGGACATCTGAGGGGATGCTGGGAGGGTTGGGGGCTACAGACCCCCGGCTCTCCAGCCCCCCTAAACCTGGGTTGGGGGGACCGGAGTTCCACTGGACCTCCAGCCCACTGTTGCTGGGGGGGGGGGGTCGTCGGGGTTCCTGCTGAATTTGGGGGAATGGGGGCCTTCCTTGTCATCAAGCAGATGAAGCCATTACGTATGGGTTATGTCCATCAACCAGCAGGGGAGATAGAGAGCACTCAAACTTTCACAGTGCCCTCTTGGCCAGCTAGCTCCACTGCCTCTTCAGTATTCTCTATCTCCCTTAGCAGGGTGGCTGCAGCTTGTTCGAGCTCCAGAAAAATCTGCCGGGAGGTGGTTCCTGGCTTGCCAGTTGTTAACCGGGGTGTTGGAGGCTATAGCAGCTTCACTTTAAAGGCACATAGGTTAGCCCTTTCCTTACCCACCAACAGTGGATGCAGGCATATAGGTTCGCCCTTTCCCTGCCTTTCCCACTCATCTGAGCCTCCGGAGTCTTCAATACCTCTGCTTTCCTCACAGCTTAAAAAAAAAAAAAAAAAAAGTCGCGTCGCGTTTTTAAACGCAGAGACGCTGGAACAGAGGTTTTTGACCTGATTTTCAGCAGGATCGTAGTGGTACACTAGATCCTTTGAGGTAAGAGTGTTTTCCAACTCCTCCGGAGTGGGCCCACGATCGGGGCGATTTTGGCGCGAAACCGCCATTTTGGATTTTACCGCCGTTTTTCGGCGATGGCTGAGGACAATGTAAAGCGCTGTTCCACTTGTGGCAAGCGCAAATCAGCAGCAGGGCTCTGTAAATCATGCTGTACTGGCGTAGGAGCCGGCCCGAGCATGGCGAGCGATGTTTCTTCCCGCTCTGAGCTGGCAGCGGGCGCCATTTTGCTTACACCGCATGGCGCGGCCTCCGTGGACACGGAGAGACCTGAGCCGGGTGGGGCACCTCGAGATGAGGTTATTTCAGGAGTGGCTAGCACTGGACAGGATTTGGGTGCCCAGGGTGAGATTTTCTCCCCGGATTTTGTGCTTTTGCTGCATAAAGCATACATGATGAAAAGAGCCCTTCCTCAAGGGTTGCCTGAGGCTCCTCTGATTGCCCCCCCGATGGATTCTGGCCTGGGACTGCCCAGTGAGGTTTTTTCCCGGATGCTTGGCCTAAAGATAAGCGCAGAAGGGTTAATTCCCCTTCAGATTGTGGTGCACCTTTTCCCCCCCCCGTGGTCGGGGTGTGAGGATTCGGAGAACTCTGACAGACGTTCTTGGTCTGAGGAAACAGAGTCAGGTGCAGATTTACCACAGGATCTGGATGATCCCTCCGCGGTGAGGATTTTCCACAGTGATGAGCTGCCAGCGCTTATTTCAGATACCCTGCAGGCCCTCTCAATTGAAGATCCTGACAGTGGCATGGCCTCCTCGGGTAATCCCAGGATGGCTAGTACCAAGAAAGCTGCTCGGGCCTTCCCTTTGCATGACTCTATCCTAGAGCTTGTTTCGGCTCAGTGGGCTGACCCCGAGGGACCTTTGAGAGTTTCCAGGGCTATGGGGCAGTTATACCCTCTGCGTGAGGGACATATGGCTCGTTTTCAGATGCCTACAGTGGATGCCCTAGTCACTGCGGTGACAAAGAGAACTACCCTCCCTGTTGAAGGAGGTGTTGCCCTGAAGGATGTTCAAGACCGTAGGCTGGAAACAGCATTGAAACGGTCCTTTGAAATTGCAGGTCTCACTGTTCGGGCGTCTGCATGCAGCTGTTATGCTGTGAGAGCCTGCCTAGCTTGGCTGCAACAGGCAGTGGCTCAGCCCAGAGATGGAGCGGAGCCCTTCTTGGATGTGGCTCCGCGGATGGAGGTGGCCTTGTCCTTTCTGGCCGATGCCCTTTATGACTTTGTCAGAGCTTCGGCTAAACAAATGGCAGTAGCAGTGGTGGCTCGCCGTCGTCTGTGGCTACGACACTGGGCAGCGGACATGGCCTCTAAGCAAAGGTTGGTGAAGTTGCCTTTTCAAGGACTTCTCCTATTTGGTGAGGAGTTGGAGAAAATTGTGAAAGGCCTGGGTGATCCAAAACCCCAGCGCTTGCCCGAAGATAGGCAGAGGCCTTCCTCTAAGGGCCAGGCGGTCCACTCCTCGTACAGACCTCGCTTCCGTGAAGCTAGAAGGTACCGCCCGGGGCATTCTGCTGGGTTCACTTCACGTGCCTGTGGTCAGCAGAGGAACTCCTTTCGCTCGGACAAGCGTTCTGCAGCCGGTGGCTGAAGACCAGGAGTTCAGGGGCGACCCTCTCAATGATGGTGCGCCGGCCCTCTCCTCGATGCCTGTCATCGGAGGACGGCTTTCCCTCTTTGTCGAGGAGTGGGCCAAGATTTCCTCAGATCAGTGGGTTCTGGACCTGATCAGAGATGGATACGGAATAGAATTCAACTCCCCAGTAAGAGACGTGTTTGTGGAGTCCCGATGTGGTTCTGCCGTCAAACGGGCGGTGGTGGAGGAGACTTTACAAGGTCTGATTCAGTTAGGGGCAGTGACCCCGGTGCCTCCCGCCGAGCAAGGCTGCGGCCGATACTCCATCTACTTTGTGGTGCCGCAAAAAGGTGGGTCCTTTCGCCCTATTCTGGACTTAAAAGAAGTGAACAAGTCCCTGAGAGTGCGGCATTTCCACATGGAATCCCTGCGCTCCGTCATTGCGGCGGTTCAGCCAGGAGAGTTTCTCATGTCTCTAGACCTGAAAGAAGCTTACTTGCACATACCGATTTGGCCCCCGCACCAGAAGTTTCTGAGGTTTGCGGTGTTGGGAAAACATTTCCAGTTCAGGGCCTTGCCTTTTGGCCTCGCCACAGCTCCCCGAACCTTTTCGAAGGTAATGGTGGTAGTAGCTGCTTTTCTCAGGCGAGAAGGTATCAGGGTTCACCCGTACCTAGACGACTGGCTCATCAGAGCAGACTCTGCAACAGAGAGCTTACAAGCTACAGCCAGAGTGGTCTCAGTACTGCAATCTCTAGGCTGGGTCGTCAATATGGCCAAAAGTCACCTGTCCCCTTCACAATCTCTAGAGTTTTTGGGGGCCAGGTTCGACACAGTCTCGGGCTATGTGTTCCTACCCGAGCTAAGGCGGTGCAAGCTTCAGAATCAGGTCCGTCTGCTCCTGAGGATGCCCCGCCCGCGAGCTTGGGACATTGTCCAGCTGCTTGGATCGATGACAGCCACGATGGAAATGGTACCCTGGGCGAGAGTGCACCTGAGACCTCTACAGTATTCCCTACTCCGGAGATGGTCTCCTATTTCTCAGGATTACCAATGCAGACTTACTTGGCTCCCTGCGGCCCGTCTCAGCATGGAGTGGTGGCTCTCGGTCAGCATGCTGCGGCGAGGAATGCCGCTGACGCTCCCCGTTTGGTGCCTAGTGGTAACAGATGCCAGCCTGAAGGGCTGGGGCGCACACTGCAAGGGGAAGCATGCCCAGGGTCTATGGACACCCGAGGAGTTGGAGTGGTCCATCAACCGCCTAGAGTTGAAAGCGGTGTTTCAGGCGCTTCTGGCCTTTCAAGTGACCCTGGAAGGATTGGCTGTCAGAGTGATGTCGGACAACACGTCAACGGTGGCCTATATAAATCGACAAGGCGGAACAAGGTGCAGAGCACTAGCCGCGCAGGCCGAATTGATTTGCCACTGGGCCGAGCTGCATCTTCAGTGTCTGTCGGCAGCTCATATTGCAGGTCAGAGCAATGTGCAGGCCGATTATCTGAGCAGGCATCAGATCGATCCAGCAGAATGGAATCTGGCAGCCGAAGTATTCCTGCAGATCTGTGCCAAATGGGGCAAGCCCGTGAAGGATCTAATGGTGACAAGTGCCAATACCAAAGTCCCGTGCTTCTTCAGCAGACGGAGAGATCCTCGCTCGGCGGGGTTGGATGCCTTGGCTCAACCCTGGCCTCCGGGTCTACTTTATGTGTTTCCCCCATGGCCCTTGATAGGGCGCCTGCTCTTGCGGATTCAGCTGCACCCAGGAGAAGTGGTCCTCATCGCCCCGGATTGGCCAAGGAAACCTTGGTATGCAGACCTCCGACAGATGCTCCTGGAGGCTCCTCTGCCGTTACCTCTGGTACCGAACCTGTTGACTCAGGGACCGGTAGCCATGGAGGACGCCGGCCGCTTTGGTCTTACGGCATGGCTATTGAGAGGGGGCAATTGAGGGATAAAGGTTATTCCAATAAAGTTATTTCCACTCTCCTGCAAGCCCGCAAGTGGTCCACTTCCGTGGCTTATGCCAGGATTTGGTGCCTGTTTGAGTCTTGGTGTGCTTCCAGAGCCATTGCTCCAATGCGGGCTCCTGTCTCGCCGATTCTGGACTTTTTGCAGGAAGGTGTACAAAAAGGCTTGGCCTATAATTCCCTGCGGGTGCAGGTGGCAGCGTTGGCCTCCCTTCGTGGTAAGGTGGAAGGCGTGTCTTTGGCTGCTCACCCAGATGTGGCACGGTTTCTTAGAGGGGTGCTTCGGCTCCGACCTCCAGTGCAAGCACCCTGTCCAGCTTGGAACCTGGGGCTAGTTTTGAAAACCCTGCAGGCATCTCCTTTTGAGCCGCTTCGGCGAGCATCGGAGAAAGATTTGACACTGAAGGCCATTTTTCTGGTGGCCATTACCTCGGCGAGACGGGTGTCAGAGCTCCAGGCGCTGTCCTGTAGAGACCCATTTCTGCAATTTTCAGAGTCCGAAGTCACGGTTCGGACCTTGCCATCCTTTATGCCTAAGGTGGTTTCAGCCTTTCACCAAACCAGCCTATTTTCTTGCCCTCTTTTTCAGAGGAAGAGTTTCCAGAATCTTCTGGGCAGCTGCACCTTTTGGATGTGCGCAGGACTCTGCTGCAGTATCTGCGAGTTACTAACTCTTTCAGGACTTCTGATCATCTGTTTGTTTTGCTATCCGGTTCTCGCAGAGGGTCTCCAGCGTCTAAAGCCACTATTGCCCGCTGGCTCAAAGAAACTATCTTTTCAGCTTATCTGCTGGCCGGCAGGGTTCCGCCTGTAGCCTTTAAGGCACATTCTACTAGAGCGATTTCTTCCTCTTGGGCTGAAACTGGAGCACTCTCTCTTCAAGAGATATGCAGTGCAGCAACTTGGGCTTCTAAGCTCTCCTTTGCCCGACATTACAGTCTGGATGTGGCTGCCAGGAGGGATGCGCATTTTGGTGCACAAGTGCTAGCGCGTGGTGTGGCTTGTTCCCACCCTATCTAGGGATTGCTTTGTTACATCCCATACGTTATGGCTTCATCTGCTTGATGACAAGGAAGGGAAAATTAGGTTCTTACCTTGGTAAATTTCTTTCCTTTAGTCATAGCAGATGAAGCCATGAGCCCTCCCTGTATGATTGTCTGTATGCTGTGAATCTGTTTTTCAGGTTCTGTTCTAACTTCCTGAAGTTCTTTCCTTGGGAGAAAGTTGGAAAACAATCTTCAGGATTCATGTTCAGTTTAAATTTAGGAGGATGTGTTCATTCCCTCCAGCATGTTATTTTTTGGAGGATGTGTTGATTCTCTCCAGGAGGCGCCTGTGTTCCCCTCCAGTTCTATAAATAGGAGGATGAGTTCATTCCCTCCAGTGTGTTGGGAGGATGTGTGATTCCCTCCAGGAGGCGCGTGTGTTCCCCTCCACTTATACAATAAGGAGGATGAGTTTATTCCCTCCAGGAGGATGTGCATTCCCTCCTTTATGAGTTCATGCCCTTGTGATGGGCCATCGTTCGCTGTGAGGAAAGCTCTTGTGATTCCCATTGCGATTTGCCATACTGCTTTGGAAGCTTCAAATACTGAAGAGGCAGTGGAGCTAGCTGGCCAAGAGGGCACTGTGAAAGTTTGAGTGCTCTCTATCTCCCCTGCTGGTTGATGGACATAACCCATACGTAATGGCTTCATCTGCTATGACTAAAGGAAAGAAAATTACCAAGGTAAGAACCTAATTTTCCCTTCCTTCAGGCAAATGCATGCTGGACAGGGGCTCACCATTCGTTCCCAATGGTCTGCAAACCCTAATGCCAGCTGGTCGCTGATCATTAGGGATGAATAGGTTTAGCATGCATTTGCATGCTAGTTGTGGTCAGAGCTTGTGCGTGCGTTGTTTCATGTGCTTGGGGGCTCTGGTCATTGGATGGAAGCAAACGCAGGTGCTAGCATGGTGCTAACAGCCTCTAATGCCTGCATTTGCTTCTGATCATTGGCCAATGATAGCAGCAGGGACTCCAGCCTGAGAAAAGACAATGGAGACTGAACACTAGAAAGCAATGCTAGGAACGGCATTGGGGGACGGGCACTGGAAGGCAGCATTAGTCATTGGTTGTAAGGGGTGAGTTGTAGTTAATATCTGTTAAACAAGCAAAACTTCTGCCTGAGGTGTGGAAAGGGAGAAATGAGCTCTGTCCTTGCCTCCCCCAGGTTATTTCCACCCCTGTACCTCTGGCCTTACCCTATCTTCTGCAACTCTTTATACACCTCAACCCTATCTCCTTCAGCTCATCTCCCCTTCTACCTGTTCCCTTACCCTCTATTGTCTGTATCTCTTTCCCTCTCTACACACATATCCTCTTAACTTCTCGCTGTCTCTTCCAGCTCATCTCCCACCCCCCAACATGTCCTATTAACTATTGCCTCCTCATCTCCCCCAGTAAGTCCCTTCTCTAGTTTTTCTCCCCAAACTCTGTCTCTCAAGCTTAGCTTCTACCACTGTCATTGCACATTATAGCACTAAGGAGGTAATTCTCTAAGTGGGTGCCTCCATTTAGGCATCCTGATGCTGCCTAGATTTTTACTAGCGTAACCCAGTATTGGCACATTTACATAACCAAGGTCATGGGAATGTGGCAAAGATGCAGATAACTGACAGGCTTCTGTAAGTTATGTGCATAAGTGAGATCCCTGCCCATGTCTGTGTGCCAAGTTGCATTTATGTGCTATGCCTCAGATGTGTGATGCCTATTACCTTGGTATTCACTCCCAGCCCTCAAGGGCTGCCAACAAGGCCATGTTTTTTATTTATTTATTTGGATTTATTAACTCCCTTTATGAGGCAATTCACTCAAGGCAGTTTACAACAGGTACAGTTTAACATAAAACTTACAATTTTGTTAACAGAAACACACTAGTAAAATGACCAAATGCAAGCATAAATATAGTCAAAGAGATAAACTTGGAAATGGCAAATTGAAACTAGTAATATGGCTAACATAATGTAGTATCAGAAATATACACATTTAACACCACTGCAGAACAATCATATAACTGAAACATGTCAGTACAATACAAATGATACCATAATAGACAGCATGTCTACATAATACCAATGACACACATTAGAATCTTTGAGTAATGTAGATATGCAGCTAATGTTGTTTGTACAGTACAATGAAACATCTTATGATATAGCTGAGGGGGCAAATACAGTTGAGATACATAGATGGATGGGAAAACAGAGGAAATTTATATATAAAATTGAGTACTATGTTTTCAGGATATCCCCATGTGAGAGAAATTTTCATGCCTACTACTGCCACTGTATACAAACCATTCTCATGCATATTTTTATTTTATTTATACTTTACTCACACCTTTTTCAAGGTGAGTTACATTCAGGTACTCTGGATATTTCTCTGTCCCAGGAGGACTCCCAATCTAAGTTTGTACCTGAGGCAATGGAGGGTTAAGTGACTTGCCCAAGATCACAAAGAGCAGCAGTGGGATTTGAACCAGCCACCTCTGGATATCAAGACCAGTGCTCTAACCACTAGGCCACTCCTTAATTAAGAACCTCCAGAAAAGCCTGGCCCATTGGCAGCCCTTGAAGACTATCAAAAGCTCTACTGTGTCAACATAATTATTTTAAAATGATTTTAATATTTGTGTCACTCTCCTCAGTGGGGGTGAGATTCCATTTTCATATCTCATTTGAAGAATTTAAGTTTTAAACAGATGATTGATTGATACCTCCCAACCATGAAGAGGGTAATACAGTGGAGTTTGTTAGTTCCAGAATGTATAATTGCTAGATGAGGTTGCCCACATCTCTTGGTCTAAACATTTTTTTTTAAATACATTTTGGCCTACCTTTACTTTCAAGAGTTTTGAATTTTAGTTTGAATACTTTTTATTGCTGACTGGGTATTAACAACAAGTGTCATGAAATACAATGTGTGGATACATAGACAAGTAATTATGGTACAATAACATACAGCTCATCATCAAAACTTTTCCTCAATTTTCCCCCTCCCATCTCCCCCACCCCCTTGTACATTCCTGAGATAACATAATTGAGAACACTCCCCAACCCCTATAAATCTCCTCCAAATATTGCAAATCAGGTATACCAAGCATGGGCGAGTTCTGACTCTTCCAACTCTCCCCTCTGTACAAATGAAAAAGAAAGGAAAAACTCTAAATCCATCCCCCCTTCCCCACCCAAAGATGAATGAGAATGATAAAACAGACAGAGAAAGCCAAAGTGGACTTCCACAGTAAGAGCTATAAAGCTAGAGTATTAAGAAGTAGGCTGCACGGTCCAGGAGATAAGTGTTGTACAAAGAGCTCCCAGACCATCCAAAACCATTTCTTCCGCTTTGCTGTGAGACAGGCAGAGCGGGCTTCCCAGGTTAATAACAACTGAATCGCATTACGCCAATGCCACTGATTAGGAGCATCTCTCATGCAACATGTCTACAAGATACACTTCACACCCAACACATGCTTTATAGAGAAAATATTGATGGCTCTTTGACAGGGAGCCCCTATATTGTTCCATCCCTAACAAAAAGCTGGAGGGGGCAAAGGGAACAGTGTGTTTATATACAAAAGCACCTGGTGCCAGTAAACCTGTATATTTATTTATTTGGATTTTACTCACACCTTTTTCAGTAGTAGCTCAAGGTGAGTTACATTCAGGTACACTGGATATTTCTCTGTCCCAGGAGGGCTCACAATCTAAACTTGTACCTGAGGCAATGGAGCCTTGACTTGCCCAAGATCACAAGAAGCAACAGTGGGATTTGAACTGGCCACCTCTGGATTGCAAGACCAGTGCTCTAACCACTAGACCACTCCTCCACTATAGCATATCCAGAGTGCATGAGGGAGGGTATTGTCTAGTATCCCGCAGGCCCTGCATTGCAAAGAAGGGGTACACCCAGCATGGAATGCCTGTCTCCGGGAAGAGTATGCTCTTGTTAAGAGTCCAAAACAGGCATTCCCTATATCTAGCATTATAAACTATCCGCAGGATAAGACGTAGCATAGCAGATAGTGCCTTTTCCCTAACATGGTGACCCAATTCTAAGTTCCACCTTGCCACTATGGGGGCATGGAACTTTTTACGCATCAGCAGTGCAAGGGCTTTATGAAAATAAGTCACTGACATATGAGTCACCTGAGTTGATGTGAAAAAGAATTGCAGCTGGGATACTATGTTCACCGCACATCTTTTACATAAGAGATGAGACACATAGTGGGCAACTTGTAGGTACGCATAAAAATTTCCTGGGTAGGGAGGCAGGATGCCCACAATGCTGCCATATAGTTTAAGAATGCCAGTTTCACTCAGCAGGTCTGCAGCACAAAGATATCCCCGCATGCCCCAGTTCTGAAATACTGGAGAATCTATCCCTTGGGTGAAGGCCAGGTTCCCTTCGAGGGGCAGAAAATCCATGTAAATAGGTTTGCAATGCCAGTATTTGAGTAGAGCTTGATAGGTGGCCCTCATAGGTTTTAGCAAGACATTAGTTCATAAGCTCAAGAACAGGTCCGTCCCCTGTGCATGTAATAAATAATGAGGGTGTAATGGGTGGAACAGTGCCTTTTCTATTGAACAAGTGGTATAGTCATCAGCCTCCAGTACCCAATAATGCGGATGTCTAAGAAGACATACCACATTATATTGGTGGATATTGGGGATCCCCAATCGTCCCGCTGCCCAAGGCCCATATAATAAATCCATGTGGATTTTCGTCTTCCACCCACTCCAAATGAATCTGCTCACCATAAGGTTCAAGGCCTTAATATCTCTTTTCAGGATCCACAGAAGGAGCTGTTTAAGAATATATAGCCACCTTGGAAACAAGGACATGTGATATAAGCTAATTCTTCCATGAAGGGACAAAGGTGTGAGTGCCAAATCCACAGCTGCTGCTCGATGGAGTGCAACAGTCGCTTAATATTTAAGGAACATAACTCTCTAGGATCAGCTGGTAGCTGGATACCCAGGTATGTGAAATGTCCATTAGCCCAGGACAAAGGGAAAAGGACCCTCCCAGCCCCCACGAACCCATGGGTGTAGTTGGCAATGCCTCAGATTTATCCATGTTCAATTGAAACCCTGAAAACTCCCCATATTCCTGAAAGATTTCTAGCAAAGTTGGAAGTGTCGTCAAGGGAGAGGCTAAGTGTACCAGGAGTCATCTGCAAAAGCCGATATCTTAAATACTTCCCTGCCCACCCACACACCTCTGATCTCAGGGTTAGCTAAGATCTCCCTTATCAAAGGTTCAAGGGTCAAGACAAATAGCAATAGGGATAATGGGCAGCCCTATCTCGTCCCTCTGCCAATAGAAAAAGGCAGCAAAACAGAGCCATTAACCAGTATTGCTGCCTTTGGATCATGGTACAGTGCACACACTGCATCGAAAAAGCTACCCTGAATGTCATATCTCTCGAGGACTTTAAACATAAATGGCCATGCCACTCTATCAAAGGCTTTTTTTTGCGTCAAAGCTAATAAGGAGCGTCTGGTCATGTTGGGCCTGAGCTGCCTCCAAAGAAGCTAGAATCTGCCTAATATTTTTGACTGCGTGTCGATCCTGCACAAAACCAACCTGAGGGGAAGCAATTATGGATGTTAATACCCTAGACAGCCTATTGGCTAGTATCGAGGCCAGTAACTTAGCCTCAAAACAGAGAAGCAAGATAGCCCTATATGAAGCGGGCAAGTTAGTATCCCTCACTACAAAAACTCCAGTGCTACTAATGTTTTCTCAAATACCTCATTTATTATTTCTGTGTGAATTCACACAAAGGCAAAAATCCATGTGTTATAAAATCATATCGTAACCTCTCATACACTATTCACCCATCTATCCTAACACTTTGATTTAAATGTCATCTTATCATAATAACACTCCTGTGCCCACCCTCCTCTATATTGGCCAGGAGGCAACGCTGTAGGGTCAAAGCCCACTGGCTTCCATACAGTTGACAATAATTGTTGCTATAAAGAGCCCCAGAAGTGATGATTTGGATCACAGTCTCTCACACAATGTTTATACGTTGCGTCCATTGTGCCACACTTTGGACATTTCCCATCTGTTGAGAGACCCATCTTCTTGGCATGAGAAGGATGTATATAAGCACACATCAAAAATTTATAGTGCAGTAGCCTAGTGGTTAGTGCAGTGGACTTTGATCCTGGGGAACTGAGTTCAATTCCCACTGCAGCTCCTTGTGACTCTGGGCAAGTCACTTAACCCTCCATTGCCCCTGGTACAAAATAAGTCATCTCATGCAGTATAAAGCGGTTGGTAAAAAGCCAAAGTGAACTGGCATCAAACTGTATATGCTACAGCATTATTGACGCCCGTCCATGGGCATCAATAATGCTGTAGCATATACAGTTTGACGCCAGTTCACTTTGGCTTTTTACCAACAGCTTTATACTGCATGAGATGACATGTCTATGTTAAGTTGAATTATAAGTGTATGCTCTGTAAACTTATGTTATTATGATAAGATGACATTGAAATCAAAGTGTTAGGATAGATGGGTGAATGGTGTATGAAAGAGGTTAAGATATGACTTTATAACACATGGATTTTTGCCTCTGTGTGAATTCACACAGAAGTAATAAATGAGGTATCTGAGAAAACATTAGTAGCACTGGAGTTTTTGTAGTGAGTGAATATTATTGGCACTCCGGTAGGTAGGTAGTTTATTCCCTAATTAGTTTAATAAGTTAGTATCCCTGCCAGGTTTAGGAAGAACTATAATATGAGCTAATGTCAAGGATTCAGCAAGTCATTTAGATGTGATTAACTCATTAAACCTGGCCATAAGAGGTTGAGCAATATCTGTTACCAAAAGTTTATAAAATTCTGCTCTATAACCATCCAGGGTGCTTTAAACCAAGAGCAATGCTTTATAGCCCATACTACCTCATCCTCTCCATTAGGTTGGTTAAGAGAATCAGTTTGGGCCTGTGTGAGTGTTGGTAAATGAAGACTAGATGGATAAGTATCCGGATCCAAGCCCCCATTGGGGTCTCCTCTATACAAAAGTCGAAAGAAACCCATAAAAATGTTGGTAATGCCCTGAGTATCATGCAGTGCTTTTTTTGTAGAAAAAAAGGTGCCGGTACTCATTATGGGCGGGGTCACCACATATGGCTCTACCCCTGATAGCCACACCCACATTAGCCACACCCCTTATACCAACCATGGCGCATATACAGACATCAATGAAAATATTATACTAGTATAGGAGAAAAAAATAACATGATTTTTTTTTCATTATAAATAATTTCTGTAAGCTGTTACAGCTCCAGTATACCCAGTGCAAAATAAGACAGCAGATGTAAATTCTCAAATTGGACATATTCCAAACAGTAAAATGAAAATAAAATGATTTTTTCTACCTTTGCTGTCAGGTGACTTGTTTTTCTATCCATATTGGTCCCAGTCTCTGATTCTGCTGCTCTCTCTGTTCTCTTAACACCGTTTCCAGGGCTTCCTTTCCATTTATTTCTTTACTTTCCTCCTTTCTTCTTCATTTCTTGCCCTACATCCATAAGTAAAAGCTGGGTCCTCCTCCGTGGAATTGACTGGAAGAGGTATAATGTGGATCCAGCTTTTGCCTATTTTCTCCATCCATGTGCAGTTTCTCTCTCTTAAGTTTCCCTCATCTCCAAGTGCTTCTTCTTTTTTCTTTCCTCCCCTGCCATCCATGTCCAGCGATTCTCCTCTCCCCTACCCTTCCATCCATGTCCAGCGATTCTTCTCTCTCCCCTTCCATCCATGTCCAGCAATTCTCTCTTCCCTGCCCTCCCCTCCCATCCATTTCCAGCGAATATCCTCTTTCCCCTGCCCTCCCCTCCTATCCATGGCCAGCAATTCTCTCTTCCCTGCCTTCCCCTCAAATCCATGTCCAGCGATCTTCCCCTCCAAGTTCAGTGATTCCCATGCCTTCCCCTCCATGTCCAGCAATTCTATCTTCCCTGCCTTCCCCTCAAATCCATGTCCAGTGATTCTCCTCTCTTCCCTGCCCTCCCCTCCACATCCAGCGATTCTCCACTCTCCCCTGCCCTCCTCTCCCATTCATGTCCAGCGATTCTCCTCTCTCCCCTGCCCTCCCCTCCATGTCCAGCAATTCTATCTTCCCTGCCTTCCCCTCAAATCCATGTCCAGTGATTCTCCTCTCTTCCCTGCCCTCCCCTCCACATCCAGCGATTCTCCTCTCTCCCCTGCCCTCCCCTCCATGTTCAGCGATTCTCCTCTCTCCCCTGCCCTCCCCTCCATGTTCAGCGATTCTCCTCTCTCCCCTGCCCTCCCCTCCATGTTCAGCAATTCTCCTCTCTCCCCTGCCCTCCCCTCCATGTCCAGCAATTCTTTCTCCCCTGCCCTCCCCTCCATGTCCAGTGATTCTCCTCTCCTCCTATCCATGTCCAGCAATTCTCTCTTCCCTGCCATCCCCTCAAATCCAAGTCCAGCAATTCTCCTCTCTCCCCTGCCCTCTCCTCCATGTCCGATTCATTCAAACTCCAGCGCCTTCCGGCCTCAACTCCTAGACTTTCCATTCGTGCACCCGTGCTCCCTGCCTTGAAATATTTTGTTTACCTGAAGTCACGGCGAACCAGCAGTAAAAGCAGCAGGCAGACAGGCTCGCCTCCTCGTTGCTGCCCTTCCCTCTCAGCGCATCCCGCCCTTACGGAAAGGAAATTACATCAGAGGAAGGCGGAGTTATAAGTATTTTAAATAGATCACTGGACTTAGAACATTATAATATTGCTGCTCAATTGTGGCAGCTTGTTGATTGGATTAAGAAGTCTATTTATACAACCTTTGAAAGTGGAGAAGGTAGTGTTGGGTACATTAGATTCATACATGCTCAATGCCCCTTTCCTGGTGGAGTTACGGGTCTATGTATTGGTGATATCCATGAGACAGATCTGGCATTGGGTGTGCCAGTGGCTAAAATGGAGCCTTGGGACTCTACTTTCCTGCCTATTTGGAGGAATGTAAAGTTCACCCAAGGACAAATTAATATGACATTATCTTTTGGATATTCTGGATGGTGGGCCCATCAGGACTTTTCAAGAGTTTCAGGATAAGAATGGCCTTCCTGCCAATGTTCTTTCCTTATTTACAGCTTCAGCATATGTTGGAGGACTCTCTCAGGATCAGATCACTGAAAGCTGTATGGAGGTCACCTCTGCATTGTTTCTTCTTGAGGCTGAGGCTAGACTTTTGATTTCCACTCTTCACTCAGCCTTGCACCCACTTACAGACTTTGCTAATTTTCAGGTCCTGGTTGATAAATGGAAACAGGACTTGGACTTGAATGTGGACTTCAATGTGAAACCCTTTCAGGCCAGAGTAAAGGCTAATTCCAATATTGTTGCACAATATTTTGCTCCAAGAGACTCAATGTAGATTCTGAGCCTATACATCTCCAGTGATGAACCTTTTCATTAGAGTGAGCTGGTGCTGCCTTTTGTATTAAGTCTAAAGCTGCAAAGGGGAGGGGGGTGGGTGATGCTGGACTAAGGAATGGTAGGCAAGAGAAGGGGAGATGATGGGGTTAGGGAGCAGAGCGTATGCCCCCCCCCCCCCAAACATAAAGGCATTCTGGTGGTACCCCTGCTCGCCACCTCCTGAATGCAATGGTGTATTGCACTCCATGTTCTGATGGTAATGGAGAAAATAGCAATATGTGCCTCCAGTTCTGAGCGATGGGCATCATTTTTAAGTGTCTGGGGTTTGTACTTACTCTTTGCCACATAGAGCATGAAGTCTGGTATTGAATGTTTCATAATACAGTTGTATGTGGAATAGAAACAAAGAAAAATGACAGCACATAAAAACCATACAACCTATCCAGTCTACCAGCCATACAACGTATTATCCCTTCTTCCCCCTTAAGAGATCCAATGTGCTTGTCTCATGCTTTCTTGAATTTATATACCACTGCTTGTCCTCTGAAAATATGAAATTAGGGCTATGGGACCCCAAGCCAATCTTTGCATACAGGGTCAATAATCTGCCAGTGAATTATCTTCAATCAGTGATTCATATTTGGCATCTGTGTTCATTTGATCGGTCACATACAATCGAACATCTGCTCGCATATGCTAGATCACAGGGGCATAAGATGGCATAGACAACAAAATCTGATTTTAAAGTAAAGTTTAACCAATTGTAACTCAGATTTTGTTATCTAATGCCATCTTATACCCCTGTGATCTAGCATATTGGGATTTTGGCCAGATCATGCCACTGAAGCAGATTGGTGGATGGTGTCAAGGTAAAAGCAGAGTAGGGCACTGATATGCTCTGGGTTCAAGTAGATCTTCTGGCACCTCTTGAAACCATTCACCATAGCCTTTTGCTAACCTAAAATGGTTTCACTCATCTATGAGAACAATCACTGGGGCTTTTCGGGGAAGATCATCTCTCAGTTTTGCTACTAAAATCTGGAGTCCCTTAAGGATCATTCCTTATGCCTGTGCTTTTTAAATTTGTCTTGTTCTCTTAGCCTACATAAGTACATAAGTAATGCCACACTGGGAAAAGACCAAGGGTCCATCGAGCCCAGCATCTTGTCCACGACAGCGGCCAATCCAGGCCAAGGGCACCTGGCAAGCTTCCCAAACGTACAAACATTCTATACATGTTATTCCTGGGATTTTGGATTTTTCCAAGTCCATTTAGTAGCGGTTTATGGACTTGTCCTTTAGGAAACCGTCCAACCCCTTTTTAAACTCTGCTAAGCTAACCGCCTTCACCACATTTTCCGGCAATGAATTCCAGAGTTTAATTACACGTTGGGTGAAGAAACATTTTCTCCGATTTGTTTTAAATTTACTACACTGTAGTTTAATCGCATGCCCCCTAGTCCTAGTATTTTTGGAAAGCGTGAACAGATTGCACTATTTCATGTAGAGTTCTTTGGTTGCAGATTACAACGTTCAGATAGTGGTTTATATTGCAGAAGATCAGCATGGGGCCACTACAACCTTAAAAAATATTCAACTGCTTATTTGAGCATCCAGTGGCCATTAGGTTGCCCATAGAAAATAGCCCTCTAAGTGCAGCCAGTGCTAACCAGTTCTACGTTTCAGGTTCAAGTTTATTTAAATCTAGCAGTAAAATCTGACCACAGGCTTCAGATGATGGGACAACAGGGAGGGGTGGTGAGATCCTGCTTCTAGTACCTGAGATTTATTAAGTATAGTCAACCCTATCTGACTTTTGATAATTTAGTTAGTGATACAATTAGCCAGGACCAGCCCACCAGGGGATGTGCTATCCTCTCACACCGAGGATATGTCTCCAAGTGCTGCCCAGGAGGGAAGAGTTAGGACAGCTGTTGTAGTTGGTGATTCGATCAGGCATATAAGTGGCTGGTGGACGTGAGGATCACCTGGTGACTTGCCTGCCTGGTGCGACAGTGGCAGACCTCACGCATCACCTAGATAGGATTTTAGATAGTGCTGGGGAGGAGTTGGCTGTCTTGATACATGTTGATACCAATGACATAGGAAAATGTGGGAGAGATGTTCTGGAAGTCAAATGTAGACTCTTAGGTAGAAAGCTCAAATCCAGAACCTCTAGGGTAGCATTTTCTGAAATGCTACCCGTTCCACGCGCAGGGCCCAAGAGACAGGCAGAGCTCCGGAGTCTCAATGCGTGGATGAGACAATGGTGCAGGGAGGAGAGTTTTAGATTTGTTAGGAACTGGGCAACATTCTGGGGAAGGGAGAGCCTATTCCAAAAGGATGAGCTCCATTTTAACCAGAGTAGGACCAGGCTGCTGGCATCGGCATTTAAAAAGGAGATAGAGCAGCTTTTAAACTATAAACGGGGGGAAGGCCGACAGTCGCTCAAAAGCGCTTGGTTCAGGATAAGGTATCTTTCAAAGTTATCACCAAAACAGGGAAGATAGGGTATCCTGATAGTGAGGTTGCAAAAGAGACCATAGTAGATCAGGTGTCCTTAAATAAAAATAAAAACAGACAAAAGATTGCAAATTAATACTGTCAAGTACTGAGCATGATGTAAACAGGAACAACAAACATAGTCTGAAATGTCTATATGCGAATGCCAGGAGCCTAAGAAATAAGATGGGAGAGTTAGAATATATTGTACTAAATGAAAAATTAGATATAATAGGCATCTCTGAGACCTGCTGGAAGGAGGATAACCAGTGGGACACTGTCATACTGGGGTACAAATTATATCGCAGTGATAGGGTGGATCGAATTGGTGGAGGGGTAGCATTGTATATTAACGAGAGCCTTGAGTCAAATAGATTGAAAATTCTGCAGGAAACAAAACACTTCTTGGAATCACTATGGAATGAAATTCCATGCGTAAAGGGAATCACTATGGAATGAAATTCCATGCGTAAAGGGGAAAAGGATAGTGATAGGAGTGTACTACCGTCCACCTAGCCAGGATGACCAGAAGGATGCAGAAATGTTAAAGGAAATTAGGGACGCAAACAAACTTGGCAACACAATAATAATGGGTGATTTCAATTACCCCGATATTGACTGGGTAAATGTAACATCGGGGCATGCTAGGGAGGTAAAATTCCTTGATGAAATCAAGGACTGATTTATGGAGCAGCTGGTACAGGAGCAGACGAGAGAAG
This sequence comes from Microcaecilia unicolor, assembly GCF_901765095.1. Classification (NCBI taxonomy): domain Eukaryota; kingdom Metazoa; phylum Chordata; class Amphibia; order Gymnophiona; family Siphonopidae; genus Microcaecilia; species Microcaecilia unicolor. The sequence continues at coordinate 249,941,958 of NC_044035.1, read as the reverse complement.
GAAAAATTCTAGACCTAGTCCTTAGTGGAGTGCATGATCTGGTGCGGGAGGTAATGGTGCTGGGGCCATTTAATAACAGTGATCATAATATGATCGGATTTCATATTAGCTCTGAATTAAGTATACATAGGAAATCAAATACGTTAGTATTTAACTTTAAAAAAAGGAGACTATGATAAAATGAGAAGAACAGTGGAAAAAGAACTTCCATCTTGGAAGTCCAGGCCAAATATATTCCGCGTATTAAAAAAGGAAGGCGGAAGACCAAATGACAGCCAGCATGGTTAAAAAGTGAGGTGAAGGAAGCTATCAGAGCTAAAAGAAAATCCTTCAGAAAATGGAAGAAGGAACTGACTGAAAATAATAAGAAACAGCATAAGGAATGTCAAGTCAAATGCAAAGCGCTGATAAGGAAGGCTAAGAGGGACTTCGAAAAAAAGATTGCATTGGAGGCCAAAACACATAGTAACATTTTTTAAGGTATATTAAAAGCAGGAAGCCGGCAAAAGAATTAGTTGGACTGTGTAGAATTATGAGCACAGATATGCATAATGGAATGGGTTAAAAGGCCAGAGATTGATAAGTCTATATGACTCTGGAGTCTATCAGAGATTGATGAGCCTGCATGATCTCTGGTATTTATACCCTTACGGGCAAGGGAGGCCTTGGGAAAGAAACCAGTATAAATATCAGAATGTTGCCTAACAGCTCAAGGGAACCAGATAATAATCTGTGAGAAGGATAGTTTGCAGAAAAAGAGTCATGTAAATCAGTAAACAGCTTTTTATGTTACTAAATTGATCTCTCATGAGAAACTATTGTATCTGGTAAGTGAATAAAATATACTTTCTCATATGCACTTAGCATTGGTTTCTTTTACCCCTCCCAGTTGAGAATGGCTGGTTCATGCTAATTTGGGAAGGGATACAAGCAGCCTAAAAACAACCGCTAGATGACCGAGGAGTAAAAGGGGTGATCAGGGAAGACAAAGCCGTAGCCGAGAGATTAAATCAATTCTTTGCTTCGGTCTTCACCGAGGAAGATTTGGGTGGGATACCGGTGCCAGAAATGGTATTTGAAGCTGACGAGTCAGAGAAACTTAATGAATTCTCTGTAAACCTGGAGGATGTAATGGGGCAGTTCTACAAACCTTAGAGTAGCAAATCTCCTGGACTGGATGGTATTCATCCCAGAGTACTACTACTATTACTTAACATTTCTAGAGCGCTACTAGGGTTACGCAGCGCTGTACAATTTAACAAAGAGAGACAGTCCCTGCTCAAAGAGCTTACAATCTAATAGACAAGTGAACGGTCGGTCCGATAGGGGCAGTCTGGATTCACTGAACGGTAAGGGTTAGGTGCCGAACACAGCATTGAAGAGGTGGGCTTTAAGCAAAGACTTGAAGACGGGCAGGGAGGGGGCTTGGCGTAAGGGTTCAGGAAGGTTGTTCCAAGCATAGGGTGAGACGAGGCAGAATGAGCGGAGCCTGGAGTTGGCGGTGGTGGAGAAGGGTACTGAGAGGAGGGATTTATCCTGTGAACGGAGGTTACGGGCGGGAACGTAAGGGGAGATGAGGGTAGAAAGATAGTGAGGGGCAGCAGACTGAGTGTATTTGTAGGTAAGAAGGAGAAGCTTGAATTGAATGCGGTATCTGATCGGAAGCCAGTGAAGTGACCTGAGGAGAGGGGTGATATGAGTATATCGATTCTGGCGGAATATGAGACGTGCAGCAGAGTTCTGAACAGATTGAAGGGGGGATAGATGGCTAAGTGGGAGGCCGGTGAGGACTGACAGAACTGAAAAATTAACTTGCGGAGTTATTGTTAGTAATATGTAATTTATCATTAAAATCAAGTGTGGTACTGGAAGATTGGAGGGTGGCCAATGTAACACCGATTTTTAAAAAAGGTTCCAGAGGAGATCCGGGAAATTATAGGACTGGTGAGTCTGACGTTGGTGCCGGGCAAAATGGTAGAGACTATTATAAAGAACAAAATTACAGAGCATATTCAAAAGCATGGATTAATGAGATGTCGAGGGGCATAATCAAAAGGGTCGCCCAAGTTTTGTTGAGGACGTTCTCGCAAAAAGTCCCGGTGGAGGGGCGGGGAAACCCGTATTATCGAAACAAGATGGGCGTCCATCTTTTGTTTCGATAATACGGTCAGGGACACCCAAATCCTGAAATTTAGGTCGTCCCTGATTTTCGGCGATAATGCAAACCAAGGACGCCCATCTCAGAAACAACCAAATGCAAGCCCTTTGGTCATGGGAGGAGCCAGCTTTCGTAGTGCACTGGTCCCCCTGACATGCCAGGACACAAACCGGGCACCCTAGGGGGCACTGCAGTGGACTTCAGAAATTGCTCCCAGGTACACAGCTCCCTTACCTTGTGTGCTGAGCCCCCCAAAACCCACTACCCACCACTACCATAGCCATAATGGGTGAAGGGGGGCACCTAGCTGTGGGTACAGTGGGTTTGTGGTGGGTTTTGGAGGGCTCACATTTACCACAAGTGTAACAAGTGGGGGTGGGTGGGCCCGGGTCCGCCTGCCTGAAGTGCACTGCACCCACTAAAACTGCTCCAGGGACCTGCATACTGCTGTGATGGACCTGAGTATGACATTTGAGGCTGGCACAAAATATTTTTAAAGATGTTTTTTTAGGGTGGGAGGGGGTTAGTGACCACTGGGAGAGTAAGGAGAGGTGATCCTCAATTCTCTCCAGTGGTCATCTGGTCAGTTCGGGCACCTCTTTGTGCCTTGGTCGTAAGAAAAACAGGACCAGGTAAAGTCGTCCAAGTGCTCGTCAGGGACACCCTTTTTTTTCCATTATGGGTCGAGGACGCCCATGTGTTAGGCACACCCAAGTCCCGCCTTCGCTATGCCTCCGACACGCCCCCGTGAACTTTGGTCGTCCCCACGATGGAAAGCAGTTGCCCAAAATCGGCTTTCGATTATGCTGATTTGGGCGACTCTGTGAGGATGCCCATCTTCCGATATGTGTCGAAAGATGGGCGTCCTTCTCTTTCGAAAATGAGCCCGATAGTCAATATGGATTTAGTGAAGGGAAATTTTGCCTCACCAATCTACTACACTTCTTTGAAGGGGTGAACAAACATGTGGATGAAGGTGAGCCGGTTGATACTGTGTATCTGGATTTTCAGAAGGCGTTTGACAAAGTACCTCATGAAAGACAACAGAGGAAATTGGAGAGGCATGGGATAGGAGGCAGTGTTCGATTGTGGATTAAAAACTGGTTAAAAGATAGAAAACAGAGAGTACGGTTAAATGGTCAGTATTAAGAAGGTGGAGGGGGGATAGGGTAGTGGGGGGGGGGGGGGCAGGGGATTGGTTAAAGTACCCGAGGAATCTCATGCTTTGTTGGGGAGATGGGGTAAAAGTTAAAAGTTTGAAGACGTTGTTATGTATACACAAGTACTAATGTGTTGACTGCTGGCTATGTGCTATTTGTGTACCATGTGCATCTCACGAATAGAATTTGTGTTTATTTTGTCTTCAATAAAATTGTTGAAACATAAATGGTCAGTATTCTCAATGGATAAGGGTAGTTAGTGGAGTTCCCCAGGGGTCTGTGCTGGGACCGTGGCTTTTTAACATATTTATAAATGATCTACAGATGGGAGTAACTAGTGAGGTAATTAAATTTGTTGATGACGCAAAGTTATTCAAAGTCGTTAAATCATGGGAGGATTGTGAAAAATTACAAGAGGACCTTACGAGACTGGGCGTCTAAATGGCAGATGACGTTTAATGTGAGCAAGTGCAAAGTGATGCATGTGGGAAAGAGGAACCCGAATTATAGCTACGTCATGCAAGGTTCCACGTTAGGAGTCACGCATCAAGAAAGGGATCTAGGGGTCATTGTTGATGGCACGTTGAAACCTTCTGTTCAGTGTGCTGCTGCGGCTAAGAAAGCAAATAGGTATTATTAGGAAAGGAATGGAAAACAAAAATGAGGATGTTATAATGCCTTTATATCGCTCCATGGCGCGACCGCACCTCGAATATTGCGTTCAATTCTGGTCACCGTATCTCAAAATAGATATAGTATAATTAGAAAAGGTGCAGAGAAGGGCAACAAAAATGATAAAAGGAGATGGGATGACTTCCCTATGAAGAAAGGCTAAAGTGGCTAGGGCTCTTCAGTTTGGAGAAAAGGCGGCTGAGGGGAGATAGACCATTATTAAGTGGACTTGGGGAGAATCCACTATTTCTGGGATTAGCAGTACAGAATGTTTTGTACGTTTTTGGGATCTTGCCAGGTATTTGTGACCTGGATTGGTCACTGTTGGAAACAGGATGCTAGGCTTGAAGGACCTTTGGTCTTTCCCAGTATGGCAATACTTATGTACTTACGTAGACATTGTGAAAAGGCTTCAACTAGTGGAAAAAATACTGCAGCCAGACTTTTTTTTATATAGGGAGAAGTGGGACCAATCACCCCCAAGTCTTTTGAAAACTTCTCTGGCTCCCTTTGAAAACCAGGGTACAATTCTTTGTCTAGTAAGTATTTAAGTCTAGGCACAAGAGACTGCTTTAAGCATATGATTCAGCAGTTAAAATAGCAGAAAATTATAACGAACAGCAGACATATCTTGTGAGACTAGGAGTCTGGGCATCTAAATGGCAGATGAAATTTAACGTGGACAAGTGCAAAGTGATGCACACAGGGAAAATTCATCCCAACTACAGATACAGAATGCTGGGTTCTGAGCCAGGAATCACCGCTCCAATGATTTAGATGTTATTGAAATAAGCAGTATAGCAAGTCAATAAATCAAGAGTATATATGCAGCTGAAACGCTTTAAAAAAGGAAGATGCATACAAAGACTTCAGGACTCCAAAGAACGTGATACATTCAGTATATTACTTTTTATCAACCTTTCTATACTCCAATTTCATATTTGAAAAAGTGTGGGAGGTCCAGGCAGGCCTTGCAGTGCAGCACTCAGGTTTAGAAATAACAGATTTCATCGTGCTGGGTCTTGTTTGTCTGGTAGCTGTCGAGGCTCAGCTTCTTTCCATCATGCGAAAGGGATTGGAAGATACGCACATGTACAAACTCATCACCGGTATCAACCTGGCAGGAGAGGGTGAGGGTGGAAATAAAAAGGAGCCTTATTTAATAACTTTCTGCTACTGCAGCACCTCAGTGAATCTTAGGTACACTGGTGTTCCTCCCCAATCCTCCTCAACCACTGCCTGAAATTATGACCATAGCCCACTCTTGCCTTATTTAGCCTATCATGTCTATAGTGCTGGTAGATCAGTACTTCAAGGGAGATACACCTAGCTTGTTATGTTTTCAGGACTATCAAAAAATATGCCAGAGGTGTGGAATATTACAGATCCACTGTATGCAGATTTCATGCATATTCTGAAAACCTGACTGGTGAAGTGTGTATCTAGGAGAAGGGTGAGAAGCACTATGCTTCATGTATGCAATGCTACAGATGGGGAAGCTACAGTTTAACCTGAAAGTAGCAGTCAAAACCATAGGCAAGATGTAAGACAGAGCAGAACATGCATACTTCCCTGTCCTGAGGCTTCCATGAAAGAAGCAGGAATAATACAATCCAACTCCAGTCTGCTGAAGAGTGGCAGACAGTTTAGAAGAAACAGTAACGCATTCTTATTCTGTTATTCACCACTCTAACTGAACTCATCTTAGAAAATGGCCTTGTTTGCAAAAGAAGTGCCAGGGATGCTGCCTATTCACTTCTCTGCTTATGTTCATATTGACACCAAATCTCCTTAAGATCAACTGAGGCTCTTATTTCTCTTTTGCTTCTTTCCAGAAAGCAGGACTCAGGTCCATCATATCCTGGTGCTCTTTAGCAGTAGAGAGGAGTGAAACACTGATGAGTTTTGAGAATATACAGTAAAAATTGAGGAACAAATCACTGGCCAAGGCTAGTGCACTGGTTCCCAAACCTGCTCCTGGAGGCACTCCAGCCAGTCAGGTTTTCAGGATACTCACAATAAATATTCATAAGAGAGTTTTGCATGCAGTGAAGGCAGTGCATGCAAAGCTCTCTCATGAATATTCATTGTATCCTGAAAACCTGACTGGCTGGGGTGCCTCCAAGACCAGGTTTGGGAACCACTGTGCTAGTGGAAAGAAGCCAGACTGCCAGCTCACAAAGCAGTTCTTGCTGTAGAACGTAACACGTTCACTAACATTTGAAAAAAAATGCCTGCAGAGATAACCAGAACAGTATATCCAAGGCTGATACTTCCCCATAAGTTTCAATGAATACCAAATGTTCTCTGTGACAGATGTGAAGCTGGCTACATGTGTCCAAATCTAGTATCTCTAAATACCCAGTAGGATTCTTAATAGCATATGCCACACCAAAGGGGTCTCAGAAGGGACACACCATTTCCTACCTAGGAAAACTGAGTCCTTTGAAAGGATGCTAGAGGCAATTCTATAACTGGGCATCCAGATGCCACACAATGAGAGTGCATTTTCTAACTGCATCTGGTAGCCCAACTCACATTACAGAATACCAGTGTAACTAAGCATTGGTGTGCCTCACATTTATGTTCCCACAGGTACACCAGCCATATATCTGGCAATGGGTGGCCAAAAGCAGAAAGGGTGTACATACTCCTATGGGCCCTGCTGCAGATAACGCAAGCTAATCTTTAATAAAAGACAGCATGTGTTCTGTGTGTTTAATGTGGCAGCAATGCCCCTGTCACACAAATGCCCCCCCTTGCATTTTTGCACTATGCTAATTATTCACACTCTTATAGAATAGCACTTACTCACTTTGCCGCAACATACCATAAGTAAGTGTTGGCAGACTTGCAAAAATGCTGGGGTTCTGTACATTTATATACAAGTAGTGCAGAAATGTGTGCAACCAGTTATAGAATTGCCCTAATTGTCTTTTAGTGTCTCAGACTGAAAAGGGTCATGGGTAAACGGTAAATGACTGGTCCTGCTCAGTCATTTAGACTAGGTAAGGCTAGAGATAACCATTTGCCCAGATGGTTTTTCAATGGATTTCCTATCGGTGGGTCTGTTTTGGATCCACTAATGAGTCCATCCCAAACCAGGGCATTAAAGCAGATACAGTGACTCAAGGATGTGGCAATGCGGGACATGGTTTATTTTCTGGTACTGTATATCACATCCTTACAATGAACATTTTTCTACAGAGGGCAGAAGACTTGCTCCGTACCTTAACAAAGTAGTTTGTTCCAGCAACTACTTGACTTTTGTATTCGACAGCTTTAAATTTGGGGGGGCACTTCCCAGTTTTTGCTTCATACTCTGGCTTTATCTTAAAAGAAAAAAAAGAGAGGAATAAAGTGCATTACTTTGTTAGTTAACTTTCACAATCATTGATTGATTTCAGAACCTTTTGTCTCTCTAATACAAAACTGTATCTAGCCCCTTGCCTCATATCAAGGACACAATACAATTCACATAGGTTCTCAACCTTCTTTCTGTGGTGACACACCTGACAGTCAATGTTCACGTGCATGACACGCTGAATACTACAAAATGCAGCTAAAGAAAGACAAAACCAAATATATCATTTCATTGCCGCTATCAATGATGCAAAGGAAATATAGACACTGGGGGTTGTATGATGCCAGGGAGGAGGAGAGGGATGGTCCGGAGGCCAGCATAATTTCCAAATGGGGATGGTGATAGAATTAGGAACTAGTAATGGAGATTTCAAGTACCCGACTTCCTTGTCCTCGGTTCTCTCCAGCCTGCCACACACAAGATTGTTAAAGAAAGCACAAGTGAGCTGTCTGTCAAATTTTTGGTGATGCACCTGTCAGGAGTTGGTGACACACCAGTGTGTCCCTAGTTGAGAACCACTGCTCTAATAAGATGAAAGGCAATGAGGGACCTGTGTGCTCATCAGCCTACACCATTTTTTGTTTTTTAACTTTGTACAACCAAGAAGCAAATAAAACAAAATAGAGAGAGAAAAAATACAAACAAAACCCTATGTCATTTGTACAGTTTTGCTCAGTATCCATGATCAAAATAGCAATCAAAAACATAATAATAATACAAATACTTAAATTCCCATAACAGCACTCATAAGAAACTTAAATAAATAATATGAGTGCTGTTATGGGAATTTAAGTATTTGTATTATTATTATGTTTTTGATTGCTATTTTGATCATGGATACTGAGCAAAACTGTACAAATGACATAGGGTTTTGTTTGTATTTTTTCTCTTTATTTTGTTTTATTTGCTTCTTGGTTGTACAAAGTTTAACAAAAAACAAAAAACAAAAAATGGTGTAGGCTGATGAGCACACAGGTCCCTCATTGCCTTTCATCTTATTAGAGCAGTGGTTCTCAACTAGGGACACACTGGTGTGTCACCAACTCCTGACAGGTGCATCACCAAAAACTTGACAGACAGCTCACTTGTGCTTTCTTTAACAATCTTGTAATTTAAGAAACATAAGAAACTTAAATAAATAATATGTTTCTTAAATTACGAGTGGAAGAGAAGCCTAATGGTTGAGAACTAGGGGAAACACTGAAATTCAAAATTCGGGAAATTTCAGCTAAAAGACATAAATGTAACTAAACAACCCAATCACAGCTGAAAACAAAACTATAACTTCAAATTATATCATAAAAGGAGGAAAAAGACCTAAAAAAATTCAATACTGGTAACTTCAATTTCATATACCAGTATTCATGAGACTCCGTTATTATCACTGATCTAAAAAACAAAAAAAATCCTCAAAATTTTTTAATCAATCATGTGCACAAAAATTTTCTAAATATAAAATTAGTTCAAATTAGTTCAAAATCACGATCATAATTATATAATAAGCACTTTGGGGTCCTTTGAGGTGGCGATAAGGGCTCCTGCGCTAACTGGACAGCGTGTGGCGATGCCTGGTTACCATCGCACAAGCCATTTCTGGGGTTTTTCTTTTCCCAAGGAAATGAGGCATACTTGGGGCGGGACCACCGCTGGCGGCTGCGTTGCACTGGTGGTAGTCTCGGAAGAGCGAGCGGTAAGCCCGTGTTGGGCTTATCGCTGCTCTGTAAGAGGACCCCTTAGCTTGAAAAATGTCTCAACGGTGATCGCTGTTTCACTTAATTTAAGCTTCATCAGGGGACCTAAATGCACCTTTACTCAGCTTGTCAGTGCAAGAGTGGAAGCAGGTCGAGTAAGCATTAGCATAAGGTCCTCAAAAAACGCCATGCATTTGATACAAGCAGCCTTAACAGGAATTCCCAGGACTGCCACATCTGTTTTCAATCTTGCCAGCAAAGGGAAGAGATGACAGAGGGCAACCCTGTCTGGTTCCTGAGCAGAGAGTGAATTCCTGGGATGCATGCCCATTTACCAAGACTGCTGCAGTTGGGGAATTGTATAAGGTGTTGCAAAAAAAAAAAAACACCTCTCAAAATCTATCCTTTTTGTAAATGGAAATAGAAAAGACCACTCAGTCAAAAGATTTTTCTGAATCGAAGCTTATGGCCACTGCAGGTAGAGAGTGTTGCTGATACTATTCTAAGGCTAACAGAAGTGTCCTCGTATTTACTACCAGTTGCCTTCCTTTGATAAATCTAATCTATTCCTCTCTAACCAATCTAGGCATTATGTTGTTCAGCCAAGATCTGTGCTAATATTTTTAGGTCATTAATAAGGGAAATAGGTCGATATAATCCTGGAAGTAGATGGTCTTTTCTAGGCTTCAGCAACACAGTAAATTTAAAGCGTGATTTAAGTGAGCCAGGAAACCACCTGTGGAAATAGCCTGGGTATAGTATGCCTCCAGAGGCCCCATAATATGGTTTTTGTAACATTTTAAAAAAATTTCCACTGTATTTATCCGGGCCTGGAGACTTATTTAATTTAAGATGTGAAATTGCCTGCTGGAACTCCTCCCTGGTTATTGAGCCATTTAACCCCACCTTCTCTGATGGAGGCAAATTTGGCAGGGCAATTTTATTAAGCCAAGAATCAAGATCTCCATCTGAGCAGTGAACCTCAGAAGAATAAAGGTTCCAGTAAAACTGGGTAAGTTTTTTCCAGTTCTGATTAACTACCTGCCCTGTGGAATTTTTCAAGGCTGCTCCTCCCACTGTAAACCCTACGCCAGCTCAGAGCTGGCGTTAGGATTTCTGGGCATCAGGGCCACTTTATTTGATGCATGTTCAGGTACCTACCTCTGTTTGATGCACTCCAGCAAGGAGACCAGCACTGCATGTGGGATGCCAGAATGCGTGACACTCAGCAGCCGTCTGGGTGGAGGGTGCTGCAGGCTTGGTCCCATCTATGTGGAGGGTGGTGCAGGCTCGGTCCCGGGGTGAAAGTGACAGCGGCGAGTAGCTCTCATCAAATCGGCACCTCTTCTTACTCCCCCCACCCCCGGCACTCTGGGCATGCAATCAAGAGCTGTGCTTAACGCACAACTTTTGAGCACATGCGCCAGGCACCATCCAAACAACTCCCTAACGCTCAGCGCTATGAGAACACCTACATTTGCATCTCATTAGCGTTGAGCATTAGGAAGTAGTTCAGAAGCGCTAATCGGGCAGTATTTTTCCGGCACTGTTCAGAACAGTGCTGGAGTTTTGAGCATCTGGCTATAGGTGATGTATTGGAGTTTTAGGGCTCAGTGTAATATTTACATTGCTGCCTTTTTCACTGCTAAGTTTGCTTTTCTTTGAGTCCTAGGAGTTAGTGCTGTTATGGTGTGCAAAAACACACTCGGAATCTCACCATAAGTCTGTGCGTAGTGTTTTGCAGTGGAGGGATTGATTGTGTGTTGGACTTACTGAGATCACATCAAAACTTTAATATAATTTTAGTTTGTTATAATAACAGACAAGGTTTGAGAACATTTTGCAGGTTCTGATGTGTTGAGATGGTTGTCTTATAGAAGACTTTTGCCTGATCAGGTTTAAATTACAAGACACAACCTCTCAAGGGGGTCTTTAAATACAGTTGAATCGTTTTCATAGACGTGTGTATGTGGTTTAGTGTTGGGTAAGTAGTGCTTGAAATAATCGAGTTTAAAATATGTAACATGCCATAATACAGAATCTTCCCTCCCCTCTTCTCCTGTTCCAGCATCTTCTCCAACCCCTCCCACCCTGCCCCGCTGCTTCCACCAAAAAAACATCAAAAATAAAAAGCCATTAGAAAGGTGTAGAGTTGCAAAGTTGATGGCTCTGCCGGTCCTGTCCCTTCTGACGTGGACTTCTGTTTTGAGGTGCAGAACCATCAGCAGTGTGGCCTAGACAGCAGCTCCATGCCTTTATATCATATTTAGTTTTTGCAGGAAGTGACTTGGCTGGTGGGAGACATCCAAAAAAATATGCCCAGGACCCCAGAAGGGGTTAAAGTGGCCCTGCACGGGTGGGTGGTACAAGTCCTCTGTTCCAAATCAGCCTGAGAAGTTGAAAAGAGAAAGCCGATACTGACTTTGTTAGGTAGTCAGGGAGCTCGGCCTACAAAACTATTTTAAAAATGGGGAATGGGTGGGGAGGGTTGGCTAACTCTGCCTGGTATCTTCAGCAAGGTAGCACTGTAAGGTGAATGGGATCAAGCTAAGCAAACAAGTCGCTGCAGCTGTGGGAGATAAAACAAGAACCAGCTAGTCAGGGTTTATCAGCCAGGCTATGCTCCAGGCGCTAGATGACAGTAATAGGCAGGGCTGAACACACCAACAGATACACACAGGAGGAAAACCACCGCCCCTTCCATCCTTGACAGAGATCACTGGAGTAAATGCTAAAAAGTAAAATAAAGCTCAGCAAAGAGGGAAAACAGAAAAAAAAATCCCCTGGGAGATATGCTTTAAAAAATTAATAGCAAAGGAGGATGACACCGAGTGAGAAACCTCTAGTAAGAAATCCTGCTGATCCATCCTCCAAAGGTAGGGGGAAAACCAGTAACTGTTGCTCTCCTTCCTTTCAGGAGTCCCACTGCCTGGTCCCTTTAACTGCAGTAGGTTAAAAAGGCTGAAAACTGACATGGCCATATGGTAAAATTGCATTTACTGCATGGCCATGTGTGTGTGTGGGGGAGAGCACTTACCGCCACCCACTGAGGTGGCAGTAAGGGCTCCTGTAACTGAGCAGGGCAGCACGTCACTGCCCGATTACCGCTGGGTTAGTGTTGCGCTAATAATTATGGAAAACGGCATGCGCTCGAGGCAGAACTATCGCCAGCAGCTGCGTTGGGCCTGCGGCAACCCTTTAGTAAAAGGGCCCCTATGTTCACTACTTTTGTTTATTCCCTTCATTAATTCGATTTGGAAGATCAGATCTCAGGGTCTGTCTGATCTCACCTTACAGCTTCACAAAAAGATATCCTGCCTGGTGACTATGTGTTACTGTAGCAAGAGGCTTGCAGCAGATTAGCTGCCTGTGCCTCATTGGCTCTCGCCCTATGTGTGTACTGCTTCTACCTCTTTCACTCCCTGCTGCCAAAAACAAAACCAGATCCAGAGAAAGTGGTAATTGAAAAGATCTGAGAAATCCAAGTGATTGCACCTTGAATCAGATCTAGTTTTTACCCACCCTCCATCCCAAGGCAGGCAAAATTCCTACAGACCCAGGGCACCTAGGCTGTAGTACCTCAAACCTGGAGGAGTTGATTGACCAGGATCTTGGAAAACAATCCCACCTCTCCTCCTCTGGAGAGTAGAGGTACAGATTTGAAACCAAGGCTTGCAGGGGCTTCCAGTTCCCAACAACTACATCAAGAAGTAAATTTAAAAACTGATTTTGAATCCCTTCCTGACTGAAGTAAGGGAGGGGAGGGGAATTCGGTCTCCCCCATACCCCTCACAAAAAAAGATACCCAAGTACAATCCACACTTTTTCAGTCAAAGAGTTAAGTCACATACTTGCCTGAATAGCTTTGGTTTGGCATGGTCCAGTTGGTACTACTATGTTAATAATAAAAAAAAGCCCCCCCCCCCCAAACAAATCAACAGAGAAAAAAATCGGGGACCACCAATCGAATTCCAACTCAAGAGCAATTTGTTTATTTAATACACAAAACAAATAAGAAGGAATGTGCAATAAAGCTAAAGTAGTCCTTCTTACTGGCAATCAACTTGTTAGATTCAACAGATTTGAAGCAGTGCTGTGTTTCCGCGCTGAAAGCACCGGCCTCAGAAGTCGCAAGCAATTCGGTCTAGTTGATAATACAAGGATGTCAGCCTATGTAAGTAGAGAGGTGTGGTAGCCGTGTTTTATTTTGTTTTAAGCCTATGCAAGGATATCAGCCAAGAAAAAGCAACTAACTGTGCAAAAGGAATCCCAGTGTCAAGTCTAAATCTAATTTATTGTAAATAAGAAACATTAATTTAGCTTTATTGTACATTTGGTTTCTCTTTTTTTTTTTTTAACAAGTTACCCTTGAATTGCATCCAATTTCTTGTTCCCCGTTTTTCTCTCTTTTTCCCAGTTGCTATTACTATTTGCGCTCTTTTCCTCTTACCTGATCAAGGAGAGCCTGGATCTCTGGAGTAGCTGGACGCACAGCTCCGGTACCGCCAACAAGCATAATGCCTTCTAGAGCGTTTAACTTACTGACAACCGAAGAAACAGAAAGTACTGAGCCCAGACAGAAAGAAAAGCCAGCCAGGGCCCGGGCGCGGCACCGTCCGGGAGGGATAGTTTATTAAAAATCACATGACAGCCAACCGCATCAGGACTGTACCATAGTACAGAGGGGGGGGGGGGGGGGGGAGGAAGCAAGGCAAAGACTGGTTAGACTGGAGCAGAGTGAGCTGGGAGATGGGAACGAATTCCCCGGCCAGAGTTTGTTTTTGGTTAGTTCGGGCTGCAGAGCTCGCTACTGATCATATGACACGAGCCGAGGGTTGAGGGGGTGCGGATTTTCCTTGTGACTAGTACAGGAAGGAGCAAGGAGGGGGGTTTTAGCGTGCCGATTTCATAGCTGCCCTTTCAGATCAGGGAGAATTAAACATTTTTATTTTTTTTGGAGGAGATCAAACCACTTTTCAGCCCCACCCTGAATTTTCAATGTGATGTTGAGCAAATGCATTGGGCCATGGCCGTTGTGGTTCGGCTGTCTCAGTGTTCCAAATGCAAGCTTAATTTAAGGCAGGTTCTGATCAGGTACATCATGCATCTCTCTTGGAGGGATTACAATCTGAGTTGTATCAGAAGTAAAGGGGGCGATTAAGTGATTTGCCAATACCTCAATAGGAGATCTAGACAGCTCTACCAGTAAGGGGGGGGGGGGGGGTAATTTGAGACCACCTCTGGGAAAAGGTGACTAAAGTCAGTAGAATGAAATCTGTTAGACCAAACAGCAATTTGTAGTACAACAGTACAAAACGTATCCTTTTTATGTGAAAACAAAAGTTTCAGAAGTTCAAACGTAACTAGATTGTGCGCAAATGGGAGGGTCAGGGAGAATAATGATTAATGTCCTGAGTTAAATACCATACACAGAGAAAACAAAAAAAACATTAGGAGGTTACATGTAAAATGTTCATATGTATACGACTACCAAAAGAAAAATGACGTTTTAAAATGTTGGCGATCGAATCCGGGAAGATCCCGAGGATCCCGCTGTATCCGGTTTTTACACCGTCCTGTCCGGACTGCTTATGGATCCATGACATGAAAAATCAACCATTCTTAACGTTTGGGATCTGCTACTTTAGTTACCTTTTCCCAGAAATGGTCACTTTGGTGATGATTTTACCTTCCCTAATTATTTTAAAAAGTTGGCTTCTGTGTAAGTCACAGGTTTTTTTTGGCTGTGTCAGCTGCTGCACATTACTTTTCAAGATGGGAGCAGTCAACTGAGGATATAAACCCAGCCCCCCAATATTGCTTTTATCCCTAGATCCTACTCTAGCAAAAAACAAACAAAAAGAAAACCCAGCTGGCAACTAGTAATTCAACCTTTTAAATAGCAAAGCATTAAAAAAAATGTGTCTATTTTATATGCATTCAGAATTTTCCTGCTGCCCTTTCACATCCCTTTCAGATTCTCATGAAGCCCTGTGAATCATCTCATTTCCTTCTTTTTCTCTCCCATGGTAATAAATAAAAATAAATCAACACAGAGAAGAGAAAGTAAGAAGATATGGAGTAACTTAATACATTTTTTGATGAGTTTTCAAAGGTAATTTCTGATCTGAAGAAGAAGAGTTACCTGCGAAAGCTCATGAAAAAATGGTTAAGTTAGTCCAATAAAAAAGGTACCATCTTATTTTCTTTTCTGTTTTGATTTATTTCTATTTATTACCTTTAAAAGTGGACTAACAGCTACCAGTCCACTTCTCTCATGGCAACACAAGGGCTGATGCAGATAGTTATGGGTTAGAGACGTATACTGAGTTTGTAACATAAATGATATGCTGAATTTTTGTTTGTGGATGCAGTAAGCTAATCACGCAAATTTGAAGCATGCAGATCTTACATGCTAACCACAAAAAGAGGACTGGATGCAGGTGCATATGGGTCATGTAGATTCCAAAGTAGTGGCTTCTGCACATATACTGGCATGGTCAAATGTCAGTGCAGGAAATAAATCTCCAGCAGTTCCATGCCTTTATGTCATATTTAGTTTTTGCAGGAAGTGACTTGGCTGGTGGGGGACATCCAAAAAAATATGCCCAGGACCCCAGAGGGGGTTAAAGTGGCCCTGCATGGGTGAGTGATAAAAGTCCTCTGTTCCAATTCAGCCTGAGAAGTTGAAAAGAGAAAGCCGATACTGACTTTGATAGGTAGTCAGGGAGCTCGGCCTACAAAACTATTTAAAAAATGGGGAATGGGCAGGGAGGGTTGGCTAACTCTGCCTGGTATCTAGAGCAAGGTAGCACTGTAAGGTGAATGGGATCAAGCTAAGCTGTGGGAGATAAAACAAGAACCAGCTAGTCAGGGTTTATCAGCCAGGCTATGCTCCAGGCAATAGATGAAAGTAATAGGCAGGGCTGAACACATCAACAGATACACACAGGAGGAAAACCACCGCCCCTCCCATCCTTGACAGAGATCACTGGAGTAAATGCTAAAAAGTAAAATAAAGCTCAGCAAAGAGGGGAAAAAAAACCCCTGGGAGATATGCTTTAAAAAAGTAATAGCAAAGGAGGACGACACCGAGTGAGAAACCTCTAGTAAGAAATCCTGCTGATCCATTCTCCAAAGGTAGGGGGAAAACCAGTAACTGTTGCTCTCCTTCCTTTCAGGAGTTCCACTGCCTGGTCCCTTTAACTGCAGTAGGTTAAAAAGGCTGAAAACTGACATGGCCATATGGTAAAATTGCATTTACCGCATGGCCATGTGTGTGTGGGGGGGAGCACTTACCGCCACCCACTGAGGTGGCAGTAAGGGCTCCCACTGTAACTGAGCAGGGCAGCACATCACTGCCCGATTACCGCTGGGTTAGTGTTGCGCTAATAATTATGGAAAATGGCATGCGCTTGAGGCAGAACTATTGCCAGCAGCTGCGTTGGGCAGGCAGCAACCCTTTAGTAAAAGGGCCCTTCCTATGTGCGCTACTTTTGTTTATTCCCTTCATTAATTCGATTTGGAAGATCAGATCTCAGGGTCTGTCTGATCTCACCTTACAGCTTAACAAAAAGATATCCTGCCTGGTGACTACCTGTTACCATAGCAAGAGGCTTGCAGCAGATTAGCTGCCTGTGCCTCATTCGCTCTCGCCCTATGTGTGTACTGCTTCTACCTCTTTCACTCCCTGCAGCCAAAAATAAAACCAGATCCAGAGAAAGTGGTAATTGAAAAGATCTGAGAGACCCAAGTGATTGTACCTTGAATCAGATCTAGTTTTTACCCACCCTCCATCCCAAGGCAGGCAAAATTCCTACAGACCCAGGGCACCTAGGCTGTAGTACCTCAGCCCTGGAGGAGTTGATTGACCAGGATCTTGGAAAACAATCCCACCTCTCCTCCTCTGGAGATTAGAGGTACAGATTTGAAACCAAGGCTTGCAGGGACTTCCAGTTCCCAACAACAACTTCAAGAAGTAAATTTAAAAACTGATTTTGAATCCCTTCCTGACTGAAGTAAGGGAGGGGAGGGGAATTCGGTCTCCCCCATACAACCCATACTCCTCACAAAAAAAAGATACCCAAGTACAATCCACACTTTTTCATTCAGAGAGTTAAGTCACATACTTGCCTGAATAGCTTTGGTTTGGCATGGTCCAGTTGGTACTACTGTGTTAAACCCCCCCCCCCCCCCCAAACAAATCAACAGAGAAAAAGAAAAAATTGGGGACCACCAATCGAATTCCAACTCAAGAGCAATTTGTTTATTTAAAACACAAAACAAATAAGAAGGAATGTGCAATAAAGCTAAAGTAGTCCTTCTTACTGGCAATCAACTTGTTAGATTCAACAGATTTGAAGCAGTGCTGTGTTTCCGCGCTGAAAGCACCGGCCTCAGAAGTCGTAAGCAATTCGGTCTAGTTGATAATACAAGGATGTCAGCCTATGCAAGTAGAGAGGTGTGGTAGCCGTGTTTTATTTTGTTTTAAGCCTATGCAAGGATATCAGCCAATAAAAAGCAATTAACTGTGCAAAAGGAATCGCAGTGAAACTATCGGTGAAATTGCAGTGTCAAGTCTATTGAATCTAATTTATTGTCAATAAGAAAGATTAATTTAGCTTTATTGCACATTTGGTTTCTTTTTTTTTTTCTTTTTAAATAAGTTACCCTTGAGTTGTATCCAATTGCTCATTCCCCATTTTTCTTTCTCTTTTTCCCAGTTGCTATTACTCTCTGCGCTCTTTTCCTCTTACCTGATCAACGAGAGCCTGGATCTCTGGAGTAGCTGGACGCACAGCTCCGGTACCGCCAAGAAGCATAATGCCTATAGAGCGTTTAACTTACTGACAACCGAAGAAGCAGAAACTAGTGAGCCGAGACAGAACTGAAGCCAGGGGCCGGCGGCACCCGGATAGTTTATTAAAAATCACATGACAGCCAACCGCATCAGGACTGTACCATAGTACAGAGGGTGGGGGAGGAAGCAAGGCAAAGACTGGTTAGACTGGAGCAGATTGATCTGGGAGATGGGAATGAATTCCCCGGCCAGATTTTGTTTTTGGTTAGTTCGGGCTGCAGAGCTCAGCTACCTGATCATATGACACGACCCGAGGTTTGAGGCTGGGTGCGGATTCTGCCTTGTGACTAGTACAGGAAGGAGGAGGAGTAAGTAAGCAGCTCAGGCTTTGGCATGCCGATTTCATAACTGCCTTTTCAGATCAGGGAGAATTAAACATTTTTTTTTTAGGAGAAGAACAAACCACTTTCCAGCAATCATGGCAAGGCTTACAAGCCTTTCTTACGAAATACTTGATCGCAAATAATTTTTTATGATTTTTAACCGTGAAAATGATCGCTCACCACTTGCCACACTGACAGAATTGTCAGCAATATTCTTAGAAACAAATTGCTATACATTGGAAAATAAGATAGCAGATGTAAATTCTCAAAGTG